>NC_025995.2:65439483-65563817 GCF_000442705.2 Elaeis guineensis | reverse complement strand
TATTGTTGCCCAGCTATGCAACCCAAGAGGGGGGGTGAATTGGGTTTCTAAAAATTTTAAGCCCAACAAATGACTTATGAAGAACAAAAACAATGGCTTTAAATCAATATTAATAACTAAAGCAGTATTGCAAGGATATAATAAAGAAATAAGATAAAGCGATAAAGCACACCACAAACACAAGATTTATAGTGGTTCGGTGCTAACCTTGCACCTACGTCCACTCCCCAAGATCCCACTTGGGAATTTAATCCACTATCCTTTGTATTCAACCCGAATACAAAACGTCGGAAACTCCGACACTAGCTATCCCAAGCTAGAATACAGGACGTCGGAAACTCCGACCCTAGCTATCCCAAGCTAGAACACTTGTTTCCCGGGTACAAGCCAACCCAAAACACTCCGATTTCAGGTTCGGATCAACCTTTCCTTGTTTTGGAAATCCTCCAAAAACAAGAGCAAAACTCACAAAGAGTAAGAATATTTAGAGCACAGATGAATACAAAAACAGCTCCTTAAATGAGCAAATATAACAATAAAAACTTTACTCAAATGAAGAACCCCTTTTTCAGATTTTCTCAAGATGAATGAACGGTTGAACGCTTGAGAAGAGGTTGATTGTTGATTGAAGATCTCTTGAAAGCTTTTGAACGATCTCTAGATCAAGGTTGAAACGATAGGCGTGAAGAATTCTCTCCTTGAAAGATCTTCCTTTTCTCTTTCACAATCTCTCTGGTATATTGTGGATCCTCTCTCTTTTTCTCTATGGATATTTCGTTGATCTCAGGCTTTTTCTTGCAAATTTCGGATCCTCTCTTCTGTTCTTCTCTTTTTCCTCTCTTTTCTCTTTTCATTTGATTTCACGTTTGATCCGCTATTTAATCTGCAATTTCTTTTATCAAATTAAGCATTTTGTAGCATTAGAAGCAAGAGAAAACAATTTAGGCAGATAAAGAGCCGTTAGAGGATTTTAGGAAGCATAAATGGCAATTAAAACGGGCAAAAAAATAGCCGTTGCTGACATTTCCCGTCGCAGGGGTCGACTCATGAGTCGACTCATGCTTCAGGAGTCGACTCATGAGTCGACTTCTGTTGCAACAGACCAGAAGATCTGATTTCTGAATTTTTCGGCTCAAATCAGCAGGGGTCGACTCATGAGTCGACTCATGCCTTGTGGGTCGACTCATGAGTCGACTCACAGGTCGTGCCAAGCCAAAAATCCAGTGTGCCATGGGAATTTTTTGCGTGCCATTCAGCTCATAGTGCCATGAGTTGACTCATGAGTCGACTCATGCACTTCAAACCTTCATAACTTCAAAAGTATAAGTCCAAACACAATGAAATTTTCACCAATAGATTTCAAATCATTTGTTCTACCAAATGATATTATCAAATCAGGATTTTAGCAAAATTACGATTTTGCCCTTGAAGAGCATAAGGACTTTTTCAATTGATTGTATCCCTTCAATCTGCTTTGTAATCATCAAAATCAATCTAGGAGCAACAATCTCCCCTTTTTGATGATGACAAAACATATGAACAAAAATATTTATGTTAATGCATTAATTTCAAAAGAATCCATTATGGGTGTATATGCTTGAAAAGAGTATGATTCTTTTGGCATGTAATATAAATGCAAAAATAGTTTGTCCATTTTCTTAAAGATTTGAAAAGGGTATTAGATCATTTTGAGTTCAAGATATTTCAGAGCAAGAGAAGATAAATAACTTTTTCTATGTATCAGAGCAAAAATAATTTTTACAATGATATCAGAAAAGATTTTATAATGTATCAGAGCAAGAAAAAATTTTTTTTTTTTAATGTATCAGAGAAAATTTTATTCAGTATCCGAGCAAATGTTATAATATTTTAGAGAAACCTTCACACTGTATCGGATCAAATGTTATCATGTATCAGATCAAGTTGAAAGAAATTGTAGGATGAATCAGAGTAAAACAAATTTCTTATTGATGTCTCAAGGTGAGTAAAATTTCAAAAGCAAGTTTGAATATCAGAGCATATATATAAAAAATACTTATTTGCATTGTACTCATGATTTTGCTTTTGATGGATTAAAGTTCTGTCTGATACCAAATTTCTCTGTCTGATACCAAATTTCGATACCAAAATTTCTCAAAGTTTTGTTTAATCTTTCAATCCTTGTTTTTGTCTAATTTCTCTAATATTTGTTTAATTTCTTCAATATTTGTTTTAATTTAATTTCTCCCCCTTTTTCTCATAATTTAGGGTTTTGCTTTTTGTCTAATTTCAATTTTTGTTTAATTTTAATTTCTCCCCCTTTTTGACATCATCAAACATAGTTAACTCTTTCTTTTCCTTTTCTGAAAATATTCTTTAATTTCTTCCTCTTTAGAGTTTTTCACAGATGTTTGCTCCCCCTTAATATAGCAATTATCAATAGCAAACAACAACAAGGAGAAGATAATATTTCAATTGATGTATCAGAGATTGAAATATAACCAAAAATAATCATTACAAAGATATAGGTAAAAGATGATTTCATTAATATCATAATTGTTTCAATACATAAAATTCAACCAGCAAAATGTCAATATATGGCCCCAAGGTATAGATCCTAGAACAAGATACTAACTCCTAGAACCTAGTAAAGATCAAGATAAGTCAATGATCAAGACAAATCATGGATCGGAGTCATCAGATATGATATGAGAAGATGATGGATCAGAAGTGCGTCCTCTACCCCGTCTGCCTCTGCCACGAGTGGAGGTGATAGCACGAGCAGGAGAACGAGATGAACTAGGTGGCTGAGAATGCTGAGATGCTAGGGCTGATACCATGAGTCTGATAGAATCAAGTACGTTCAGTGCTCTGGAAACAGATTGAAGTAGAGCAGTGAACTGGGTGGTAGCATGCTCACTCGATCCTCTGATCTCTTTCCTCAGTAGCTCATATCCACCTTCTAGTGCTCCTCTGAGCCTGCCAGCCTCTGCAGTGAGGTCTGTGACCTCAATAGTAGACTCCTGTGGCTGGGGATGGGCCAATGCAAGGACTTGCCCCTGCAAGTCAAGAACTCTGCCAGTAAGTCTCCAGACTGTATCCTCAAGCTGCTGTATCCTGACGGACTGATCTGAAATCATCTGAAATATAGTGGAGATGTGGGGAGTAATGGTCTGATCAGAAGAAGTAGCTCCAGGTGCAAAAGAAGTATTACTCCACTGGCTAGACAACAAAGAAGCCACACGCTGAGATATATGCTCGATCTGATCGTCAGCCAGTCTGAACTCTGAATGAGGTGCTCTGCTCTCTGGCTGATACACTGGTGTGGGCATCCTAGTAAACTCAGAAGGGCCAGCCTCAGTATCATGAATGAACTGGGTATCTGGTGAAGCTGCCCTGAAATCATGTACAGGAGAAGATGGACCTTCTTCTTCTACTCTGCCTTCAGTTCTGTCTTCAGCTCTTTCCTCAGCTCTCTCCTCAGCTCTTTCTTCAGAGCCCTTGATCCAACCATCAACAGTCTTTGTAATTCCCATTCGGTGCAGGCTGTGTTGGTTGAAAGTGTCCACATGTGAGAGCTTGGTAGGTGTCTCCCCCTCACAGCTAACTCCAAACCTCCTAAAAACTCTAGTAAGGGCCATACCATAAGGCAAGTGTGCCTTGGATCTGTTCAAAGTTTCTCTCATGGCCTCTATCATAAGTGTAGGGAGGTTTAGGGGGGTCTGAGTGATGATATGAAACATGACACATACATCTCTGCCAGATAGTAAGTCATGTCTACCACTCCTAGGAAAGAATAGTTTTGTCACAATCTGATGCAGGACCCTCATCTCAATGGACAGTAGCTTTGCTTCCAATCTGTTTAAACTTCCTGAAAAATCTTCTCCTAAGATAATTCTGATCCCTTCTTCTTTAATTGGGAGTTCCATATATGAGTATCCTTCACTAGGCAACTGAAGTATCTCTCCCAATATCCTGGAATCCAAACAGATGTCAATCCCCTTTACAGTTGAAGTCACAGATCCGTTTCCATAATTTAGGTTCTGGTAGAACTCTCTGACTAGATCAACATAGGTGACTTCCTTAAGAGAGCAATAAAGTTCCCATCCTTGATTTTTGATCTTGGTAGCAAAAGTAAAGCCTTCTTTCTCAAAGAACCGAAAATCTATATTTTTCCCGATTTCTACTTTTCTATCAGAAAGAAGATTTACACTGGGGCTTATGGAGGGTTGAGAGGGACCTTGAGCAGGTACTGAAACTGGATTGGGAACAGTGGAAGACTGAGCATGCCTTTTCTTTCGGACAATTTCTCAGGCTCTCGGATTGATTTCCTTCTTTGGGGAAGTTTCATCTTTGGAGCCATATCCAATAAGGTAGCAGACAAGAAGACTTGAATTCAGTGGAGGAGGGATCACAAAAGAGTAAAGAAGAATTTTGGTGGAGAAAAGAAGTAGATTTTGAATGAACGGTGAAGTTCTAGGGCACGTTCCACCCGCGCCTAACACTGCGAGAAAGCACAGAAAAATCCTTTTCAAGGTGGCGATTTTTGGTGGAGAGGAGGAGGGAGAATTGCCTCGAAATTAATCCTTGGATTTGGAGCAAAACAGAAGTTTGGAGAGGACGGCTTTCGGAAGGAAGACGACGAGAAGATGAGTCGTCTCATAAACAGGTTTCCCGTTTTAAAAACAATGAACCCGATGGAAGTTGGTGGGATTTACAAGTTTGCCATTGAGTCGACTCATGGGGGTCGACTCATGAAGTTCAGAAAATCAGGAAAAATGCAAATAAATTCCAGAAAAATTCAAAATTTTGGGAGAAAGAATTTTGCTCAATGATAAGTTTTTAGAGTGATAAACCTGAGCTTTTGGGACCAGGATAGATGTTGAAAATTAAGCTCTAAGAGATTTTGACATCTATTCTTTGGAAATTGAGAAATTTCAGACAAATGGATCTAGAATTCCTAGATTTCTCCTAATTTCACAGAATCTTTCCTCACTAAGGGCCTTTGTAAAGATATCAGCTAATTGATTTTCAGTGCAAACATATTCAAGAATTATATTTTTGTTTTGAACATGTTCTCTTATAAAATGATGTCTTATCTCAATATGTTTAGATCTTGAATGTTGTATTGGATTTTTAGATAGATTTATAGCACTTGTATTATCACATTTTATTGGTGTTTCATTAAGTTTGATTCCAAAATCTTCGAGTTGTTGCTTAATCCACAAGATTTGAGCACAACAACTTCCGGCTGCAATGTATTCGGCCTCAGCCGTAGACAGTGCCACCGAATTTTGTTTCTTGCTAAACCATGAGATTAGGTTAACTCCAAGAAATTGGCAAGTTCCACTTGTGCTTTTTCTATCTAATTTACATCCAGCAAAATCAGCATCAGAATATCCTAACAAATTAATTTGTGAGTCCTTAGAGTACCATAACCCTATAGTTTGTGTACCATTTAAGTATCTAAGGATTCTTTTAACAGCATTCAAATGAGATTCCTTAGGATTAGATTGATATCTTGCACATAAGCAAACACTAAACATGATATCAGGCCTACTTGCAGTTAAATATAATAATGAGCCAATCATACCTCTATAGTATTTTAAGTCTACGCTTTTACCTTCATCATCCTTGTCAAGCTTACATGAGGGACTCATTGGTGTGCCAATTGGTTTGCAGTTCTCCATTCCAAATCTTTTGAGTAGTTCCTTGGTGTACTTGCTTTGGATGATGGAGATTCCCTCTTTTGATTGTTTGATTTGGAGTCCGAGGAAGAAGGTGAGTTCTCCCATCATGCTCATCTCGAACTCTCCCTGCATAAGCTTAGCAAAGTCTTGACAAAGGGATTCATTAGTAGACCCAAAAATTATGTCATCAACATAAATTTGTATAATTAGCATATCATTTTGGTTTCTTTTAATAAATAGAGTTGTATCCACATTGCCTCTTGAGAAACCATTATTTAGTAGAAATTTGCTTAGCCTTTCATACCATGCTCTAGGTGCTTGTTTTAGACCATATAAAGCTTTATTTAATCTAAAGACATGATTGGGAAAAGCATGATTTTCAAATCCAGGGGGTTGTTCTACATATACTTCTTCAGAAATATATCCATTTAAAAATGCACTTTTAACATCCATTTGAAATAGTTTGAATTTCATAAAGCAAGCATAAGCAAGTAGAAGTCTAATGGCTTCTAATCTAGCAACAGGTGCAAAGGTTTCATCAAAATCAATTCCTTCTTCTTGATTATATCCCTTAGCAACCAGTCTTGCTTTATTTCTAATTACATTTCCATGCTCATCTAATTTGTTTCTAAAGACCCATTTTGTGCCAATTATTGAATAATCTTTAGGTCTTTTCACTAAGGTCCAAACATTATTTCTTTCAAATTGACTGAGTTCTTCTTGCATAGCATTAATCCAGTTATGATCATTTTCAGCTTCTTCAAAAGTTTTAGGTTCAAGTTGAGATACAAAAGCACAATGATTAAGTACATCTCTAAGTGAAGAACGTGTTTTTACCCCATGCATAGGATCACCAATAATTAATTCCTTAGGGTGGTTGTGAACATACCTCCATTCCTTGGGTAAGTCATTTGTACCTTGAGGTTGTTCTTGAATTTCTTCACCTTTCTCATTTTGTTCATCTTCTTGATCCTTGTCTTCTGGAGTTGCTGAATCTTTTAGAGTGATCTCCTTCATACCTTCTATTAGTGGATCTGCATCATCAACACCCTTATTCTTCCTTGAAGGAAGATCGTTAGATTCATCAAAGACAACATGTATGGACTCCTCAACTACTAAGGTTCTTTTGTTGAACACTCTAAATGCTTTACTAGTGGAGGAGTAACCTAGAAGGATTGCTTCGTCTGATTTTGCATCAAATTTACCAAGTTTTTCTTTGCCATTATTTAATACAAAACATCGGCAACCAAAAACATGAAAATAGGCAATATTTGGTTTTCTTCCTTTCCAAAGTTCATAGGGGGTTTTCTTTAAAAATTGTCTTATTAAAGCACGATTTAAAATGTAACATGCTGTGTTAATAGCTTCCGCCCAAAAATATTTTGGAAGGTTGCTTTCACAGAGCATGGTACGGGCCATTTCTTCTAAGGTTCTATTTTTCCTTTCAACTACCCCATTTTGTTGGGGTGTCCTAGGAGCAGAGAAGTTGTGGCCAATTCCATTTTCATCACAAAAATTTTCAAAGTCATGATTTTCAAATTCTGTTCCATGATCACTTCTAATATTTTGAATTGAAAACCCTTTTTCATTAGTGACTTTTTGATGAAATTTCGTGAAAATTTGAAAAGTTTCATTTTTGTGAGCTAAAAAGAAAACCCAAGTAAAACGAGAGTAATCATCAATTATTACAAATCCATATCGTTTTCCTCCTAGACTAGTGGTTTTAGTTGGTCCAAATAAATCCATATGTAAGAGCTCTAAAGGTCTAGAAGTTGAAATAGTGTTTTTGGATTTAAATGATACTCTAGTTTGTTTACCTAATTGGCATGCATCACAAATTCTATCCTTTTCAAAATTCAATTTTGGCAAACCGAGAACTAAATCCTTTTTGATTAATTTTGAAAGAGAATGCATGCTAATATGTGCAAGTCTACGATGCCACAGCCAACTAGTCTCATTTATTTTAGCATTTAAGGAAACTAGGCATTGCATGTCTAATTTAGTTAAATCATTCAAGTCTACCATATAAACATTGCCATGCCTATGTCCTATAAATTTAATGCCATCGTTAATAGGACTCGTCACAATGCATACAGATGATTCAAAACTTACTTTATACCCTTTATCACAGAATTGACTAATGCTAAGTAAGTTATGCTTTAAACCTTTAACAAGTAAAACATTCTCAATGTATTTGGAGGGAGTGATACCAATGTTACCTATCCCGATGATCTTTCCTTTGCCATTATCTCCAAAGGTGACCATCCCTCCATCCTTAGCATCAAACGTGATGAATTGTGATTCATCACCAGTCATGTGTCTCGAGCATCCGCTGTCAAGATACCATTTCCTGTTTCCTTCTTGGGATGCTAGACACACCTGCAAGCACAGATCAAGTTTCTGTCTTAGGTACCCAAGCTTTCTTGGGTCCTTTCAGGTTAGTCAGAATGGTTCCTTTTGGAACCCATATTTTCTTTGTGTTTGCATATTTGTTAATAAGACATGTGTATGATTTATGTCCTATTCTTCCACATTTAAAACAAGTAATATTTGTAGGCTTTTTGCTTGAATAATTTGCATAAATATCCTTCAAAAATTTTTGTTTCTTCAGGGGTTTATAACCAAGTCCAGCCTTATCATATATAGCTTTCTGATTATCAAGGATCATATTTAGCTTGTTTGAACTTAAGGTGAACTTATCTACTATAGATTTCAGCCTGTTAATTTCATCCTTAAAGTTTTGATTTTCTTGAATCAATGTGAATTTTTCAATTGAAAGAATTTCAGCTTGTTTCACTAAGGACTGATTTTCTAATTTCAGCTCTTTGTTTTTCTTCCCTAGTTTCTTTAATTCATCAATTGAATCATAGAGAGCTTCATGCAATTCTTCAAAAGTAAATTCACTAGTGGATTCAGAAGTTACCTCATTTTCATGTGCCATCAGGCACAGATTGGCTTGTTCGGTTGAGGTTTCCTCGTCGGAGCTTGAGTCATCACTCGCACTCCAGGTCGCCATCATTGCCTTCTTTTTGAATTTCTTTGGACCTTTCTTCAATTGAGGACATTCGGATCTGAAATGTCCTGGCTTCTTGCACTCGTAGCATATAGGGGTTTGATCTTTCTCCTTTTCTATGCTTTGATCCCCTTTTGTAAATTTCTTTCTCATCCCCTGTTTCCTTTTTCTTAGAAACTTCTTGAATTTCCGGGTGATGAGAGCCATCTCCTCATCCTGATCTTCATCTTCAGAGTCATCTGTTTCATAATCAGGTGAAGTTGTGGATTTGAGGGCAATGGTTCTTTTCTTTTTGATTTCATCCTCTTGATGTTGCATCATGCTAAGTTCATGAGTCATCAAGGATCCAAGAAGCTCTTCTAGAGGTAGAGTGTTCAAGTCCTTTGCTTCTTGGATGGCAGTCACCTTGGCTTCCCAAGTTCTTGGCAGTGACCTGAGAATCTTCCTTACAAGTTCACTGTTAGTATAAGATTTGCCAAGACTCTTTAAACCATTGATTATATCAGTAAAACGAGTAAACATAGCAGTTATGGACTCATCATGCTCTATTTTGAACAATTCATATTTATGTACAAGCATGTTTATTTTAGACTCTTTTACTTGATTTGTTCCCTCATGGGTGACTTCTAACCTATTCCATATTTCTTTAGCAGATGCACAAGTAGAAATGCGATTAAATTCACTAGCATCTAGTGCACAATAAAGAACATTCATAGCTTTGGCATTTAATTGTGCCAATTTCTTGTCAACCTCATCCCATTCTTTCTCGGGTTTGGTTGACTCCTCACCATCTATAATCTTGGTGGGTGTGTGAGGACCATTCACTATGATACTCCACATATCATAGTCGAGTGCTTGTATGAAAATCTTCATCCGAGCTTTCCAATAGGTGTAATTAGACCCATTGAAAAGTGGAGGTCGGTTTGTTGATTGCCCCTCAGCTAGAGAAGTTCCAACATGGGTTGCCATAGATCTTTGGCTCTTTGATTGTTAGATCAAAGAAGGGCTAGAGCACTGGCTCTGATACCACTTGTTGCCCAGCTATGCAACCCAAGAGGGGGGGTGAATTGGGTTTCTAAAAATTTTAAGCCCAACAAATGACTTATGAAGAACAAAACAATGGCTTTAAATCAATATTAATTAACTAAAGCAGTATTGCAAGGATATAATAAAGAAATAAGATAAAGCGATAAAGCACACCACAAACACAAGGATTTATAGTGGTTCGGTGCTAACCTTGCACCTACGTCCACTCCCCAAGATCCCACTTGGGAATTTTAATCCACTATCCTTTGTATTCAACCCGAATACAAAACGTCGGAAACTCCGACACTAGCTATCCCAAGCTAGAATACAGGACGTCGGAAACTCCGACCCTAGCTATCCCAAGCTAGAACACTTGTTTCCCGGGTACAAGCCAACCCAAAACACTCCGATTTCAGGTTCGGATCAACCTTTCCTTGTTTTGGAAATCCTCCAAAAACAAGAGCAAAAACTCACAAAGAGTAAGAATATTTAGAGCACAGATGAATACAAAAACAGCTCCTTAAATGAGCAAATATAACAATAAAAACTTTACTCAAATGAAGAACCCCTTTTTCAGATTTTCTCAAGATGAATGAACGGTTGAACGCTTGAGAAGAGGTTGATTGTTGATTGAAGATCTCTTGAAAGCTTTGAACGATCTCTAGATCAAGGTTGAAACGATAGGCGTGAAGAATTCTCTCCTTGAAAGATCTTCCTTTTCTCTTTCACAATCTCTCTGGTATATTGTGGATCCTCTCTCTTTTTCTCTATGGATATTTCGTTGATCTCAGGCTTTTTCTTGCAAATTTCGGATCCTCTCTTCTGTTCTTCTCTTTTTCCTCTCTTTTCTCTTTTCATTTGATTTCACGTTTGATCCGCTATTTAATCTGCAATTTCTTTTATCAAATTAAGCATTTTGTAGCATTAGAAGCAAGAGAAAACAATTTAGGCAGATAAAGAGCCGTTAGAGGATTTTTAGGAAGCATAAATGGCAATTAAAACGGGCAAAAAAATAGCCGTTGCTGACATTTCCCGTCGCAGGGGTCGACTCATGAGTCGACTCATGCTTCAGGAGTCGACTCATGAGTCGACTTCTGTTGCAACAGACCAGAAGATCTGATTTCTGAATTTTTCGGCTCAAATCAGCAGGGGTCGACTCATGAGTCGACTCATGCCTTGTGGGTCGACTCATGAGTCGACTCACAGGTCGTGCCAAGCCAAAAATCCAGTGTGCCATGGGAATTTTTTGCGTGCCATTCAGCTCATAGTGCCATGAGTTGACTCATGAGTCGACTCATGCACTTCAAACCTTCATAACTTCAAAAGTATAAGTCCAAACACAATGAAATTTTCACCAATAGATTTCAAATCATTTGTTCTACCAAATGATATTATCAAATCAGGATTTTAGCAAAATTACGATTTTGCCCTTGAAGAGCATAAGGACTTTTTCAATTGATTGTATCCCTTCAATCTGCTTTGTAATCATCAAAATCAATCTAGGAGCAACATTTATTCTGTCTGATAGTGAGATATACCGTGATCTCTATCACAGTATTATTAAAACTTCTTTCAATGGGTTAAGACAATTCCAATTTTACCCATTAATGGTCATCGATCATCAGGACGACGCTCGATGAATCTCATAATCCACTAGTAACGTCTAGTAGTATGTAGTGACAATCCAGTAAAATGAAAGTATTGAACCTCTAAGTGCAGTTATCGTATAATTTAGTCCTTTTATCGTGAGTCTTGACTAGACGGAGGTCATGAAAAATTCGTCAAACCTCAACGTTAGTCATATGTAAGATTGGCTTGACTCGAATTTATTTATGAAATCTCGTGGAAACTCTTTTTCAATATTCATACTTGTTTCAACTGAAGACTGTCTGAACTTAGTCTTGCGAATCGTATAGGACTTCTCTTTTTTTATTAAGATCGATAGATTTCATTTAGGTGCATCCTACTCCTAATAGTGAACTTGAACCTACTGTGGCCAACATACACCGCAAGGATTTCAATGACTAGGAGATCAAGTTTATGTGCAGTTAAACTACAGTAGCCTCACTACGAATAGTCGAGACACCGCAGGTCAAAGGATCACTCATACTATTGCAGCATCGAGTAAACCATTGACGAGTGAGTAGACATCCAAGTAGTTTCTCATGTTGGTCACATTCAGTGCAAGTTGTTTTCTAACAACTACCTGCACTCTCGCCCCAATATTTTTACACTATAGACTCGAGACTCATCTGTCCGAAAGGAAAGCGATCTGTATGTCGATCTAATTGAATTAATCACCATCCTCCGTGATAATCTCTCGATCGACAGCTTTTAGAAATTAACCATCAATAATATATGTATCAAATTCTTAATATTTTGAGAATATATATTATCATCCGTTAATACGAATCCTGGACACAAAACATAATTGGAATAAACATTGCCCATTTTATTGATGAATAAAATGTACAGGTACAAATTTATGCTTTGGAATTATAATATGCGTCAGCTAACAATTGATTTCTAGGGTACACATCTAACAGTAACATCTAGTAAGTGTCGATGTTTTCTTTCAGCAATACTATTTTGTAGAGAGGTGTGGGCACAAGTAATCTGATGTAAAATACCATGGGAATAAGAGAATTGAGAAACATCATGTTTCAAAAATTCAAGAGCATTATCAGTGTAAAAAACATGAATGAAAGTGAAAAATTGGATTTTTATTTTATTATAAAAAATTTTGAGAACATCAGGAACTTATGTCTTATCTTTCAACATATACACCCAAGTGATTCTAGAATAATCATCGACAAACATAATAAAATATCTAAATCTAGCAACAGAAGTAAAACAACATGGATTTCAGACATCAGAATGGACTAACTCAAAAGGGACGGAACTATATTTATTGACTTGACTTGGATAGGAGGTACGGTGGTGCTTACCTAATTGATAGGACTCACACTCCAAAGAAGATATAGATGACTCAAAAGGTAGAACTTGTCTTAGCTTCTGTGAGGAAGGGCGGCCAAATTGGTAGTGCTACAATAATGGAGAGATAGACAATGACAAAGAAACAACAGCTAAAGCACTGAAAGATGCACCATTGTCAAGATAGTAGAGGCCACCTTCCTCACACCTCAAACCAACCTCGTCCCAATTTGTAGATCCTGAAAAACACAGTATGTGGGAAAAAATATCATAGAATAATTTTTAGATTTGGTTATTTGGTTAATGGACAAAAAGCTAAAGGAAACTTAGAAATATAAAGCACATGATCTAAGAAAAATGACGAGAAAGGACGAACAACTCCCTCACCCAGAATAGGACAAGAAGAGCCATTAGTAACAGCAATAGAAGGAATAGGACTAGAACTAGACAAGGAAGTGAAATTATTTTTTATACCTATCATATGAGATGACGCTCCTAAATCTAATATCCAAAAATTAGTAGAGAAAGCAATGAACGCATCAGTACCTGGAGTGGTGGTATGAGTAGCTATCTGTGCATATTAAGTAGATTGAAATTCAAGAAACTTCTCATACTCAGTCTGAGGGATCTACATCATGCTAGGAGGAGCCAATAGTGTTGGAATAGGAGTATCAGTCGTAGTCTCTACAGAAACCAACTGCGTCCAGTCAGGTTTGCCAAAGTTTAGCCAGCATTTCTTAGACACATGATTGTTGTGCCCATAATGTGAACGGTGACGTGGTCTCTTGTCAGATGTGAGTGGATGACTACTACCAACACCACGGCCTCCCCCTAAATCTCTACTACGTCTTCTACCACGGCCTCGACTACGGCCACCAACAGCCATTGTCGAGTGCTCCATCTGATATGTAGCGGTGGAGGCTAATGTAGTTCCAGTGAAGACACGTAGAACTCTAGAAAAAGTCGCAGACAGAGAAGGAACTGAATCACTACCAAGAATCTGATCATGAATTTGATGAACTGAAGATGGATTCAACCCAGACAAAAATTTAGCGACTGCCAGACCTTCACGACGGTCTTTTAACTTTTGTGGATCCAGGACTAGAGGTTGATGTGAATCTAACTCATCAAGAAGACCTCTTAGAGAGTTATAGTAATCGGCTACAGATTTATCACCTTGCTGCAGTGTGAAGAGTTGCTCGTAGAGTTCAAATACCCTTGATATATTCTTCTCATGCCCATACATCTCTTTGAGGGTGTCCCAGATTTGCTTGGCCATCTTTAAGAACATGACACTAGCATTAACCTTCTCCTCCATGCTATTCAATAACCATGACATAACATAACAGTCATTAATCAATCAGTCTTCATAGGTAGGATCTTTGGAATTTGGAGGATCGTCAGTCAAGTGTTGCGCCTTCCGTTGGGCATCAATAAACAGTTTGAAAGATTGGACCCACAAAAGGTAGTTAGTGCCATTAAGCTTCACTGTAGTTGTCATTATATTCATTATCGCAGTGTCAGAACCAGAGGTTAGAAGTGCTAAGAGTTGTTTGTTGTCATTATTTGAGGACGCCATAGTAGCTAGAGAAGAGAATAGAAACAACTAGACAGTCAGACAGTGAAAGAGGGGGGCAGCCAGACAAATCACGGGCAGTGTACTGCTTTCGTGATTAGTAGATAGAAGGATAGCCAGATAACCTTCACATGGCATAGGAAAGATACCTATGCCATATAGAAGAAAAGATAGAAGATCAAAAAATAGAGAGAAGAGGGAGGAGCCGGCGGCGGTGGTTTGAGGTGGTGGAGATGGATGGCGGCTAGGGTTATGGAACCTAGTGCTCTGATACCATGTGAATTGGAAAAGATTATATTATATTTTGCAAACTCAATTTCATGAATACACTCTATAAATACACAAAAGTGAAAAGACTACCATGGTAGCTTTACAATTGTATCCAAACAAATATGGTAGCCATACAATTGTGTTTAATAGTCACAATCAAGTAAATATGGTAAGTTTGACCCTGAAATCCTTATAGTGATGCGATCATAATAGCTATGATATTTTACGACCACAATAGGCATGATATTTACCATAATAGCACTAAATAAAACATGATTCTAACCAAAGTTTTCGGAGTCAGAGCCGGGATACGTGCTGGCCAATCGACGGTATGAGTCGGTATGGATGCATATCGGACCGGACCGACATGAACCAACATGGCAGAGAAGGGCCTAGAGGGAGAAAAGAAATAGAGGTAGAGAGGGGGGGAAGAGAGGGAGAGGGAGAGGAAGAGAGGGCCTCCAGTAGCCGTCGGAGGCTATCGGAGCTCTTTCCGAGCTCGATACGAGTGGAGGGAGGGAAGGAGAGGGAGAGACTCATTGGATCATTGGAGGCCATCGAGGTCTCTGGACGGACGCCAACGCTGATGCCGACATGACTTCTCCAACGGCCAGTGAGAGAGCATTGAGGATGGCTGACGTTGGGCACGTCGAGGATGGCCGACGCCTTCCTCCCATGTGGAATAGGGGTTCGCCCTTGTTCTGTGTTTTTTTTTCTTTTAAACGGGCGAAGTCGGCAAATGATATGCTGACTCGTTATTTTTTTTTTTAAATTCGTGAAATCGGCAATTGGGTTGTTGACTTCACGTGTTAAAATAAAAAAAAAAAAATCTGAAATAGGGACGAACCCCTTTTTCGAAAATAAAGAAGGGGGCGGAGCCGTGGAGGCCCTCCTTCGGCTCGACCGTCCTCAAGCCCGTCAGCGTGGGCTTGCCAACCATTGAGGATCTCATGATGGAGGCACCGTCCATCCGGAGGCCCGATAAGGACCTCCCACTCTCTTTTTCTCCCTTCGCACGTACCGACCTTGGCAAGATGTCGGATGGCCTCTGGCAGCTTTCTTCCTCTCCTTCTCCTTCTCTCACCCTCTTTCTCTCTCTTCCTCTCTTTCTTCTTCGTCCCTCTGAGAACCGATTTGGACGTCGGAACCGTCTCGGTTTCGCACCGGTCTGGTCAGTATGAGGTATATCGACCGGTTCAGCATGGTTTTGAAAACCATGATACTAATAGTTATATTTATTATACTATTTTATTATATATCTTTTATTCTTTGGTATTTTAGAGCTACATCAGATGTCTGAATCTGCAGGTTTCCATCATAGAGTATTATGAGTGAGTGCTTGTGCTGATATTTGCTTTTGCATCATATCATTTTCTCTTATATAATATACTGTTAGCACAGCAATCTTTGCTTTTTAAACAAAATCTTGTCTTATACGTGGTTTTCTCATTGTTCATCTAAATGATTTTCTTTGTGGTTAGCTTCCTCTCTCTCTCTCTCTCTCTTTCTAAACCTTCACAATATGACTTTGTTGGACCCAATGCTGTATAATCTTCCTAGTGATGTAGAAACAAATGATTTTTAATAAGCTTATACTGGAATTGTAAGTGATAGTTAGATGATTCCAGTGCAATAACTAATTTGCGTCCAAAGAATGTTAGTGCACTTTCATTTTCTTTCAATCAAGTTTTCAAACATTTTGCTATTCACTTGTGTTATAGAAGGGCATCATTTCTTGATGTCGTTGCCTGATGCACTTTATTGGTCCTCTTGAAGTGTCAGTGGTAGAAAATTAATTATCAGTGTCATTCTCCGTGTTTACTAATAATGTGACTACTTTATCTGACATCCTTTCATTACTTGATTTTGCCAAAGCAGCACTGAAGTAGATGCATATGGTCAAGCGGCATCTAATCTTGTTGCGGGTGGTAACTTGGAACAAACCATCCAACAGATTCTTGACATGGGTGGGGGGACCTGGGAGAGGGACACTGTTGTTCGTGCTTTGCATGCTGCATGTAACAACCCTGAGAGGGCTGTCGAATATTTGTATTCAGTAAGATTCATTTTCTTCATTTTTTCCCTCAACTACATTAGGGATTCATTACCTTTATTTTCTCGTCACCTATAATAGCTTTAGTTTTCTGAAGTCTGCATCTCATAGTGAACTTTAGAGAGAAGTTCTTTCTTCAAATTATTTTGATTGATATAGCTGTAGCTGAAGTCTATGTCTGGAAAGAGCTGTGATAACCTTGGTAACGAACAGAAACTACAGGATTGGGTCTCCCTTGCATGTTCCTTTGCTGGTTCTAAACATTCTTGCCGGGAAGCTTTGATATGGAGCAAAAACAAGACTGGACTAACTTCAAGGTTCGTAGTACCGGCTTCAGTGGCTGTATCAGTAACCAGGTGGTACGATGTTGGAATGGTTTAGTTTGGTATTGGCACTCGGTATGGGCGGTGCCTTGGTATGGGGGCATACTGAGTATTAGTTCCCTACCAGTACAAGTTGGTATGCCGGGTATAGTCTCGTAAGATTTGGTACTACAAACGATGGTTAATATATTTGATTATCCATTTTGTTCATGCAATTAGGAAATTCATCCTTTCCAAGCATGGTTGATGAACTCCCAAGATAATCTATCGATGTCCTCTAGCCTCATCTATAGCCACTAAACTAGCTGTAGGTGTTATAGTAGTTTTTCCCCCACCTCTTTCCTTCTACAATGATGCCTTGGCCAAGAACTCCATGAAGTTTGTAATTCTTCTATTTATAAATCTTGAATGAGATACAGTCTTGGCAAGGAAATCTTCAATTCTCAAGCTGGTTGCTTGGAACTCATCATCCCGGAAATTCTTTTGGTATTGTTAGGTGATTTAGGAAAGAAGGATGAGATCTTTTGTAAGGCAGATTTGGGGGTGAAGAAGTGAAATAGCTTATTGAGTTATATGAGGAGCTCCAGAACCTATAATGGATGTCTGGAATCTGGATCCCATCTTAGTTGGTAGAAGAGGCAAAGAGCCATTCTTGTGGATTTCCAAAGATCGAGTTTTATGTAGTTGTAATCACAGGGTACCCAGAATGAAAAAAAAGGAGGGCGGGGGAGGGGGGGGGGGGGGCAGGGGGAAGGGGGAGAGAGACTATGGGTTGGTAGCATGATGCAGAAGTGGAGTCTCAGGTTGTTGTTGGGACATTCTCAGGCTCTCAATTTGGGGTGTTGTGAAATCATTTTTCAAATAGCTCGGTGTCTTGAAATCAAGTTTTCCTTGATCTATTCATGGTAGTGATGAGGTGGATTTCCTCTGACTCCTAGATTTTCTCGATTCCCTTTACTGAATAGGCGGTCCTTTTAGGGGAAACTGTAATGAGGCCCTCCTAGTTTGAAAGTTGATGGTACACATAATAGATGTAGTCAATGGAGTACTCCAGAATAGAGTGTACAAATGCACTGACCAGCCCCCTTAATTGTGTTGCCCAAGTCAGCTGATTGAAACCTAGACAAAACCCTAGTCCTTTTCCCCTCACTCGCATCTTTGCCAAATCTGGGGCTGCCATTGTCTTCCACTAGAGCGAATCGATTGGTGGCTGTTGGAGCTGATTTCGAGTCATCTTCCAAGTTCCTCTTCGAAGGCTTCCATTGTTGATTTTTTCCTACTGTGTCTAATGCATCAAATTTTGGGGGATTTGAGGTTTTTATGGTGGATGTCTCATTTTGAGCCCATGAACCATGCCACTGACTGACCAGTCTAATTCAATGCGCCTCGAACCGGTTGGTTCGGCATGGTTCACTAGACATTATTCTAGATGGATCAGTGAAAAGAGTGTGCATTATAACGGTAGGTGCCTAAATAAATTATTCTTGTATATTTCTTAAAAAGGAAAAGGAACAAAGAAGAAATTAATATATTATTCTCAAGAATCTTACTTGTTACTAATTATATTATTTCATTATTGTGTTTTTTCCTGTTTTATTTTATAAATGACTATGTCACTAACATTGCAGTCTCAAATTCTTACCCGTCACAACATAACATGTGATCATTCCATCTTTCCACTTTTATATCTTCTAGTATTGCTATGTGCAGCTAAATTATGGAGGTATCCTTAACACTGTTATCCATAAGTCTTATGTTAACACATATTATCAGGGTATCCTTGAACATGTTGAGGCCTCACCCTTGGCCCAAGCGCCCGCAAGTGGGCAAGCTGCCAGTTCCCCAGTCCAGGCTTCACAACCTGTTCAGTCTGCAGTTCCTTCCAGTGGACCTAATACTAATCCTTTGGACCTCTTTCCTCAGGTAAGTGCAGCAAATGCTTGCTACTTTCTTTTTTTTTTTTCTTTTTCAAATTTAAACATGATAGCTTCATTATGTGTTGCTTCTACAGGGTCTTCCAAACATGGGGTCAAATGCTGGCGGCGGCAGCCTTGATTTTTTACGTAATAGTCCACAGGTATCATGAGTTTAGTATTTTAAATATGAGATTGCAACTAGTAACTGTTGCAGAAACTTATGGCTCTCCTTTTCTTTCTTTGCAGTTCCAAGCCTTTAAGGCATTGGTGCAGGCTAACCCTCAAATCCTACGGGTCTTCTTTTTGTTTCTTTTATTATGTGATATCTAAATTCTTGCATTCCAGTCATGTCATAATTTTATAATGGTCTGTCTTACGGTAGTCTCCTTGGATTATCACAGCCCATGCTTCAAGAGCTGGGGAAGCAAAATCCACTAGTTATGAGGCTCATTCAAGAACATCAAGATGAATTCCTTTGCTTGATCAATGAACCTGCTGAGGGAGGAGAAAGGTGAGAAGCCTTTTTTTATTTCTGTATATGTTCTTTGTTTATGGTAGAGAGGATGTTGATTTTGCTAATCTTTCTAATTTATTTGAGCCAGCAATTTATTAGGTCAGTTAGCTGCCGCAATGCCTCAAGCCCTGACAGTCACTCCAGAGGAATGTGAAGCCATTGAACGTGTAAGTTAACCCATATAATCCCACTTTTTCAGGTTTTCGTTATTTTGCTGATGGAGTTGGTCAATGTAAAGCTGTCTAGGTTACCTGCTTCTGTAGCTATAGATTCATGATTGGGGGTCTCTGGCAAGAGTTGGTTACTTTTAGTGCACTGAGTTACAACTAAGTTGAAAAAGTATTTGAAGTTAAAAATATTGAGCAAGCAATGGGGAACACTGAAACAAACAGGTAGATAAAAATGTACATTTTATTGAAATTCTTAAAAAATTGAAAATTATTACTAGGTAATGACTAACAGAAGTAGCAAAGTGGATACAACAAGTTATAACAACAGGGCTATACATGGAGTTAGGACAATCTTTGCAAGGGAAATTAGAGAATTGATCAACTTACTACCTGACTGTACTGTCATAGAAAACAGAGTTGAAATCAAATAGTTTAAAGAATGTGAATGGCCTAGAAGTCTTCTTGACTTGCAAGTTAGACTGAAAGGTTTTTTTAGGATATTAAGAAGCTAAAAACAGAAGTTGCAGAAGGTTCAGCAAATGTCCACAATGGTCTTATAACAGGATTTTGGATTGCAGAAATTATGTGGATGCAGAAAACTAGAGGATACTGGGATCTTAGGAGAGTGAAAATGGAGACAATATCATGAAAGTTAAGAGATGATGGAAGGGAATAATAGGGATCAAGAGGCACAAAGGTACAGAGAGTGAGAGAGAGACATGGAAAGAAGGCACTAGAGAAACAGTAAGGGATAGCATTTCTTTTAGCTGCTGTCTCCAGCACATACATAGATAACGTATCCCCTAAAATATTAACTCGAATACCAAGTAACTGTTGGTTTTTAAATGTGGGATGTGGGCAAAACCCAATCCGGCTTAGGAATGCAGTCTTTTGGGAGTTGGGTAACTTCTCATAACTGCAAGATGCTAAAATCTACCTTCAGATGGCAGAGAAATATAGTTTTGATGGCTCTCTCACTTTCCAACAACAAAAAGCATTTGAAAAAAAACTCTCTAAAAAACAAAACGCTCATCTTGGATGTATTTTGGTTGTAGAAATCAAGTACATTCCATCTTGTAATTGTACTTCTGACTTCGGAGTTGTAGTTTGCTCGTGATCCGGTTTGTGGGAAAAAAAATCAGTTTCGGTTTTTCAGTGCAAGGTAACCCGAAACTTATAGATTCTCATATTTACATTTCAATATTGGTATCAGAGCTTTATGATCGAATCCCTTTACTCCTTGATATTATATGACATGTTTAAAACTTGTTTATAGCCTAAATTACAAAAGTTACATGAGTTATTTGCTTAAAATTGAAATTGGACCCTCTAATGGCATGTACCCGTGGACTGAATATCTAGGGCTGGTTTTAACATATATGATAGCCCTAATGTTGCAGAACATGCATGCAAAATTTGGGGTTTATTGGATGAGTGTGTGAGAAGTTATGGTCTCTAAAAGTTTAAGGTGAAGATGGTTGAGGTAATGACTTTTGGATCAATTTTCTCTCTAAATAATGATTCTTAGTCCTTAAAATTAGTAGCATTCGACCATATGATATCAGAGCTTTCCAACAGTATATGGCACATATTATTTGGATTCCTTGTGTGAGAGATACGAGCCTTCAAAATTGGCTCCAGAAGAAGTGAAATTTGAAAATTTTGTTTGCTAGAAGTTGAAGATGACAGAGTCTCATTATGCGAAGTGTCTTTCCAAGGGTATTTTGGTCTGAAATTTTTTCAGACCATGTTTCTGAAGATTATAAAATTATTTGTAATTTTTATTTTAATTTTCTAGATAGAGGATAATTAGTTTTAATTTATTATTTTTGAAACATTGAAAATTCAATAAATTTATTGAATCATGTTAGAAAATTCTAAAAAATTACAAATAGGTTTGGAATGATTAGGTCAAATGGGGTGAAGCTCTACTTTGAGTTTTCAATACAGTCGAGACCCTATACTCTCCAAAATGCCATTATGTACTCATTGGGAAATAATTTTAAAGTTGTTTTCCTTCAAAAATTCATAATAAATTATATACTAAGAAAAATATGATTCCACTTTTGAAAATTTTCTTATTTTATGCTTTTTTCTCTTATATGTTTTAATTAATTTAGAAAATACCGTATGCAATTTATTACTAATATATGATTATTTTTTTCTTTAAGTTGGAAGATGGTTTAGACAATAAGGACTAAGAAAATTTTGAGAGGAATAATTGAAGAGATGAAATTAATGGGCACCTATCAAGAATTATAGGATAAGTCCCAAACATGACATTGTGCAACATGTTGAGATTATGGAGAAAATGTTAGAGAAATTGGAAAATGAATGGTACGTTGGTGCAAATGGCATGAAGATTAGAACTCTATTTAGATCTTTACCATATGAGTAGTTTAAGGTACTACGAAGATTGTATGAGCTAAATAAAAAATCTACATTATGATAAAATCATGACTATTTTCACGACAAAATACAAGGAGAGTCACTTTATTATTAGAGGGGCTAGACAGACCAACGTTTTATTGATGTCTTCTAATCTTTGTAGTGAGAGACATACCATTTTTGAATAACCAGATTGAGGTCTTTTGACTCATTGGGTTCAAAATATGGGAACTATACTCGCCCTTGAGGAGATTTGATTGGATATTGATTTTATGCATTTGTAAATATTTCGGTTGTTTATGTTATATATATTGCTATGTTATTTCAAGCATGATGTAACGAATGCTATATATGTTTAGTCATTAATTTATTTTTGTAATTGCTTAATTGAGTGATTTTTTTGGATTTGCTTAGAAGGTGCTAAATTAATGATAATTTGATATTTGTATATGGATGATGATAGGGAACTTAGTGATCTTTCGATTCTGTTACCTGTATTAAGTTATTATTAATTTAGTATGTTTCTTATGGTGAATTGATATATGTGCTAGATTTATTTAAAGTGCTAGTTTTTTATTTGAAAACAATGTCTTTATATAGTTATCACTAAACATGACATCACCAAATATCATAACTGAGTTGAGCAAAGGTGAAAAGCTTAATGGTGAGAATTACAATGTCTGGTAATGGAAGATGCACTATGTTCTTGAGGAACAAAAGGTGCTTGAGGCTATTCACAATACCATGGATCAATGTTCACGGCATGGAATGTCGTATCGTCCCTGTACCGTCCGTATCGTACCGTATCGATCTCGTATCGGTATGCCATACCGAAGTGTATCAACATTACCGTATTATACCGAACCGCATACCGACATTAAACAGAATTTTATCGGCATGGGGTCCGGTACTGGTACAGCGAACTTTGGTTCACGGACTCGGTACCGGAGCCCGTACTGATCGGTTAGCGATATGGCTCGGTATGGATCCATATCATAGCAGACCGGTATGAACCGATAGTGCGAACCAATAGGCCAGAGAAGGGAGAGGGAGAAGAAAGAGAGGAAGAGGGAGAGGGGGGAGAAGGAGAGGAAGAAAGGGAGAGGGAGAGAGGGGGGAGGGAGAGGAAGAGATGCCATTGGAGAGCTCTCTAATGGTCGACGAGGTGGCGTGGAGGGAGTGGAGGACAGTTGATTCGAAACAGGGGTTCGTCCTTATTTTGATTTTTATTTTTGATTTTTAATAGGCAAAGTCGGTAGTAGTGTTGCTGACTTCACCCTTTTTACTGCTATCGACTTCACCCTTTTTTTAAAAAAAATATTCGAATGAAATCAACAAATGGTTTGCCGACTTCAAATGAAATTTAAAAAGAATAAAAATTTATAAAGTCGGCACTTAGGTTGCCGACTTCGTGTGTTAAAATAAAAAAAATCCAAAATAAGGGCGAACCCCTATTTCGAAAACGAAGGGGGTGGAGCGGCGGAGGCCCTCCGGCTCGACCGCCCTCAGGCTTTGTCGGCGTAGGCTTGTTGGCCATCGGAGATCTCGCGGTGGAGGCGCCGTCTGTTCGGAGGCCTCCGACAGTCTCTAGAGGTCCGGTAAGGACCTCCCACTCTCTTCTTCTCTCCCTTCGTGCGTACCGATCTCAACAAGATGTCGGACGGCCTCCGATGGCCGTCGAAGGCCCTTTCTTCCTCTCTCTCTCCTTTTCTCCTCCCTCTCTCTTTCTCTCTTTCTTCTCCGTCCCTTTGAGAACCAATTTAGATGTCAGAACCGTCCCGATTCTCTGTCGGTCTAACTTGGTATGGGGGTGTACTGGGCGATTCGGCACGGTTTTGAAAATCCTGCCATGGATGATCCTGGTGAGGGTATTAGTGCTCAGAAGAAAAGAGATCAAGAAGCTTATCGAGTCTGGAAAGAGAGATCAAAAGGCTCGTGGCATTTGGGTAAGCTCTGTGGTTGATGATTTTATTTCTGATTGTCAAAATCTTCCTACCGCACATGATATATGGACTTTTCTCAAAGAGAAATTTAGTGGTACCATAATGACTAGATTGTGGTAGCTGACCATCAAGTTTGATACATATAAGAAGCGCCCAAACCATACTGTCAAGGAGCATCTGAGAATTATGTAAAACATGATAAAAGATTTGCAAGCTGTTGGTCATATCCTCATCGATGAACTGCATGAACTTGCTGTTATAAGGTCTCTTCCTGATAATTGAAAATATTTGAAGATTAACCTAATTTACAATGATGGTGTCAAGACCTTTGCTGATGTGGCATGCCACATTGAGCTGGAAAATGAGCCTCTTCGGGCTGCCAAACCCATTGGACAAACTTATGTGGCTGAATCCAGTTCTCAGTGAGCTTCGAGCTCAAGGTATAGGAAATCCAAGAAAAAGAATAAGAAAGGAAAAGAGATGGGTCCAGGGCCCAAAAAGAACAAGTTTAAGAACAACAAGAAAGGCAAACAATTTTGGAAGAAGGATCTGAGCAAGATTAAGTGCTTCAAGTGTGGCAAATTGGGTCACATTGCTTGCAATTGCAGCGAGCAAGAGAAGGTATCACTATGCTCAGTACCTTTACATTTTGTTTGTTTTCAATACTGTTTTACTTGCTGATTATTATCCTATGTGAATTATAGACTTAGGCGCAACAGATCATGTAGCAAGAGATCGAAGTACATTTGTAGAGTATCGTCGAGTTCCAACTGGTTTGAGGTGGATTTATGTGGCAAAAATGCTAGAGTGAAAAAAGGAATTGGCACTTACAAACTTATTGTGTGGTGGCCAAACTCTAATCCTACATGATGTCCTGTTTGCACTAGAGATTCGACGGAACTTGGCCTTTGTAACTGTTCTTCTAGGATTAAGTTGTCTTAATTTTTATAGTACTTGTGTGGATTTATATTATGGTACTGTTTATTAGGGTATTGGATATCTATTGAATGGTTTCTGTGTTGGATTGTGAACATTATATGCATAATTATATTTGCAATTGTTGTTCTATGGTTGTTTTTTTGAGTAATTCTATCATGGATGGTAATGTTTGGCATGCTAGATTAGGCTATATTGGGCAAGAAAGAATAAATAGATTGGCTAAAGAGGGTCTTTTGGGCTTAATTAATAAAATTGCATTGGCTAGTTGTGAGCATTGTCTAGCTGGAAAAGCAATTAGGAAACCATTTAGTAAAAGAACTAGGTCAGAATTTTTGTTGCAATTAATCCATTCTGACATCTATGGTCTCATGAATGTTAGACCAAGGCATGAAATCTCATATTTCATCACGTTTATATATGATTTCATCCATTTCAATAATGTATATCTGATTTCTCACAAATCAAAGGCATTAGATTGCTTCAGATATTATGTTAATCGAGTTGAGAATTAGTTAGAGAAAACTATTAAAAATTTAAAACTCAAAGAACTGTTTGGGGAAGAGAGTATTCATCCGATCAATTTAAAGAGCTCTGTGATGAAAAATGAATAGAGACATAATTGACCATTCGTGGAACGCCGTAACAAAATGGAGTTGTTGAAAGAAAAAATAGGATCTTGTTAGAAATGGTCAAATCTATGATGGCACCAGCAAATCTACCAATTTCATATTAGGGAAATGCTTTATTGGAAATGCTTTATTGACTGCCACATATATTTTGAATCGTGTCTTCTAAATCAATTACCTCCACTCCTTATGAGCTTTGGACAAGAAGAAAATCCGATTTATCTAACTTAAGATCAGGGGGTCAGCAGCTTATGTTCACAATTCCTCTCATAAATATGGTAAATTGGGTTCCAAGAGAAAGAAATGTTTCTTTATAAGATACTCTGAATACTCAAAGGGATATATGTTCATGGGTGAACATGTTGATGGAGCTATTACTGAGATAGAATCTCAAGATATCATTTTCTTAGAACATGAATTTTCTAGCATACTACTGTCTATTTGAGATGGAAGACCTAGACGATATAAGAACACAAGATATGAAAACTCTTGAGGACACTATAGTACCTCAATCTCTTGCACCGAGTGGGTGTGATGTAGGCATTTCATGAGAATCATAGTTAAGGAGTACTCATAAGAGTATTCCAAGACATTGCTTTGAGATTGAGGGTGAAGCCTTTATGATAGCTTCATATGATGAAGCTGAGCCAAAATTAGTTAAAGAGACTTTAGCTTGTCTTGCCAGGAAACAATTAAAAATTGAAATGGAAGAGGAAATGGAGTTTATGAGAACTAATCAGGTTTGGAATTTGACTGATCTATCTTCGGATCATAAAGCTATTAGGAATAGGTGGGTTCTCAAAATTAAGCGTAAGACAGATGGTTCTATAAAAAGATATAAGGCTCGCTTAATGGCGGAAGGTTATATCCAACAAGAAGGTATAGATTATGAAGAAACTTTTTCATTCGTGATAAGATTCACCTCCATTCATCTTATTCTAGCTATAGTGGCTCATATGAATTTAGAGCTACACCAAATGGATGTTAAAACTGTCTTTCTAAATAGAGAATTGGATGAAGATATTTACATGGAACAATCCATGGGTTTCATAGTTGAAGGTCAAGAAGACAAAATATGCAACTTAAAAGATTAATATGTGGCCTCAAACAATCATCCAGACAGTGGTATTTGAGATTTCATAGATAATTAACATTTTATAATTTCACCATGATCCTTGAGGATCATTGTGTTTGTAAACGTCAAGAGGTCAAATTTATAATTCTGTCCTCATATGTCGATGACATACTATTAGCTGGGAATGACGAGTATGTTAATACTATTATGAAATGGTTGTCTATCAGTTTTTGAAATGAAGGATATGGGAGAAGCTGCATATATACTTGGAGTGAAAATTCATAGAGATCATTCCAAGAAAATATTTGCACTTTCATAAGAATCTTATCTTAAAAAGGTTCTGGAATGATTTTATATACAAGATTGTACTCTTGTAGATACTCCTGTGCCAAAAGGTGAAACTTTAAATAATAATATGTGCCCTAAGACTCCTAAATAAAAGGATGAAGTGGTTAAAGTTCTTTATTCGAACATTGTTGGAAGTTTAATGTATGCTACCACGTATACAAGGCCATATATATATATATATATGTTATACAGTAAGTTTAGTGAGCCGCTATCAATCAAATCCCGGAAGGATGCATTGGAGAGTGATTGAGAGGATCCTAAGATATCTTAAAAGAACTATAGATTACTCCTCGTGCTATCAAGGGGGTGATTTGTGCTTGAAGACATATGCTGATTGGATAGGAGATTAAGATGAATACAAGTTGACTTTTGGGTATACTTTCTTGTTGAACAATAGCGCCATATCATGGAGTAGCAAGAAATAAAGTTGTATTGTCTTATCGACGATAGAAGCCGAATTCATAGCGTGTTCAACTGTAATCCAAGAAGCCATATGGTTGAGGCGATTCCTACAAAGCTTGGGAATTATAAAAGATACCTCTAAGCTGGTGGGAGCTAATTGTGATTGTCAAGTGGCTATTAGTTACATGAAGGATTCGAAATATCATGGTAGAACAAAGCACATTGATATTAAGAACAGTTATGTTAGAGATATTGTGGTCCGAAAGGAAGTGGTTCTGAAATATATTCCTACACATTTGATGGTGGCTGATCCATTTACCAAATCGATACCAAGAGACTTATATCAATCACATATTAGATCTCTTGGATTGCGTAGAATTTGAGATTGTATATTAAGGACTTGTAAGACAATGATGTTTATATATTAATGAAGTTTATCTTTATTTACTTTTATGAATTATCAAATGAATTCAAATACACAATGAACTAGCACCGGCACATATATGAGTTTGTATCGTAATTAAAAGTTTGTCATCAGGCATGTATTGCCTTTTTCACACGAGCGATAGCCTTCGATGTTATGGATGATGGGCTAAGATGAGACACTTGTGCACTTATTAAAATCAAAAATATATAATTGAGAGAATATAAAAGTGTACATACAATAAATGTGTTGTCTTGTTAACCATCAAGACGAGGTCCTGAAGTTTAAGAAATCATTACTTGGATTGAACATGATGATCCCACAATCATGCAAGCTTGAAAGGTGTATATATATTGATAGATGGGCTTAAAGAGGACTTTAGATAGACATGAAGAAAAGTGTGGATTGAGATTTGTACTGTGTTGATATAAGACTTGACTTATGCTCCTTAAAGGATAGTCTACCATAACACGTGTTTTATACAATGTGTGCATATGTGAGAATCATTGAAGATTGAGTTCAATGAATCCGTACTTTCTCACTGTGTGAATTTCTCGAGGCTCAATCATTAATAAAGCCTCCTTGGTGCCCTTTGAGACTTTTGACTATATTCTGATGTGATGGGCTAATGTTTGCTCCTTTAGCATGCTTTCAATGTTGATAAAATAATGTAGCCTTATGGAGCATGTCTAGAAAAGCAATTAATTCGAATCTGATGGATATAAGTACAGAAGGAAGACAATTTTGGATTATGTTATATATGTGCATTCATCTGTCGACCAGTTCTATCCTTTCATTGGAAATCAGACATAATTATGAGTATATATATTTTTTAGAGAAAAGAGGTCAAGTACAACTTTTGAGGGATTTATGTATGCTTGGTTCTTGACGTAACCAAATATGTCTAGGGCACAGCGAGACATGGAATTATTTGATGTTCTTGATTTCTCGTTTATAATCGCCATGTATCTCTAATAGGAACATGGTTAGGTTCGCAGATGTACTCGCAGGTCACATGACTCATTTGCTTGTATGAAATTACAAAGATGAGATTAATGTTTTGCCCATCATGTGTGAGTGGGAGATGGTTTTTAAATATAGGGTTTGGGTTTGGGTAACACCCAACCCAGCATAGGAATGCAGTTTTTGGGAGTTACTTTGGCAACTTCTCATAATTGCAACATGCTGAAAACTACCTTGAGATGGCAGAGAAACATAGTTTTGATAGCTCTCTCTCCTTCTAACAACAAAGAGCATTTGAAAAAAAAAACTCTCTCAAAAACAAAATACTCATCTTGGAGGCATTTAGGTTATGGAAATCAAATGCATTCCATCTTGTGATTGTACTTCTAATCTAGGAGTTGTGGTTTGATCGTGATCTAGTTTGTGGGAAAAAGATTTGGTTTCAGTTTTTCGGTGCAAGGTAATCCGAAACTTGTAGATTCTTATACTTACGTTTCAACATAGCATACATATCAAAATTTTTCTTCTAAGATATTATCTTAAAGAACAAGTACTTGGTAATTTGGCCACATAATAACTAGAGCTGTTGATGGGCTGGGCTTGGGCAAGTTCAAGCTTGGCCATGGTAAATGCAGATAGGTCTAGCCCAGGCCAAGCTTATATTCATTTTTTTTTAAGGCCCGGCCCTAATCCAGGTTCAGCCTAGATTTGTCCCAAGGACAGTTAGTATTTTTTTTACCCTACTCACCATATTTAGTGTGTGTGCACACGCAACCACCGAGCCTCTCCTCTACTGCTTGTTACCACAGCATCTTTCCCTCTGCACATCATTGTATCATCCTCCCCCTTGTCGCTCATTGCTGTAGCATCATCTCCTCTGCCACTGGACACCTCTATGTCCTCCATTCTATTGCTTGCCATGGACGACAAAGGTGAATAGTGGTGGTGGCAGATGGTGGCAGTGGTGTTGACATGTGGGTATTGTGTGTTTCCATGGAAGGAGAAGAGAAGAGAAGGAATCAAATGAGATGGAATTAGGGTTCATGTGCAAGGGGCCAACTGTCTATGTGGATACCTAGGCTAGGCTTAGGCCTGCCCAAATCAAGCCCAAAATGAATTTGAGCTTCAAATTTGATGCCTTGGCTTGGCCCATGACCCATTCCAACGAGTTCTTTCTGGCCTCAAACGAGCTCAGCCTGGGCCCATTAATAGCCAGGATAATTACTTAAAAGTCTAAGGGCAAGAAACCTAATGACTCAAACTCTAATAAAATATTTGACAAATATAGGCTCATTATATTGTCATATTTAAAGCATTCATGACTCTTGGAATGAGATTGACACCACAGGTAGTAGTAAGACGGGCAAAAGTACCTTTCCATGTTTCACAGCAAGCAGTTAAGGCTCTTAAATTTTGTTCGGAGATCTTGACTTTTTTCAGTCGGGTTAAGGGACCCAAGATACCATCTCTACTTTGCGAGGCTTGATGCAAAAGGTTTCAGCTGTTTGCTTTGTCTACATAATTGTGTCCTTAATAGGTATGTGCTTCATCTTGTTGTCACTGTGATAGAATGAGTATGCACAAGTTTAGTCGCTGCACTGCACTTTATGGTCAGAAAACCTGGGATGCCCAACGAGGATGTGTCCCACCTTCACTAGTAGCATGTCATGTTGAAAATATGAAGAACTGTTGAATGTGACAAGTCATTGGTTGTGTAAATCCAAGTTTGTATCTAGTCAGGTTTGTTATGTACACAAGTTGCCTATGTTTTATACCAAGCATCTGGACTGTGCCTTTAGATGACATGATGGTGAAGCTCTGAAAGTCGATCACCAAGTCACACAAGTGGTTGCTGCAGCCTACACTAGTATGAAAGATGTTGCACCACTGCCAATAGTCCTTGCTTGGTGGTTAAAAGAGGATGAGGGACAACAATGATGCATGTTCTTGCATTTGATACTTATTGTCTTCACTTTGGTCATTACTTTCTTTTGGCTTCAAGGGGATGATTTGGTCAGCTTTCTGCATAAGACTTGCATCAAAACATAAAATGGGCCTTGGTGGTGAAAGTCACCAACCAGTTGAAGAGGAATTTTCTCAATCATGATACATTTAAAAAAAATGTAACTCTATACTTCTTCTTTGACTTTATCCCACCCACGCATTTGTAGCCAAAGAAAAATTAAGCTTACAGCATCTAACTTGAGTAGTCTAGCATCCAAGTAATTTAAATTCTGAGATACTTAAGGGACCAAGTAACCAAATTATCTAAAACTTTATTTGAAGTCTGAATAGATATAGGCTCGTTATGCAGTCATATTTGAACGGTGCAGGCCTTTTGGCGTGAGGTTGATGCTGAGGGGAAAAAATGTAGTAGAATAAGGGCCTGGTTTACACTTCCAAGCTTATGATCAAGCAGAGAAACTTAAAACTAAGCTGAGGTGATTGGTGGGGGGAAAAGTTAACTATATGTATTACATTTGAGGACCATATGACATTGGTAAAGGATATTGAGACTGGGGAAAGATGGAATATATTTCAGAAGGTGAATAAATTTAAAGTATCCAATAACAGTGATCAGAGCATGTATCCTTCTAGTTGGGATAAGGGAGACCTCTAATTTGGGTATGACGTCAAAGACTAGTTGGCTAACTATTGTGAGATTTTAGGCTGATTATATGGTTCAATAGCCTTTTGAAGCACATTTGTAAGATACTAAATATGAAAAATAACTAAAGAGTGTTGACGGAGTTTCTGTTGGAACGTTGTGGTACTATTTATATGTACCACTCTGACTAGAAAATGTGGTCAAGATAGGTTGTAGGGCACAAATTCTATACTAGATCGGGTCATGACCGAAACTAGTTGGGATTGGCTGTTATTATGTCCTGGCCGATGTTGAGATCCAGCTCAATTGCTTGATTGTAAAAGAAAAACAGGGAGCCTAGGGGCAACCTCTCTTTCTCGTTGCTTTAGTCACAAAATTTGTTGTGGGTGGAGATTGAGAGAGAGAGAGAGAGCATGAGGGAAGGAGGCTAGATTCAGTAAGGTCCGTGGTAGTTTAGTCTCCTTGAGGCTTGAAGTATCACCTATTCAATAAGGCTTTGCCTTCCCACTTGGCTAACCTTCGGTGCACTAATTTGGTTAAACATGAGAAATTTGAAAGTTATGCTAGTTTTTTTTTGGATAAACTTTGAATATGTTATAGGGTGTGAGGTTTGAAATCCTATGAGATGGTGCCATCCTAATTTCTCCATAGAGGGCATCCTACCTTATTGTGATAGATGTTGCAGTCAAGCATCTTGGTAGGTAGCCTTTATCTCTTTCTCCTTCTTTTTTTTTTTTTTTCCTTTTGTGTCTTTTTCTTTGTTTCCCTTTCTTCCTTCTTTTCTTCCTTTCCTCTTTTCTTTTTGTTCTTGTTTCTTTTTTTTGTTTCCTTTTTCTTTTCCTCTTTTCTTTCTTCCTTCTTCCCTTTCTTTCTTTTCCTTCTTCGTTCCTCTCTTTCCTTCCTCTTCTTTCCTTCCTCTCTTCTTTCCTTCTTTTCTTTCTTTTTCATAATATTCTTCTTATTCTTCTTTCCTTTCTTCCTTCTTTCTTTTCGTTACTATCTTTTTTCTCTTTCCTTTTTTTCTTCATTTCTGTCTTCCTTCCTCCTGGCTTCACATGATTTCACCTTGCATAGGTGGTTTTTGAGGTCTTGCCCTATCCTAGTTCCTGTTCTCATGGGAACAGGATAAGATGGTTAAGGCATTGCCTGACTTGCTAGGTTTTAGAACCATGGTAGGATGGACATTATCCTACAATATACTATTTTTTGTTTTCTTAGTACATATTTTATTGTTTATAAAATATTTTTTGGATTAAACTAATTATTAAAATTTATATGGGAATAAATTCAGTTAAAAGTGAATTTGATATTATTTTAGTTAAACTCATGATTCTATTATTTATTTATATATATATATTATGGTTTATAGTTGATAACTGATAAGTTATGTTTCAAACTTGTATTTATTGGCAACATTTTAGTTTTATTGAAATCACGATATCAGTGCTAGCACAACGTGCCCATCAAACAGTCTCAAAAATGCATATATATCCATCAAAAGCTTATTTAAGACACAAATGATTGAAAAATAAAAAATTATCCTCTTGGAGTGATACCAAGAGCCAACTTATTTGAAGATTCGGGACAATATAGTCCTAATATAAGCCAAACTTGGGATAGAACCATCATGGGCCTCGGTAGTGGTTCTTTAAAACTTGTTGGAAACCAATCCATTTGAAGAGTCGGGATAAGAGTGTCCCGGTACTAGCCCAACTTGGGACAGAACTGATATTGGACTTGGTATTAGTTCTTTCAAATTTGCAGAAAATCGTTACTTTGCACAAGTAATTTTAATCAATACAGACAAAGAATGTTGATGGGATTGGACAAAAAGAAATCGAAGAAGAAAGCTAAAGCAAAAATAAAGATATATTAAAATAATATTTTTGAACAAATTTGGCATCATTAGAAAGTTCATCCATTATTGTTTTTACCTATTTGTTTCTTCATGCAGTTAATTGAGGGAGGATTTTGTGGTCCTAGTGGAGTTATTTTTTGGTCACATTGGGCTCACTATTTGTGCAGGAATCCAATGATATAGGATAGCTTGCCTATATGAAAGAGGATTTCTACTTAAAATCAGGTTTCTTTGAGTTAGATAATATTGATTATTTCATTTGATTCTAAGCCCTTTAGTTAGTTGAAAAGAGGAGTAAATTGGTGATTCATTTTAATGTTCTCATTTTTTATTGCTTCTAGAGGTCTTGTTGGCATGTCTTAAATCTCGATGGGACATCCCACAGGACATCGGGATGGATTGCCGTCTTGAGTATTAGGATAGAACCGTCTTACTGTTGTCCCGGCATTCCAATTGACATGTTTTGGAACATCCTCTATCCTAAGTGTTAGGAAGGGTTGGTATGGTTATGCATCCTATTCCATAAGTAAATCTGTGCAGTTCCATCCTACAGGATTTAAATTCTTGCTTATAAGTTCTATTTTGCACAATAGTGTACAGATATCTTAATTCTAGTTAGGTTGCAATGAAAAGTTTTTTCATGTTATTAGGATTCAGTGGTGGTTGTGGATATCTTTACATTTTTGTGATTGTGGATATTGATGAATGTGGAGAGAAGGATTTATTTTTTCTTATTATTAAAAAGGTATACAATAGGACTATAAATTCAGATATGTAGATCCAAATACAGAAAGAGAATAATAAGAATATATCAAGGAATAATACTTAGGATCCTTAATTAGATATATACAAAGCCCCATCTTGTCAACCAATCCAGAAAAAGATGATATGCTAAGCCCTTTGGTCAGAATATTCGCCACCTGATCGGATGACCGAATGAAGGTAATGTATATCTGGCCCTGAGCAATCTTCTCCTTGATAAAGTGGCGGTCAATTTCGATGTGTTTGGTACGATCGTGCTATATCGGATTAGTCACAATCTTAATTGCCACCTTGCTGTCACAGTATAGTCAAAGAGAACTTGTTCAGAAGTCATAACTCCTGAAGTAGCTTTTGTAGCTAAAGAAGCTCATATATACCTAGGGCCATTTCTCTATACTCAACCTCTGTCGATGATCGAGCCACCACTGACTGTTTTTTGCTCCTTCAGGTAACTAAATTATCCCCTACATATGTGCAGTACCTAGAAGTAGACCGCCTATCATTTAGTGACCCAACCCAATTTGCATCAGTGAATCCTGTTACTTGGAAGGTGTTGTGCCAGGAAAACAGCAAACCATGATCAGGACATCCTTTCGGTAGCGCACTACTCTGAAAGCTTCCTCCATGTGAGACTCGTGGATGATGCATGTACTGATTGATGACACTGACGGTGTAGGCTATGTCGGGTCTCGTATGTGAGAGATATATCAACCTCCTAACAAGTCGCTAGTACCTCCCTCGATCAACTGGAGCTCCACCATCTGCCATTAGCCGATGATTTTGATTTAGGGGGGTAGCAGCAAGCTTACACCTCAACATCCTAGTCTCAGAAAATAAGTCCAGTACATACTTCCGTTGTGATAGAAAAATTTTTCTGGATGATTGCACAACTTTTATGCCCAAAAAATATTTTAGTAGACCTAGGTCTTTCACCTCGAATACTTCAGCTTTTTTTTGAGTTGCTTAATCTCATGATGGTCATCTCCTATAATTACAATATCATCAACATAAACCAAGAGTATAGATTTTTTTCCTTGAAATGCCTATAGAATAGAGTATCATCTGCATTACTCTGTCTATATCCCATTCCTCTCACAACTCGATTGAATCGATCCAACCAGGTGTGAGAGGACTGTTTGAGGCCATACAGTAAGCGTTTTAGCTTGCAGATTTTTTCAACAGTCGCTCTAGTCTCAAATCTCGATGGTATCTGCATGTATACTTCCTCTTGAAGGTCCCTGCAAAGAAATGTATTCGTCACAGCCAACTGATGTAACTTCCAGCCAAAGTTAGCTACACATAATATCAATGTTCGAATTGAATTCATCTTGGCCATCGGAGCAAAGGCCTCATCATAGTCTACTCAATATGTCTGAGTGTAGCCCTTTGCTACTAGCCAAGCTTTGTATTTTTTCACCTTATCCTCTGGAGTTTGTTTTACGGTGTACACCCACTTACACCTCATAGGGTGCTTACCAGCTGGCAAAGTGACCAGATCCCATGTTTGATTTTTAGACAAAGCACTCATTTCCTCCAATATTGCTTCCTTCCATTTAGGTTCAGCCATAGCCTTTTGCCAGGTACTAGGAATACAGATGGAGTTTAATGCAGCTACAAAAGTTTGATAAGATGGAGACACATTCTTATATGAAACATAGTTAGCTATATCATAACGGTAACGAGCAGGAGGAATAATTGGGCGAGTATCCTTCCGCTTTGCAATAGGAATATCAATATCAAAATTGAAAGGAGTAGCAGAAAGTGTCACCATTACGATTTGAGGACTCTGGAGAAGAATTTGGAGAAGAAGCTTCAAGCGGTGGAGGCATCGAGACAGTTGGTGGATGCACATTAGACTCTTTAGCTATCCCAATACCATGCTCCTCTTGGAGATCATCACTACGATACTCCCTCTGGACGTCAGAATATCCAAGAGTGCAGAGCTCTCTCGGACGAAGTAATTTTGGTGTCCCACTATCTGATGGACGACTCCCATAATAGGCTTCACTTTTCTGAAAAGTAACATCCATAATAACGAACATCCGCTGCTCAGAAGGATAATAACACTTGTACCTCTTTTGAATAGCAGAGTAACCGATAAAGACATTTTAATGCATGTGGATCTAGTTTGCCTACTGAGGGTCTATGATCTCCAGCAAAACAAACATCCAAACACTCTAAGAGGGACCACATAATTGGTAGACCCCTTCAAGCATTGTATGGGAGACTTAAACCCGAGTGTCCTGAGGGGCATACGATTGATTAAGTATGTAGCGGTCAAGACAGCCTCATCCCATAAAAACTTAGGAACTTGCATGGTAAAGAGTAAGGACCGGACTATCTCCAATAAGTACCTATTTTTTCGCTTAGCAACCTCATTTTGAGGAGTATCAACATAGGTGGTTTGATGAAGAATTTTGTGAGTGTGAAAATCGCATGGAACTCCTGATTAATGTATTCAGTGCCATTGTCATAATGTAGAATTTTAATCTTCACACCGAACTGGGTATCCACCAATTTATGAAACTTCTTGAAGCATTTTAAGACTTCATTCTTCTCCTTTAATAAATATACCCAAGTTATCTGACTAAAGAGATCAATAGAAGTAACAAACCACCTATGGCCCATAGTAGTAGTGCTACAAGGATCCCACACATCAGAGTGAATTATAACAAAAGGTTCAAAACTTTGAACCCCAGACACATAAAACACTCCGTTGGTGTATTTAGCCAACTCATAATGATCACAAACGAATGAGATTTTATTACAGTTAGTTGATAAAGAAGAAAATAAACGATTAAGAACAGGAAAAGGAATATGACCTAGCCCACGATGGTGTAATAGAAGTTCTAAAGTGACACTTTCAGCAGACAAGGCATACCTCTTTAAAGATGACTCCACACTGCTCTCACTACTTTTGAGGTAATATAGTCCATTGTGCAATTTACCATCCCTAAGTATCTTTCCCATTTTCAGCTCCTGAAATAGATAATGAGAAGGCTAAAAGGTGATAAAGCAATTCAAATCTCTAGTAACAAAGCTAATAGAGAGTTTGTGGGAAAAGATGGGATATGCAATATCGAGGACAATCTCAAATTAGGGGTACAGACAATGGATCTTTTCCCTGAAATAGAGGTAAAGAATCCATTAGTTATACGGATCTTGTCTCGATTTGAACATGGTGAATATGAAATGAAACTATTAGATGCACTTGTCATGTGATTGGATACTCTTGAGTCTATTACCCAAGAGTTGGATATCTCATCTATACAATTACATGTGCTAAACTATATGGAGTATCTGATTGGGTAAAAAAAGAGGATTCAAAATACCCGTCTTGGTGGCTAGGCTGCTCCAGAGCAGAGGATGTGGTGCCAGAGGATGACTCATACTTTTCCATTATTCGTTGGAGGGTCTGATACTCCTCTACAGATAACCTATGTTCTGCGCCCTTAGTCTCAGAGAGATTGGCTTGTGCAGGTCCACAATCATGACTCCGACCTCCAGTTCTTCCATCACCATGATGACCACTACTATCACCACGGCCTCGACTACCACGTCCAGGCTGATTTGGACGACCATGGAGATTCCAGTAAAATGTCTTGGTATGTCCAGGCTTCTTGCAATGAAAGCAAACCTTCTCACCCAACTGCTGTGGCTGCATTGGGTTATACATCTACCAAAAAAAAAATGACGCACAATCTCACCGACACACTATCAATCAATCACCACATACTCAACTACAAACTGTCAAGCATCCAGCCATAAAATTGAATTGATTTTTTTTTCTTATTTTTTTTTGAAAAAAAAGAACTCAACCAGAAATAACAGGAAAGATGGAAGGGGCTAACGTTTCCTTCCTTACTGATGACATGGTTTCCTTCCTTGCCGATGAAATTCGCCCGTGAATCATGAGATTGCCGGTGCCGGAGGGTGCAGGGAGGAAAGGAGAGAGAATGATGGCGGGGTGCTTGGAGAGAGGTAGTGGCAGCTGGTTGATCAGCACTGGCGGTGGCGGCAATGGCAGCAGGAGAGGCCCGGGTGAAGGGTACCGCAGAGGTCGGTGGGGGCGCGAGATGCGGGGCGGGGTAGTGGTGATCTGCGGCAGATGGGGTCGGGCAGGAGGCGCTTGGGGTGAACGGCGACAGGCGGAATGGCAACGGGCGTTCGGGGTGGTCAGGCACATGATGCCAGGAAGAGGATGGCGACGGGCGGGGTAGGTCGGCAGAGGGTGGTGCGGGAGTCGGAGGTGGGGTGTGGGAGTCGGAGTCGGGAAAGGGAAGGAGTTGGTGGTGCCGAAGTCGGGGAAGGGAAGAAAGGGGTTGGTGGTGCTGGATGAGGGAAGAGGAAGGGAAGGTAAGAAGGGAAGCAGGAAAAAAATTTATGGATCAGAATCTGGGAGCTTTGGTACCATGATGAATGTGGAGAGAAGGATTTATTTTTTCGTATTATTAAGAAGGTATACAAGAGGCCTATAAATACAGATATGTAGATCCAAATACAAAAAGAGAATAACAAGAATATACCAAAAAATAATACTCTAGGATCCTCAATTAGATATATTTCTAATTAGGTCCAATCCTTCTGACAGATATCTTACATCAAAATTTTCATGGGAAGCTGAAATCATTTTTGTTGTTTTATCTTTTGTAGAAGTGGGTTTTTCATTCCTGGAGCTATAGAAAATCACTCTTTGCCCTTGAAAGGTGACATCATGTATAGAGGTTTTCTTGCTATTATCTTTTAAGCTACTATCTTCCAATTTTCTTGCAAACCTTATGGAATCCACCGAATCTTCTTGCATTGTTTTTGACCTGTTTTCCCAATCCATTTCAACATCTTGGGTTCAACAATGAAGTTGATTTCATCTATGAAGAAATCCAAGCGAACTTAGGATTTTGTTTAACATATCAAGTTAGAAATTCTCCCTCTAGAACAAAAAATAAAAAAAATTAACTAAGTAGTTTGAGCGAACATATCAACTTAGAATCTTGTTTTGCATATCAATAGTTTTAGGTTAAGTAGGACCAAGATGGAATACATGAAAATTTTAGTAAAAATAGAAATGGAGATGAAGATGGAATAAAAAAATTGAGGGTCATGTAGTAAGTTTTTAAGAGTGATCGTATTTGGTATTTAGGATTGATTATACCTAAGAAGGGGAAATTGAAAAAGATGTTATCCATAGGTTTAAAGCTAGGTGGATGAAATGAAGAAATGCAATTGGGATATTATGTGATCATAAGATACCTGGCAACTTGAAAGAAAAAATTTTGTAGGACAACCATACAAACTAGCTATGGTTTATGGTATATGATATTGGGTGGTAGGAAATGAACATGTGCACAAGATGGTCAAAATGAGAATTTTAAGATGGATGTGTGATAATACAAGGAAAGATAAGAAATGAAGTCATTTGTAACAAGGTGGAAGTAACATCAATTGAGAACAAATTAAGAGGGACAAATTAGATGGTTTGGACATATACAATGTAGGTTGCAAGATGCGCTAGTATGAAAGAGTAACTTGAATATATGTGGAAGGAATGAAGAGGGGTGGAGGAAGACTAGAATTACATGGGATATGTAGTAAGGAATGACTTGATATCTCAACTTCTCTTAGAAAGTATGATTTTAAACCAAGTGAAATGGAGGAAAAGGAATCATGTTGCCGACCTCAAGTAGTTTGGGAATAAGGTTTGATTGAGCTGAGTTGTATTGTCTTCCCATGCTATAACTTTTGGCCCCGTAAAATTCAATCCTCATTTTTAACTAAATTGGAAATTAGATTAGGTTATAATTCAAAAGTTTCTTATTTAATCTATTATTTTAGTCAAATCCCCACCTTAACAGTAGGGATTTCTCAAATGTTCTTATTGAATGATATTGGTATAAGAGTGCTCACCTATATATGGCGGTTATTGTCATGGCTCTGACTTGAGATTACGAGCTAGGGGTCACGGCAACTACCGCATATTTATGGAGAATTCTTCTGACAAGTAAGCAAGGCTTCTCTTTATGATATCATAAAGCAACACGGAATAAATAATCAATAAATTAACATTCTAACTTAATTTAAATAACTAAATTAAATATCTTATAAAATAATATTCTATAGTTTTGTATCAACTTCAATAAATCTTAATCTAAAATAAAAATATCAAAGTCTGTTTTTAATTTGCTCTCCTATAGTGAATCTTTGAGTCAAGCTAGTCCTCTGAATTTGTAAAAATAGTAAAATATAAAGTAATGAGTTAGACAGTCCAATAAGTAATATACACTTTAGCTAGATAAATTCAGTAATAATAATATACTGAAAAATAAGCATGTGGGGTACATCAATTTAGGATATACAACACTAATCAAAATAAAATCTATGCGAATTCAATCTTTTCAAAATTTATTTTCATTCATAAATTATTTTTTTCAAAACATCCGGTTCATCTCGACAGTCATAAAATATGACCATACTTATATCTTGTAGTTAGGTCAGAATGAGTTTCGAATAGTCAAAGTGCCAATGTATAATCTCCATTAACAGGGTATCGATGTACCAGCACAACCTCCACTGGCATGGTATCGATGTACTAGTACACAACCTCCACTGAGAGGATATTGATGTGCCAACGCACAACCCTCATTGGCAGGTTTTGATGTACCACATATAATCTCCATTGGTAGAGTTTTGATATATAGTTAGATTGCGAGTCAAATTTATTTTGAATCAAATATCTTTTTCAATAAAATCAGTTTCATATTTTCATTGAAGAATGTATAAAATCAGTCGAAAATCAAAATTAATTGATCATAACTTCATAATGGAATCAATACATTCGATAATGCATCAAACAATATTCTACAGTGAAATAAATTTAACAAATAATATCATGCTTCATATTCATAAATTACAAAAAATACAACTCAAAGCTCAATGATACAAATATTATACAGTTTATCGATAAATCTAGAAAAAGAGTTACATTACTTATCTTTTAAGTATAATCAATAAACAAAAATTAATTTTGAGAATCTTTTTTGGAGTTTGTTATCATTGCATCGGAAATCTGTGCATCTTATTGCATAAGAGCATAGAGCTTTCCTTGGGTTCGAGGTTTTAGGTTTCTATTCTTGTTTTGTTCAGCTATCGAGGTTGGCCGATTCTCTATTCTTTATAGGCAATTAGCTATTTTGTGGCCTTTCTGACCACAATCAAAGCATGCACCAATATTACAACAACAATCACTTACTACATGACTTCCATCACATTGGGAATACTTAATGCTATCAGTCAATATAGAGTTGTCCCTTACTAACCTTTCATTTGAACCTCCAGAATGTTTACTACTATATTCTTGAAATTCATTTGATCTATTTCTTTTCTTATGATTTCTTTTTCTTTCTGCACATTCCTTATTAATTTTTCTTTTAATTATCATTGCTTTATTCACCATATTTGCATAAAACTTAATTTATATGACATTGTTTGCTTTCTAATTTCTGTCCTCAGTTCCATTTTAAATTTATACACTTGATCACTCTCGACCAACCATGGGACAAACTTGGCAAGTTGTATAAATTTAGCTTCATATTTGGCAAGTGTCATATTTCTTTGTTTCAAATAAATAAATTTCTGTTCTTGTTGTGTCCTTACACTCGGAAGAAAATATTGGCCATAAAATACCTTTCGGAATCTTTTTCAGTGGAGTTATTTCCCATCTTGTCATATTTGTATTGTGGTCTCTAGCACTAATCGAATGCCTCATCTTGCAACATATACGACACATACAAGATCTTTTCATCATCCATCTCCATAATCCAATTTTTAGCTTTCAAAGATTCTGTAGTCCCCTTAAAAATTGATGAACTTCTTAAATTCTATAATATTAATTCATTGCTCCAGTTACTCTCCACATCCTTGTGGTGGTGTTTTTTGTTGTTGCACTTGTCATTGTTGTAGCAATTATTGCTGCAACTATTATTGTAATTGAACCAAGCTGACTAATGGCTGCATTATTTGAGCCATACTTGGTTCTTGTTGCTTCGTTTGGATTTTTTCATCCAAATTAATGACTCCTTCCTACTAAGGGGTGTTGTTGACCTATTGAGGAGTATTGCCATCCTGTTAGTTTGATATCTCTCTAACAGTACCCCAAGCAATCCTTTTTATCCAACATGGTGCCATCTTAATCTTGTACGAACAAGAAGCTTCCCGAAATTCTTTTTCAATATCTAGTATCCAAAATAGTGCTTTTATCAAAATTTAATCATAATTATTTTAAAAATAAAAGTCTTAAATTTTGAAATCCTCGTAAGACTGGCTGAGCGATAATGACTGACATCTAATCGGTTCAATCTAAGGCATCAAATCAATTAACTATAAATTAAGGGTCATGCTGGGATCCTAAATCAATGGTGAAATTTCATGATGTTCGGCCTGATCAAGGTGGGGACCATTTGATTCTCTGATAGTCAACGATCAAAATCTCTTCACTAGGATCTATCAAGACTATTAGAGGATCTTTTTAAGATTCAAAAAATCCTAAAAGAGACATAATCTAGAGTAAGATATTTTTAGAGCAAGTGAAATTTTTTAAAGAGAGAAAGTGGAGAGAACAACTAGAAAGAGAAGGTGGAGAGAGCAAGTGGGAAGAGAGAGGAAGGTGAGAGGAAAAGAGAAGAGAGATAAACTCTCTTTTCTTTTTTTCTTTTTCCTTTTCTTTCCTCTTTTTCTTTTTTTCTTTTTTTTTTTCTTTCTTCTTTTCTTTTCCTCTCTTGCTTTCGGTTCCATGGTGAAACTGGGGATTGTTTCTCCTTTTTACTCCTGGAATAGGAGAGCACCACCAACATGGCTGTGGCTGGCGGTAGTTGGGGTTGCGATGGCATAGCCAATGAATCTTGAACTGATGGTTGGTGATGACTGGGGCTGAAAAATTCAAAAGAAAGAGGGGTGGAAATCAGGAACAAATAGAGTAGAGACTTCTTAAGAGAAATCTGGCATGATTCGTCGAAGTCTCAATCTCCGATAGGAAGGATGGAAACCCTTCTTCATGGGAGGAATCCAACTCCTTTTTACCTGCGATTTCTATCCAGAAATTGGGGGAAGAAGACTTCCAATCGGAGTCTTATTCATCCCTTTTTTTTTTTTAATTTTTTTATGGTGCTTTAAAAAATATGCTAAATTCTTTTTTTCCTGCTGCTTTATGATTCATGCGGCTTGTTTTAACTAGGTTGATGGGCTGGGTATCACAGTTATATTCTCATGGAATGCAAAGCAGCAATAAATTTTATCAAGCCGGTAAGGTCAAAAGTTTTGACTTACATGAGTCTTTTACGTTAGTATGTCATCTGTCATGCTGGGTACTCAAGCTATGTTAATTTGTTAGATCATTTATATGTGAAAAAAATTGCTAGAACATTTCTATATTTTGACATTTTGTGTCCTCTAGCTTGAGGCAATGGGCTTCGATCGGGCACTCGTGTTGGAGGTCTTCTTTGCCTGCAACAAGAATGAGGAGCTGGCAGCAAACTATCTTTTGGATCATATGCATGAGTTTGAAGACTGATTGTCAAGGTATACTTGAACACAAGCTCATTCAACCCTACCCACAGTGGTGTCTTATGTCAATACCAGTTCAGGTTAAATTGCCCCCAACCCCCGGTGTCTGGTGTATATATAGCCTACATGATGTGTCCGGAAGCTCTTATTTGTGTATAAAGAATTCTCTTTGGATCGTTTGCCTTCGTGAATCATTTTCATTCTCTTTGTTTAATCTATAGGTTGTTTCGTTGACGTGGACTCTTTTATTTTGGTTAGTTTGGGTGGAATACAGTTTTCGGCACCTCGAATATCTGGGAACGTGATCAGGAGGGTGTAGTGCTGTGATATCTCTATTGGGAATCCGAGGCTTGCAAGGCTCGGCATTTCATCATTTAGGAGGTGTTTGATAGGGGGAGTGGAGGTCTGGAATCGGAATCGGAATGGATGACTCTCATTCCAATCGTTTGGTTGGGAGGAGTTTTATTCCGATTTCGAGATGGAATGGGAATGGGTCAATCTAGAACTCAATTCCTACTCTCCTCTATGGATTCAATTTTCTATTCCAATTCCGATTCCGGTTCCGGTCACGAAGCAAACGTTTCGAGGGATTTGGCCATTTCGATTCTAATTCTAAGCTATTTCGGTTTTTATTTTCATTCTGATTTCGATTATGAACCAAATGCCCCTTTAAAGTTAAATTATGTCGATTTTTATGGTCCATATTTTTGTGACAGGACATAAGAATCCTTGGAATTAAGGAATAAAAACAGGGATATGTAACAAGATTTAACATTTTATCTGGCACCGGTAAACGTGGAACTGAACCAGGTTAAGAAATTGAAAGTAAGCTAGTGACAGGGAGTGCTGCTGAAGTTGAACCGAGGGGTAAATATAAACGAAGACCGGAGGAAGAAGGTAAAGTCGGAAGCAAATGTATATGCTGTTCCCTTTTGAATGAGGTTAGTGAAACCGTGGGGATCATTGGCTGAATTTGTGCAAATTCGTGTCTTTTAATCACAGATTATTTATGTATCTAACGATGAAGGTTGGATGCCCACCAGGGAAGAGATTGAGAAAGTTGGGGTTGAGGTGATGTTTTGTTTGTCTATTTATCCTTTTGTCTCTGGCAGTGGTAGACCCGTCAGTCCTTCGCAAGCTATATTTTTCCTTTCCTTTCTAAGAAAATAAAGGATATCTTAGAATAATGATCATGAATATGGAATCCTAATGTCTCAAGGCGCTCATTTAAATGATCTTGGGTCTACTTGGTAGTGGCCTCTTTTCGTACCCTTTTTTTTTTTTTTTTTTGGTGAGAGCCTCTTTTCTTTTCTTTGCATGTGAAAAAACCACCGGAACAGGGTGCTGAAGCATCTTGGAACCTCTTTTTCTCCTTCTTGCTCCCTTACGTTCTCCTCTCTACATCACTCTTTATCTGTTCCGCTGGATCCGTCGGAATAATGCCAAACACGCTCCTAATGGGTGTACTTGCCAGCTTGGGTTGATGATAGCCTTTGGGTGATTGTACTGGATGGTTCTGACACTTTGGTTTGAACCCTGTTGGAGATGTTTACAGCTATCAGTTGAAGGTTGCCCGGGTTGCATTGCTCATCAGGAAAATCAAATGAAGAATTTAATTGTATTCACGAGAATAGAAGAGAATGAGTTTCACACTTGTCATCAGAAGTTTCATAAATTTGTGGAACATTGAGTCTTTACCCAAACTTGATTATCAGATAGAAACCGGGGAAGAGAAGAGGTAAGTTTCTGATGTCCAAAGTGCATATATATTCTTGAGCACTATAGATTTTCTGTGGTGCTTCGGGAAACAAAACACCTATGATCATGACAAGAGTTACACTCTTTGCAGTCACTATTTTGGATGAAATACAAAGCTTGAAGCTTCGATGGATGCTCATGTTTAAGGGTGCCAAATGATCCGAACGGATCGAGCTTGGTTCCAAGCTAAATAAACCAAGCTTGATCCAGCTACCTGGGCTTGAAATTAATTTTAAGCGAAGTCAAAAATAGACCAGTGTCGATCAAGCACATCACAAAATTGATATGTGTGCGTGCGCGTGCGCAAGCTTGAATTGTTTTTTAGATTGATTTAGGATTTTTAAATTGATCAATGTTTTGATTGTGCTCAGTTTGAAATAAAGCTTGAAACAATGATAAACAAACCAAGCTGCATGTCAACTTTTGCAACTCCTAATTAATTTCAAATTCAGCTTGGTTACACCTCTACTCGAGTTAATGTGCTACGGGGAAGAATAAACAAAGTCATGAAAGAATATTATATACTGAGGCATGAAAAGCAATATAGACGTGAAAAGACGCTTGAAGAGATGAACAAAACCGAAGAGATCACTTTTCTTAATTAACTATTATGACGGAGGAGAAAAGTTTCGAGAAAAATGCAAACCCCTAGATAATGACACTCTCCAAAGGCATTATCTAGTACTAGAGCGGAAATCATGACCATTGCTCCCCCACTCTACAGGGGAATGGCCTTGGAGTCAGAGCAACGAGCCAGATCAGGCAGCCAAAAATTTGGATCCTAAGCTACGCTCAGAGTTTGTTTAGATGGTTGAATCTAAAATTTTATGGAATTTATGATTCAAGTATAAAAATAATAGATTATAAACAGATCAGGTTATTTGTTTACAAATATCCAGAGCCATTTTTTGAATGGATTTGTCCGAATCTCATAGAAAAAAAAAAATGACCCACAAAATTTAGAGCCATTTTTTGAATGGACCGGTCCCAATCCCATAGAGAGAAAAAAAATGACCTCCGTAGATTTTTTGTTTTCCTCCTTATATAATTCGGATCAGTCCACTCATAAATGATCCTAAATATTTATAAATATAGGGTCTAGTCTATTTGTAATTCAATATTTTTTTATGATTGGGCCATGAATCTTGTAGGATTTTAGGTCTAACCATCCAAACAGGCCCTCAATGTGTTTATTTAGTTGGGTTCATATAAACAAATAATCCCATAATATTTTTACATGCATAATTTATTATATTCATAGGAATTACAAGTACAGTCATTATACACAACTTATGTTAGCATTTTTTATCTTAACCGTTACAGATATCATCTTTTGGATTGAAATAAGAATCATCAAATTCAAGATAAAAATTTGGTAAGAAGGAATAATTGTCATTGGTTTTGTTAGACAAGAACTGGTAATCAAAAAATACAGTTGATGTAAATGATATAAACATTCTAGAGATTAGCTACCTTTACTATTTTAATCTTATTTGATTCAAAGACACTAAACCAAAACATCAATCAATAATGAAATTAGATATTAAAGATGTCAAATACAGTAACAAGCAAAACCAAGATCAAATCCAACATGTAAAACCCAAATTCAAATCTGGACTTGATGTCACATTGGTTTTAGTATGGATCTTCTCATATTGGATTTAAGACTTCGGCTCATTGGCAAGCTTACCCGTCAAGAATTTTCCCAGCTATTTAGGAATTTTAAAAGTTGATGATCATAACAACTGTTTCCCATGACAACTATTTTTGTGTTAGTTGATGTTGGGCATGCCCTGCTTAATAGGAATCACGGGTTCTTTTCCATGCATCCTTAGCGAGGGCTTGCACTTGGCACGCTACTTAGAAGTTTCTCCACTATCTACGTGTATCAAGATAGTTAACCTAAAAATACACGAGTTGGTACTGCCTTTTTTCTCTTGTTGGCTATTGTTGTCATTCCTTGCTCAAAGATTATGGTGATGCCTATGGAATCTCATGAACTTCTAATGATGCTTCACAATGATAATTTTCATAATAATGTTCATCACCGTTCCCGTAATAATGAGATGTATATTGCCAAGACGGTATTATCACTCGGCACTTGGACATAGAGGATGATTCGATTCAAGTTAGAATCATTTCTCGAGTGATGAGGTAAATATATGGTATAATAATGGCGATTAGTTTATCCTCATCTCCATCAAGACAAATAAAGAGATAGCTAATAGCAGTCATCCGTTTCAAGAAAACTAAAGATTACAAAATTATTTGAAAAGTATAAGATGATGTATGATAATTGATGACACTATACAGTAAACACCTTCAATAACTCTGCTCTCTAGAAGATGGTACTCTTCAATCAAAGGTGAAAGAGATAGCTTTCAATATCAGTAGCCATCAACTATCTTTACAAATTGGCTTCTTTGAATATTGGCATGATGATTGCATGATATGTGGTCCATATAGAGATCCCTAATTAATATGTACACATCAACTTTAGCTTAGCAAAACAGAGCACAAGTTCAATTCAAAAACTGATATCTTCTCTTAAAACCTATATTAGGGACCAGACAAAGGCAAACATGCTCGTGAAGTCGCACATCCTGGGCCTATAAAGAATTTCTATGATGCTTCTTATAATGCTTCATGATGAAAATAATTTGAACAATAACGTTCATCATTACTCCCATAACAATGAGAGGATGCATATTTCTAAGTATTTGCTCAAATGATATCATCCCTTGCGACTTAGATAGCATGTGAGGATTTGATTCAAGTGAGCATCATTCCTTGAGAGATTAGGTAATGTAGAATGGTGGAGATTAGCACACCCTTATCTCATCAAATAATTAAATTAGGAGATACATTATAAGGTTCGTCCATTACAAGATAAATAAAGATTATAAAATAACTGAAAAAGTATAATAATAGTATTCATTATGCACAATTTATGTTGGCATTTTGCATCTTAACTATTACAAGTATCATCTTTTGGATTCAAATTAGAATTATCGAATTTAAGATAAAAAGTTTGTACGGAAGGAACATTGTCATTGGTTTTTGTTAGACGAAAAATGGTAATAAAAAAATACGGTTGATGTAAATAATGTAAACATTCTAGACATTAGCTATTTTTACTATTTTAATATTTTGATTCAAAGAAACCAAACCATCAATAACAGAATCTTTTCTTGAAATTATATATTAAAGATGTAGAATACAATAAGAAACAAAACTCAGGTCAAATCCAACATGCAAAACCCAAATTCAAATCTAGACTTGATAGCATTCTGCTTTTTAGTATGGATCTTCTCATATTGGATTTAAAACTTTAACTCATTGGCAGCCTTACCCGTCAAGAACTTTCCCCAGCTATTTTTGGAATTTTAAAAATTGATTGTTATAACAACTGTTTCCTATTACAAATTTTTTTTGTGTTAGTTGATGTTGGACATGCCATGCTAAATAGGAATCATGGGTTCTTTTCCATGCACCTTCAACAAGGGCTTGTACTGGGCATGCTATTTAGAAATTTCTCCACTACCTAAATGTATCAAGATGGTTAACCTAAAAATACTCAATAGTTTGTATTGCCTTTTCTCTTTTTGGCTCTTGTAAATCATTCCTTGCTCTCTAAGACTAGGATGATGCCTCTAGAATCTCTTGAACTTCATATGAAACTTCATGATGATAATAATTTTCATAATAATGTTCGTCATCATTTCCATAACAATAAGGAGATCTATATTATCGAGACGGCATCATCACTTGCCACTTGGATGGGAGAGGAGGATTTGATGCACTTTAGTATCATTTCTCGAGTGATGAGGTAAATATAAACTATAATGATGGAGATTAGCCCATCCTCATCTCATCAAAATAAAATAGGGGACACATAACATGGTTCATCCATTACGAGAAAAGTAAAGATTATAAAATAATTGAAAAAGTATAAGATGATATAAGATAATTGATGATACTAATATGGTAAAAACCTTCAATAACTCTCTTCTTTCTAGAAGATGATATTCCTTCGGTCAAAGGTGAAAGAGATAGCTTTTAATATCAGTAGCCATCAATGATGGACTATCTTTAGCAATTGGCATCTTTTGTAATTGGTGTGAGAGTTGCATTATATGGTGTCCATATAGGGATTGCTAATATATATACATCAACTTCAGTTCATAGCGCAAATTCAATTGCAAGAACTGACATCTTCTTTTACAAACCATCGTAGGGACCAGATTGTGATAAACAAAGAGATCGTGCAGTGATAAACAAAGATAACAATAAATAAAGATAGTGACAAAAAACTATATCCGATTTTATTATATATGCAAGTTCGCCTTCCGCTGAGTCGTTTCCATATCCTTTCATACACAGCATTGAAGATCAAGTAGTGACAAATAATGACAAACATACTGATGGAGTCGCACATCCTTGGCCCCTAAAAAAATTCATATGATGCTTCTTATGATGCTTCATGATGATAATAATTTTCATAATAATGTTCATCATCAATCCCATAATAATAATAGGGTGCATATTACTTAGTATTAGCTCAAATGATATCAAGTCTTGCCACTTAGATAGGAGGTGAAGATTTGATTCAACTGAGTGTCATTCCTGGAGAGATTAGGTAAATATAAATTAGAACGGTGGAGATTAGTCCACCCTCATCTCATCAAAAGAAATTAGGAGATACATAATAAGATTCGTGGATCCATTACGAGAAAAATAAAAATTATAAGATAACTTAAAAAGTATAATATGATATAAGATAATTGATGACACTAATACAGCAAACACCCTCAACACCTCTCTTTCCTCTGGAGTAAAAAAGTCCAAACGGTACTCCAATCATAGGTCAACGAGACAGCTTCTAATATTAGTAGTCATCGACGAGGGACCGTCTTTAGAAAGTGGCGTCTTTGGACACTGGCGTGAGAACTGCAATTAATACTACTGCATGTCTGTATAAGAATCCAAAACTAGAGTCCTCCTACAAATAAAATGAGATGAGATTGCAGAACATCAAACGTGACAAAGAATGAAACATTTTGCTGCTATCAAGGGGTTGTGTCCACCATTATTTTTTTTTAAAAAAAAAGGCATAGTGTGGTCGTGGTGATCCCAGCTCTGCAAGCCTCATAATTCATCTATGTGTCACTTCTTTCATTTGTCAAAATATATTTATTATGTTTATGAGACTAAAATACTATTTTTTATGAACTCAACTTATGTCATGTTGATGGAAAAAGAGGGATATGGATGCTAGCTAGCGGTTGAGTATTCGTGTAGCAAAGGCAAGAAAGAAGTTTGATTAAATAGTAGGGCTGTGAGCCAGTTGCTTCGGTGATTAGAAGAATGCCGACTGGCTCATCAGATCAGACAATCTTGTCTATTTCATAGTAGCAGCCTCACCCATATCAAGTTAAATAATAACCTAACTAATCTCACCATTTTATAAGGGTGTAGATTTTAAATACACAAATATTACTGAGTTAATGTTTTCTATATGACCTTTTATCTATGTCTAGGAGTCTGCTTTCCTTCTTCTGCCTGAAGAATCTGTATCTCTGAAGTAAAGGAAGATTTCTGGCAAGCAGAAAGATGATTGAAGAGATAATTTTTTGATTCAGGAAAGAGAAGATGATCTCTCACCAAAATTTATTAATGAAAGAGAAACATAACAGAAAAAGAAAAGAAAAAATGGATATTGTCATATCCATGCTAATATCAATGGTCCATGAGTGAGAATAAAGTTGCGAAAGAACTTAAAAATGTTTTTTTTCTTTGCTTGTGATTCAGAGAGGTAATTTTGTCCAATAATAACTGCATTCTCTAAAATGGTTTGATATATTGGTCGCTTCATTTTGGTGTTGTTCGTGACCTTTTATACGGGTAACTTCTTGTCCAAATTCTTTTTTAGGTGGTCCCCACAAGAAACCATACAGATATTTTCTCTTGTACAAGTAGCAAATGGCTAATGATAATTCTCTAAATGTTATGTATAAATGAATAATTTAGTAAATCTATATCAATATAAAATTTTATTTTCTTGGTCACTCTCTAATTTTATTTTTTAATATAAAAAATTGTTATTGAATTTCTAACAATTAGATAACATATTATTATCTGGATTGACATGAAGATTCAATTTTTTTAAAATTATACAAATTTTGATTTGTGGAAAACATCGAAATATGATTGATCAACCATTTTGTAACTCTTGGTTCAACATTATTTTAACTGATTCAAGGCGAACAAAAAACTATGGCATGCAAGTGATCAAAGTTCTAGTGTTTGAATGTGTCGCCCTCCAAACTATTAGCATCCTTGTCTTCAAACCAAAAATTGACACCTGCACCCATGGTGGTGGGCAGGGTAGTGACCTCATGCATGCGGAGTGATGCGAAGAGAAGCAATACTGCTGTAACGAAATTATTCTCATGAGATTACTAATATGCCACTAGGAGTAGTAATGAGTTGCATCCCTAATTTCGCTGATGGATAATAATTAATTGGCTGCTCATTGCTTTAAGAATTTGCCTCATTCCCTACCTGAAGGTTTTGGTTCAATCAAATTCCGATGGTTGTATTAGTTTGTCAGGTACCAAATAATTTTTCATCTTGGTTTGCAGTTTAGGGAAGAAAAGAAAAGGAAAAAAAATATTGGTAAGGAGAGAAAAAAAAAGAAAGAAAATATATTTCTTTCCTCTTAGTTGGAAGTTTAAAGAAAGAAAAGAAAATAATTCCTTTTCTTCTTGATTGGAAGTAAAGAAGAAAGGAAAAGAAAGAAAATGTTACAATCTTCTTTTATTATTATATACTTGAAAGTAACCCAATAAATCCAAGAAAAGAATCAAGAAAACTTATCTTTTAATATTTTTCATCTTTTCTTTTGTTTTCGTTAATTTTTCCAATCCATAAAAGTCTCAATCAAGTAGGAGGTTTGAACTTCATATGAAGCTTCATGATGATAATAATTTTCATAATAATGTTCATCATCATTTCCATAACAATAAGGGGATCTATATTATCGAGATGGCATCATCACTTGCCACTAGGATGGGAGAGGAGGATTTGATGCACGTTAGTATCATTTCTCGAGTGATGAGGTAAATATAAACTATAATGATGGAGATTAGCCCATCCTCATCTCATCAAAATAAAATAGGGGATACATAACATGGTTCATCCATTACGAGAAAAGTAAAGATTATAAAATAATTGGAAAAGTATAAGATGATATAAGATAATTGATGATACTAATATGGTAAAAACCTTTAATAACTCTCTTCTCTCTAGAAGATGATATTCCTTCGGTCAAAGGTGAAAGAGATAGCTTTTAATATCAGTAGCCATCAATGATGGACCATCTTTAGCAATTGGCATCTTTTGTAATTGGTGTGAGAGCTGCATTATATGGTGTCCATATAGGGATTGCTAATATATATACATTAACTTCAGTTCACAGCGCAAATTCAATTGCAAGAATTGACATCTTATTTTACAAACCATCGTAGGGACCAAATTGTGATAAACAAAGAGATCGTGCAGTGATAAACAAAGATAACGATAAGTAAAAATAGTGACAAAAAATTATATCCGATTTTATTGCATATGCAAGTTTGCCTTTCGTTGAGTCTTTTCCATATCCTTTCATACACTGCATTAAGGATCAAGTAGTGGCAAATAATGACAAACATACTGGTGGAGTCGCACATCCTTGGCCCCTAAAAAAATTCATATGATGCTTCATGATGATCATAATTTTCATAATAATGTTCATCATCAATCCCATAATAATAATAGGGTGCATATTACTTAGTATTAGCTCAAATGATATCAAGTCTTGCCACTTTAGATAGGAGGTGAAGATTTGATTCAACTGAGTGTCATTCCTGGAGAGATTAGGTAAATATAAATTAGAATGGTGGAGATTAGTCCACCCTCATCTCGTCAAAAGAAATTAGGAGATACATAATAAGATTCGTGGATCCATTACAAGAAAAATAAAAATTATAAGATAACTTAAAAAGTATAATATGATATAAGATAATTGATGACACTAATACAGCAAACACCCTCAACACCTCTCTTTCCTCTGGAGTAAAAAAGTCCAAACGGTACTCCAATCATAGGTCAACGAGACAGCTTCTAATATTAGTAGTAATCGACGAGGGACCGTCTTTAGAAAGTGGCATCTTTGGACACTAGCGTGAGGAATGCAATTAATACTACTGCATGTCTGCATAAGGATCCAAAACTAGAGTCCTACAAATAAAATGAGATGAGATTGCAGAACATCAAACGTGACAATGAATGAAACATTTTGTTGCTATCAAGGGGTTGTGTCCACCATTTAAAAAAAAAAAAAAGGCATAGCGTGGTCGCGGTGATCCCAGCTCTGCAAGCCTCATAATTCATCTCTGTGACATCACTTCTTTCGTTTGTCAAAATATATTTATTATGTTTATGAGACTAAAATACTATTTTTTATGAACTCAACTAACGTCATGTTGATGGAAAAAGAGGGATATGGATGCTAGCTAGCGGCTGAGTATTCGTGTAGTAAAGGCAAGAAAGAAGTTTGATTAAATAGTAGGGCTGTGAACCAGTTGCTTCGGTGATTAGAAGAATGCCGACTGGCTCATCAGATCAGACAACCTTGTTCATTTCATAGCAACAGCCTCACCCATATCAAGTTAAACAATAACCTAACTAATCTCACCATTTTATAAGGGTGTAGATTTTAAATATGCAAATTTTACTGAGTTAATGTTTTCTTTATGACCTTTTATCTATGTCCAGGAGTCTGCTTTCCTTCTTCTGCCTGAAGAATCTGTATCTCTGAAGTAGAGGAAGATTTCTGGCAAGCAGAAAGATGATTGAAGAGATAATTTTTTGATTCAGGAAAGGGAAGATGATCCCTCACCAAAATTTATTAATGAAAGAGAAACATAACAGAAAAAGAAAAGAAAAAATGGATATTGTCATATCCATGCTAATATCAATGGTCCATGAGTGAGAATAAAGTTGCGAACGAACTTAAAAATATATTTTTTTTCTTTGCTTGTGATTTAGAGAGGTAATTATGTCCAATAATAACTGCATTCTCTAAGATGGTTTGATATATTGGTCGCTTCATTTTGGTGTTTATTCGTGACCTTTTATACGGGTAACTTCTTGTCCAAATTCTTTTTTAGGTGGTCCCCACAAGAAACCATACAAATATTTCCTCTTGTACAAGTAGCAAATGGCTAATGATAATTCCCTAAATGTTATGTATAAATGAATAATTTAGTAAATCTATATCAATATAAAATTTTATTTTCTTGGTCACTCTCAAATTTTATTTTTTAATATAAAAAATTATTATTAAATTTTTAACAATTAGATAACGTATTATTATCTGGATTGACATGAAGATTCAGTTTTTTTAAAATTATACAAATTTTGATCTATGGAAAACATCGAAATATGATTGATCAACCATTTTCTAACTCTTGGTTCAACATTATTTTAACTGATTCAAGGCGAACAAAAAACTATGGCATGCAAGTGATCAAAGTCCTAGTGTTTGATTGTGTCGCCCTCCAAACTATTAGCATCCTTGTCTTCAAACCAAAAATTGACACCTGCACCCATGGTGGTGGGCGGGGTAGTGACCTCATGCATGCAGAGTGATGCGAAGAGAAGCAATACTGCTGCAACAAAATTATTCTCATGAGATTACTAATATGCCACTAGGAGCAGTAATGAGTTGCATCCCTATTTTCGCTGATGGATAATAATTAATTAGCTGCTCATTGCTTTAATAATTTGCCTCATTCCCTACCTGAAGGTTTTGGTTCAATCAAATTTCGATGGTTGTATTAGTTTGTCAGGTACCAAATAATTTTCCATCTTGGTTGGGAGTTTAGGGAAGAAAAGAAAAGAAAAAAGAATATTGGTAGGGAGAGAAAAGAAAAGAAAGAAAATATATTTCTTTCCTCTTAGTTGGAAGTTTAAAGAAAGAAAAGAAAATAATTTCTTTTCTTCTTGATTGGAAGTAAAGAAGAAAGGAAAAGAAAGAAAATGTTACAATCTTCTTTTATTATTATATACTTGAAAGTAACCCAATAAATCCAAAAAAAGAATCAAGAAAACTTATCTTTTAATATTTTTCATCTTTTCTTTTGTTTTCGTTGATTTTTCCCATCCATAAAAGTCTCAATCAAGTAGGAGGTTTGAACTTCATATGAAGCTTCATGATGATAATAATTTTCTTAATAATGTTTATCATCATTTCCATAACAATAAGGGGATCTATATTATCGAGATGGCATCATCACTTGCCACTTGGATGGGAGAGGAGGATTTGATGCATGTTTAGTATCATTTCTTGAGTGATGAGGTAAATATAAACTATAATGATGGAGATTAGCCCATCCTCATCTCATCAAAATAAAATAGGGGATACATAACATGGTTCATCCATTACGAGAAAAGTAAAGATTATAAAATAATTGGAAAAGTATAAGATGATATAAGATAGTTGATGATACTAATATGGTAAAAACCTTCAATAACTCTCTTCTCTCTAGAAGATGATATTCCTTCGGTCAAAGGTGAAAGAGATAGCTTTTAATATCAGTAGCCATCAATGATGGACCATCTTTAGCAATTGGCATTTTTTGTAATTGGTGTGAGAGCTGCATTATATGGTGTCCATATAGGGATTGCTAATATATATCCATCAACTTCAGTTCACAGTGCAAATTCAATTGCAAGAACTGACATCTTCTTTTACAAACCATTGTAGGGACCAGATTGTGATAAACAAAGAGATCGTGCAGTGATAAACAAAGATAACGATAAATAAAGATAGTGACAAAAAATTATATCTGATTTTATTGCATATGCAAGTTTGCCTTCCGTCGAGTCGTTTCCATATCCTTTCATGAGTGTATTGAGGATCAAGTAGTGACAAATTATGACAAACATACTGATGGAGTCGCACATCCTTGGCCCCTAAAAAAATTCATATGATGCTTCTTACGATGCTTCATGATGATCATAATTTTCATAATAATGTTCATCATCAATCCCATAATAATAATAGGGTGCATATTACTTAGTATTAGCTCAAATGATATCAAGTCTTGCCACTTTAGATAGGAGGTGAAGATTTGATTCAACTGAGTGTCATTCCTGGAGAGATTAGGTAAATATAAATTAGAATGGTGGAGATTAGTCCACCCTCATCTCATCAAAAGAAATTGGGAGATACATAATAAGATTCGTGGATCCATTACAAGAAAAATAAAAATTATAAGATAACTTAAAAAGTATAATATGATATAAGATAATTGATGACACTAATACAGCAAACACCCTCAACACCTCTCTTTCCTCTGGAGTAAAAAAGTCCAAACGGTACTCCAATCATAGGTCAACGAGACAGCTTCTAATATTAGTAGTCATCGACGAGGGACCGTCTTTAGAAAGTGGCATCTTTGGACACTAGCGTGAGGAATGCAATTAATACTACTGCATGTCTGCATAAGGATCCAAAACTAGAGTCCTACAAATAAAATGAGATGAGATTGCAGAACATCAAACGTGACAAAGAATGAAACATTTTGTTGCTATCAAGGGGTTGTGTCCACCATTTAAAAAAAAAAAAAAAAGGCATAGTGTGGTCGCGATGATCCCAGCTCTGCAAGCCTCATAATTCATCTCTGTGACATCACTTCTTTCGTTTGTCAAAATATATTTATTATGTTTATGAGACTAAAATACTATTTTTTATGAACTCAACTAACGTCATGTTGATGGAAAAAGAGGGATATGGATGCTAGCTAGCGGCTGAGTATTTGTGTAGTAAAGGCAAGAAAGAAGTTTGATTAAATAGTAGGGCTGTGAGCCAGTTGCTTCGGTGATTAGAAGAATGCCGACTGGCTCATCAGATCAGACAACCTTGTTCATTTCATAGCAGCAGCCTCACCCATATCAAGTTAAATAATAACCTAACTAATCTCACCATTTTATAAGGGTGTAGATTTTAAATATGCAAATTTTACTGAGTTAATGTTTTCTTTATGACCTTTTATCTATGTCCAGGAGTCTGCTTTCCTTCTTCTGCCTGAAGAATCTGTATCTCTGAAGTAGAGGAAGATTTCTGGCAAGCAGAAAGATGATTGAAGAGATAATTTTTTGATTCAGGAAAGGGAAGATGATCCCTCACCAAAATTTATTAATGAAAGAGAAACATAACAGAAAAAGAAAAGAAAAAATGGATATTGTCATATCCATGCTAATATCAATGGTCCATGAGTGAGAATAAAGTTGCGAAAGAACTTAAAAATATATTTTTTTTCTTTGCTTGTGATTTAGAGAGGTAATTATGTCCAATAATAACTGCATTCTCTAAGATGGTTTGATATATTGGTCGCTTCATTTTGGTGTTTGTTCGTGACCTTTTATACGGGTAACTTCTTGTCCAAATTCTTTTTTAGGTGGTCCCCACAAGAAACCATACAAATATTTCCTCTTGTACAAGTAGCAAATGGCTAATGATAATTCCCTAAATGTTATGTATAAATGAATAATTTAGTAAATCTATATCAATATAAAATTTTATTTTCTTGGTCACTCTCTAATTTTATTTTTTAATATAAAAAAATATTATTAAATTTCTAATAATTAGATAACGTATTATTATCTGGATTGACATGAAGATTCAGTTTTTTTAAAATTATACAAATTTTGATCTATGGAAAACATCGAAATATGATTGATCAACCATTTTCTAACTCTTGGTTCAACATTATTTTAACTGATTCAAGGCGAACAAAAAACTATGGCATGCAAGTGATCAAAGTCCTAGTGTTTGATTGTGTCGCCCTCCAAACTATTAGCATCCTTGTCTTCAAACCAAAAATTGACACCTGCACCCATGGTGGTGGGCGGGGAGTGACCTCATGCATGCAGAGTGATGCGAAGAGAAGCAATACTGCTGCAACGAAATTATTCTCATGAGATTACTAATATGCCACTAGGAGCAGTAATGAGTTGCATCCCTATTTTCGCTGATGGATAATAATTAATTGGCTGCTCATTGCTTTAAAAATTTGCCTCATTCCCTACCTGAAGGTTTTGGTTCAATCAAATTCCGATGGTTGTATTAGTTTGTCAGGTACCAAATAATTTTCCATCTTGGTTGGGAGTTTAGGGAAGAACAGAAAAGAAAAAAGAATATTGGTAGGGAGAGAAAAGAAAAGAAAGAAAATATATTTCTTTCCTCTTAGTTGGAAGTTTAAAGAAAGAAAAGAAAATAATTTCTTTTCTTCTTGATTGGAAGTAAAGAAGAAAGGAAAAGAAAGAAAATGTTACAATCTTCTTTTATTATTATATACTTGAAAGTAACCCAATAAATCCAAAAAAAGAATCAAGAAAACTTATCTTTTAATATTTTTCATCTTTTCTTTTGTTTTCGTTGATTTTTCCCATCCATAAATGTCTCAATCAAGTGGGAGGTTTGAAATAAGCCTAAGGATTAAACTATAATAATAATTTTATTCTTCATTATTAAAAGAGTAAGATGAGAATTATAAAAGATTTATTAACTTTCAATTACTTTCTCTCCAAATCCGTTTGATTTGGAGGAGAAAAAAATTACAAATTTGAGAGGATTTGTATTCCTTCTATTTCTCTCCTTTTCTTTTCCTTTCTTTTATAAAAAAATTCTAATCAATAGAAAATATTAACTTTCTCTTCTATTCTTTTCTCTTCTCTCCCAATCAAGGTGTTATTGATAGTGCTCTTACCACGTTAGAAAGGAAAAGGATTGGATAATTACTATAGTATCCTACTTTTTTGAAAAGCTCTTTGAGCATGAATCAAGTTGAAGAAATCCCAAACGTTGGAAATATTCTATAATCGAGGATTACATGCACAGTACTTGGCACTTCCTGGGGTTTTGTCCATAAATTACGACCCCAAGACATGTTTTATATATTTTTTTCAAATAAAATACTTTAAATATTTCATTGTTCGAGCAAATATTAATAACCAGATAAGTACAAGAGTAGCATTTTGATGATAATTATGCATATATTGTTCGAGCCATCGGTGGTGCCTGAGGCTTCACTCATGCGAAAACATCACAATTTATCATGAAGGCTCTTTGCACATGCCCCTCCTTGGACTAAAAGCATAGATAATATCTAATTGAACTTATTGAGGACTCGTTTGCTTCACAAAAAGAGGAGGGGAGAAGTGTAGTCAATGAAAAAATGAAAAAATTATCTTGTGTTTGGTTGGACTCGAGGTTTGAATAAAGAGTGATGGGAAAATAGCTTTCCTATGTGCATAGGTTCCTCAGATTTTATGGGAGCAAAAAAAAATCATATGGGACTTGGGAATGCTATCTCCTATGGGTTACAAATTGTGGTAATTTTGTTTAGCAAAAATACCCTCAAGCATCATTTTCTCCATAGCTACTTTTAATAGTTAATCTCAAAAGACTAACAATATACTATTAAAAATTATCATAATATAAAGAAGTTGTCTAACTATTCAACATTATTGGAACTTTAAAAACTCAACCCAATAAATATTTTTAATATCTATTTTTAGATATTTAACAATATTTTTAGATATGTTTATTTTAAAGAATATGTAAAAACAACTATTAAAAATTATACATGCAATGTGCTACAGGAATTTTGTATAAATTTATTAAAAATATAATAGATATTTTACATAATTTTTTGAGAAAAAAAATGTTCAACTAAGTATAAATCACTCTGTAAAATATATTTCTTATGTTATTTTTTCATAATCAATCAAACATATAAAAACTATTTTTTTAGGTATACATCCTGGTATCAATTTCTCTGAAAAATATTCTGATGAAGTGAAATTCTTTCTTTCTGCATACCAAACGGGTCATTGAAGACAAATGAAGCATATGGCAGCAACAATCATTGCTTCAGCAATGACATGATCATGCTGCGATGGCAGGCCCACCTATGCACATGTTTCAATGGGCTAAACCTCATTAAGATTTTTTAGTCTTCATTTTTATAAGAGAAATACGGTGGGATTACCCACCCTAATCCCGTAAAATGCATTCTTTTTAAAAGAGAGATGCCCACCAACTGAGCTCCAGCTAGTTTGCTATTTCATAATTAAGAATTAGGGATAGGATTTGAAAGAAAATGGAGCTTTCTGATTAAGATGCTCGAACAGTTACAGGCAGCACCAGCTCCTTAGATGTTCCAGACTTTATCTGAATAGCTAGCTATCTGCCATTTAATTGTCCTTGACTTAGAGGTGTCACAAGCTTTCCAACTAATGTGTACTGTTTTGTTACTCATAAAATATGTGACTGCATTATGTAGTGCCCACAGCTAGATGTGTCAGAACCTATATAGCTTCCTGCTAAGAAATGATGTGAGAGGAAGGAAAAACACAGTCACATGTTGGTTCCTATCATAGGCATTAAGTGATGAGGCCATGGCTCCTCGTCAAGGGGTCCCCGCGGGGAGAAAAAACAGGAGATCAAGCAATAAGCACCGAGAAAGAAAGGCTCAAGTCCCCTTCAAGGTCCCCGGGATAGTTTGCTTGTAGGGTAGAAATTGTGGTACCCTGATTAAAATTATATATTTATCATCTTTAGAAGTTAGTAAGAAAAGTCTTAAGTTGGTGATGCCATGTTGGTCAAAAAAAAGAGTGACAATGATTATCCCTTGTTTTCTATCTCATATCTGGATCCGGTTAAAAGCAAACGTGGGAGAGGAAAAAATTGGGTCTGATGTGGTAGAGCTAGCATATAATTATCTGGTGGTGATGAGAAATATTGGCAATAGAGTGGCCCTATTCTATGCGATACATAATATGTTGCTCTTGTTGGTGACTTCTTGTGTGAGGGAGCTTATTGGCAATGGTCCGGTGTGAAGGCACAGACACAATGTGCATCAGCCACCATGAGCTGATCATTGGCTCTGAGAATGAAGGTTTCGAAGGTTTTTAGTCACCCATGACTCGCATGGAGACAGAATCTTGATGATCTTTAATTTTTCCTTGCTCTACATCAATTCACCATTTTGCATGACTGCTCTGGAGTTCAATTTCTAGAAGAATTTTTTGTTCTTTCTGACTAGTCGATTCAAAAGTATGTAGTGGCAGCATCTTTCTGTACATCAATAAATCCCTGTTATATATTTCTTTTTCGCTTTCTGCATTTTTTCATGGACAGAAACCTCTGTGATTAAATTAAAAATATATGTACATGATGGAGAAGAAAGTAGGAAGAAGAAAATAGGACAAAAGGTGCTTGCAGGGATACCAAGCACCAGGAAGAGGTACAAAAGATTAAGAAGAAGATAAAGAAGAAACACTATTCCAAATGTTGCCAGGCCCATCAATCATCCTCTCCAGCCACAGATGCTCCAAAGGAGAGTCTTTTGAAGATCAAAAAGATTAAGCCCAGTTGACGAAGGAAGATTCTCTCATTTCGTTCAAGCCAAATGTCCCAAAAAAATTCTCCCATTTCATTCAAACCAAATGTGCCAGAATAATGCCATTAACAATTGACCCCATGCTCTTACCTTCTTTATCCTCCAGGAAGTCAACAAATAGTGAAGATTGGCTGAAGAATGGAGAGTCTTCTGAAGAATCGAAAACACTAAGCTCTGTTGATGAAGGAAGATTCTCTCGTTTCGTTCAAGCTAAATGTGCCAAAATAATTCTCCCATTTCATTCAAACCAAATGTGCTAAAACGATGCCATGAACAATTGGTCCACGCTCTTCTCAAGGCTAGGTGGACTTTCATTTTTCTCCAAGAAGACGACAAATAGTGAAGATTGGTTGGCCAACTTCTTATATTAAGGCAAGTTTTCAAAGTCGTCCAAATACTCCTAGTAAAAAGGTATAAGAGGAAAAGATGAGATAACAATCTCCACATTACCACGGGCAACCCGTGCTCATAGCCTCTACTCGTAGCCCATGTCTTTTTGGCAGCAACGCACCTATGTGGAGCTTGTCTACCATGTTAACTTCCAACTCTTCTAAGACTCCACGGAGTCACGTAGAAACTAGAGATGATAGCCAAGCAAATTAAAATTTCCTACTAGGTTTCATCTTGAATAGGATTCCTTTGATCTCTTACATCTCAATTCCTCGATTTTTGAACTAATCACCAGCCCCTCCATGTGAGAACCCCTTGCCCATTTTATCTCAACATAACGTGTTCAGGGATGACAAGCAAGAGTTGTAGGAACTCCTAAAGCGCCAAATTCATTTATTTAAAAAATCCAAAGCTACCATAGACTTCGATCAAGGCTTGCATCTCTCTATAGCTTGCATGGGGTCTATGGGCCACACCAAGCCAACCCACATCCCAGTTGTGGACCCTTAAATTGAAAATTGAAAAAGTTCAAAGTGCTCTCCAACTGGGTAATGACAATCAGATGTTGAAAATTTACGGACGAAAATTTTCTCATGGATCTCATGTAGAAGACTAGAATACAAGAAAATCTTTCTAGAAATCAATAATAAAATCCAATCAATAAGTCATATCTTGAAATCCCTGAGCGGCCATTAACAATCGCAATACTAGCATCCTGCGGAAGAAGAAATCAACAACGGCGATGAAAATCTACCTCTCCATCTCCACCTTATGCCTATCTTCTTAATGGGATACATGTGTCATATAAATATAGAGATCTTGATGCTCTAGAGTTTCTCTACAGACGGATATATAGAAATGAAGTGGGGACCTAGCCTAGTTAATAATGCTAATGGGTTTACCTATCACAGAGCCCATTAATTGATCAAACCTTCATCAGTATCAGCTACATCATACGACTAAGACAATAGGATCCAAAATAATATGATCACATGTAATCATAGGCTCGTTAACCATTCATTTAGATGATAACTTAGTCCGAATTTTCATAATTAATTAGAATGAGTAATCAGTTTATAATCAATGGAAGTTAATATTATGAGAATTTCTAACATTCTCCCGCTTGGGTAGCATTGATTAAGACCCCCTTTTTTTATTCAAGAAAATATATTTATCATATATATAGTTTGAAAATGACTCCTGGGCTAAATACACTTTATGTGGCCACATATGCAAATTGTTAAGAAATGTGTCTTAAAGTCAATTATTTAGATGATTGTTCTCTTTGTAATTATATATGAATTATGAAATAATAAAAATTATTTAGCATTTTTCATCACAAAGTGTACAATTTTCTTATTAAAATTCTTGTGTTGTGATGAAGTCTTTAGAACTATATGATAATCGATCAAGAAAGATTTATCCAATAGTTTTAAATATGTTCATGAACAATTTGTTGGGTTTCAACCACGCAGTGGAAAGTGATTTTAAAATTTTTTTAAAACACTCAAATCAATAGCTTTATCAAATAAAACTATCAAGCTGAACCCAAAACCCTAGAATCATCTTGCCGAACATGATCAAAGCAAATTCAAGCATGCAAAGAGATAGAATATTATACTTTAACCAAAATGAAAAAGTGGCATGTTGGTATTCTCCACAAGACCCCAAGATAGAAGTCCTCCAACGGTGATCCACACGGAAGTTGGCCAAGGTCCTTCCCAACCGATGCGCAGCCGTAGTCTTGTCTTCTCAAGAACACTGTTGGCTTCAAACTTGCGTCACGATTGCCCTAGAGACTAGATGCTTTTAATCTTGCCACCAAAATGATACTAAGAAGATGCTCTTCAGATGTTACATGATCTAGAATTTAATTTTTGACTCCAACATATAGAAAAATCAAATCCTAGGACACTCCAGCAATACTTGCTGAAATCTCACCACTCTTGTAGCAACTTTTGCCACTCAAATTCTATTCTTTTTTTTTTCAAAATTTTTTCAACTTTTTTTCTATGATTTCTACATCCTTTTCCTCTGGCTCACCCAAAAATCTCAGTCAGAAGCCATCTGGGGCGTCCCCTATAAATAAGGGACCAGGGGACGTTACATGGGATGAAGGGGCACCAACTTTTGGCACTCCAACTTCCCACGCACAAAATAAATTCATCGAGTAAATTTTTGATGATTTAGATTCTTGGAGTAGAAGGAATCTTTCTTCTCTACATGCCATAAAAATTTCATTAATTTTTGACGTTAAAACATAGGATTTCTGATTTATCTTCTAAGGCAACACGTTTAATAAGAGCCTTCTTTAAGAAGGACTCTTTATTTCTCATGCTGATTTGAGGTGGGTGAAAATTATATTTTTGCGTGGCTTTTGGTGAACGTGGAGGAGTCCTTCTCCACTTAAAATTGATCTAAGTTAGATAAGAATCCAATCCAAATTGACCCAATCCCATTAGGTCAAAGCCAACTGGTGTAGGTTAGCTCAAATACTTTGAACCAAACCAATTTGAAAACTTGGGTTAATACAATGTGCTAGCATATCAAATTAATCCATAGAATTTATGTTAAACTCTAATTAAATTAGATCAAGATCAAATATCAAAATGTGTGATCTATTGGGTTTCAAATCTAGCCAATAGTGGACCTGAATTTTCGACGTAACCTTAATCCGATGGGATTAGGTCACTCGAAGAGTCTCAATCAACTTGGACTCTTCCAAATTGATTCCAGAATCAAATTCTTTTAATTTTTGTCAAATCCATTAGTCAAGATTGACGTCTAGTAATATGTCATGACTATCTGAAAGATTTAAAATTTTGGTAAAAAATTATCAAAATATCCTTCAGTGGTAAGTTCCTGTGTAATTCAATCCTTCAGTCAAACAATATCTCAGATGAGCTGTGGGCATGAAAATATGTCAAACTCAATCACTTATCTTTATATATCTTGATTTGAAAGTAATGATTTAGTTGATGATATATTAGAATTTTTTTTCTAATTATCACCCTGCTTTGGTCAGAGACTTTTAGAATCACTGTCTTATGAGATCACATAGGATGTTCGCTCTCCTTATTAGGAGTGACTGATCCCTTATTGATCACTCACAACCTTCATGCACCTTCACTATATCCAGAACACCCCATACAAGGATCAGAGAACCAAGTTAGGTAGTGAACCAAAACAAAAATCCATGTACACAAGGGACCATGATGACCTCAGATCAAAGGATCACTTACACAACTCCCACTAGAGAATTATCAGTTGACATGTAAATAAGACTCCATCTGATTATTCTCTCATAGGTCAATTCAATAAACTCATTCTCTAATGAGCATCTATATCTTTGTATTAGTGTCACCACACAAATGGTTGTGAGATCAACCACCCTCATTTCTGAGTATACATAGGACATGCCAGTCTTACTGGTATCATTGATCTCTGACTCAATGTGCCAATGACTAGGAATATTTTAGATCAGGGCTATCAAAGATTTAGGTCTCACTGGAGTGATCTCATCATGTTCCTAAAACTATTGCTCGAATCTATGGGATTTATTATAATCTTAAAATTAATAAAATGTGGCATATAATGAATCAAAAGATATTAATTTTATTAATAATATTAATATCAATTACATGATTTTGAAAGATAAATTACAATAAACATCCTATCGCATCCCATATGCGATTGGCTTGTAGGACATAATTCTTTCAATCTCCCACTTGCACTAAAGCCAATCGCCCCTATACTTAATATCTATGCTATTAAGGTGGTAGTCAAACTGCTATATTGACAAGGCCTTAGTGAACAGATCTGCTATATTATTCTTGGTGTCAACTTGCTCCACGATCATATCGCGTTTTTCGACTATCTCCCGAACAAGGTGGAACCATCTTAGGATGTGCTTGGATTTATGATGAGATATTGGTTCTTTGGCTTGAGCAACTGTCCTAGTATTATCACAATAAAGAGGCTCTGGTTGTTCAATCCCAGAAACCACATCCAACTCTATGATAAATTTCTTCATCTAGACAGCCTCCTTAGTAGCCTCACTTGCAGCAATATACTCAACCTCAGTGATTGAGTCAGCAATAGTTTACTGTTTGAAATTTTTTCAACTTACTGCTGTAGGAACCAGATCTAGGGTTTCAGGGTTAGATCTTGAAATTTTTTCAAGATCATGCAGCGGAAGACTAAAATGAATCAAAATTTATTTTATAAAATCAGAGAATCCCTAGATCTAAGATCCTATTACATGATTATTACATGGCACTAAATCAAAAATTAAAACATATAGAGAATGAACTACATATTGATCATATCAACATGTTTCTATGCTACATCTAATGTATGTAATAAACAATAGATCAGATCTATTACCTTGCAAGTTAGACGTTCTAACCTTGCTGATCCAGACTTGAGGATGATGTTGTGAGCCACACATGCATCTAGCCTCTAGGAGTCATCCACACGAGCCCACGAATCTGGATCAGAAGTCCTGCTCCAGAAAATCAGCATAGTATGCTAGTACTGCGCTGATCCTTGTTCAATGGTTGATCAGGTGCCTCCTTCTTCTTGATTTGGACTCTTCCAAAGATGAGAAGTAGGAGGAGGAGTTTCAAAACTGAGACGCTCTCAGAAAACTCAAGATGGAGGAAGGAAAGAAATGAACACAACAACCCTAGAAGAAGATCCTCTTCTTCTTCTCTTTGCTCTATCTAGACACCCTATATTGTGTTTATTATATCTCCATGCCCCAATCTTCTTTCTCTCTGATTTTTGAATTTCCTAAAGGTATCACTTTGATCTATTTTTCACTAAAATTTTATGAAGAAATTCATTTTATATAGGGAGATATGATAGAGTCCTTGTCTAGGTCAAATACCTAGTCAAGGTTTATCCAAACATGGCAAGATAAGGGGCGCCCAACTCTTGGGTGCCCCCTTCTTTTTGTGCATGGACCAATAGCAAGGGGCGCCTATCAAGCGCCATAAAAGCTATAAAATTTTTTAAAAAAATTTGGATAAAATCGATGCAAAAAGAAAAGAGTTTTGAATTTCTAAAACTCTATCTCATAGAATTTGAAATCCAAACTTATTCCTATTTTGATTTGATCCACAACCATCTTCCATGTAAGAAAGAAGAGAGGAAACCTTTTGGGCATGGTGAAGACCTGGGAGAGGATTTTTGTCGCACAAAATAAGAGAAAATTGGCATGGAATAAGAGAGAGGGTGTGGGGGGCTTATGTGGTACAAAGTAGAATCCTAGTCTTACTAGGATTCTATCTTATGACTTGTTTTAACTTGGTTTCTCAAACCAAATCAAACCAAAATTAGATCAACCCAATTAAAATAGGTCTTAACCCAATTAAGAATCTAATTTAATCAGATTAAATTAGATTTAAATTTATTTTAATTTTCTAATCAAATTAGAAATTAGGTTGACCCAAGTCCTAATTGAACTAGGACTAGTTTTTTCTTGCACTTGGCTTATTTAATAAATCAATTGGACTTGATCCAATCAAGTCTAAACTAAATCTAATTAAATCATATTCAATTAAATTTAATCTCATCCCATTGGCTTAATCAAATTAAGCCAATTAGCAATCGAATTGCTAATCGATCCTCCTGCAACAGTTGCATAAGGTTAAATGTCAATCGTATTGATCGTTTAATCTTAAAATGATTCTTAATCATTGATCAACCATCCGATCGGATCGTGAACTCTAATGTGTGTGACCTCATAGGTTCGAACCTAAGCTAGTAGCACAGGAATAAATTTTTATACCAATCGAAGCAACCATCTAGCAATGGTATCCGACGATCGGATAAGTCGAATATGTAGAATAACATCCTTAGAATCCATGCGGATATAGTTTCCATATAATTCATCCCCTTGACCAAAATGATCATAGGACACCTCAGAGTTCAACTGTCAACTCTGATCAGGTGGTCTACATTGTATTTTAAAATATTAAATCCATCTGATGGATTATCCTGACCAAAGTTTTGCTAAATTAAAATACAGCGACTCATTCTTCTCCAACTCTTAGAGTGGTCAATCCCATCTCGATCATACTCTGACTTCGCAAGTACTTGACTGTACCCAAAAGTCTTCCGTCACTGAATTAGAAATTCAGTTAGTCCAGTACCAAAGCATAGTGAGTTGCTTGCAAGTCACTGAGGCGATCTCAGGTCTAAAGGACACTTATACCTATATCCCATCAGGGACATTCTCGATAGTAGAATGCTCTGAAGTTGGTCACGTTCAATAATGATGTACCCTTATATCTCACCTGTATGCCATACTAGTGTTTCCACACTCCTTGATTAAGAGGACAACCAACCCATATGGCCTACAGCGACCTATGCTCGATAGAAACTGTCGTCCTTATTAACAGTCTATCATTTGGTCGTGAACAATTTTAAGGACTAATCGATAAATTCTCTCTTTATCGAACTTAAATAGTCCTAAAGACTTCATCATAACAATGGAGTTTGTTAGAAGATGAAAACTAATGATGAAAATATCAAAAATATATTTTATTTATTAACAAATCAATTATAATACTTGGTTGCTCAACCATCAACAGCTTGATGATTGGCTTTTGGGATATATTTTCTAACAACTCTCACTTGTCCTAAAGCCACTCGGCACAGTATCTAACACTCATCTTCTAAGGCAACACGTTTAATAAAGAGCCTTCTTTAAGAAGGACTCTTTATTTCTCATGCTGATTTGAGGTGGGTGAAAATTATATTTTTGCGTGGCTTTTGGTGAACGTGGAGGAGTCCTTCTCCACTTAAAATTGATCTAAGTTAGATAAGAATCCAATCCAAATTGACCCAATCCCATTAGGTCAAAGCCAACTGGTGTAGGTTAGCTCAAATACTTTGAACCAAACCAATTTGAAAACTTGGGTTAATACAATGTGCTAGCATATCAAATTAATCCATAAAATTTATGTTAAACTCTAATTAAATTAGACCAAGATCAAATCTCAAAATGTGTGACCTATTGGGTTTCAAATCTAGCCAACAATGGACCTGAATTTTCGACGTAACCTTAATCCGATGGGATTAGGTCACCCGAAGAGTCCCAATCAACTTGGACTCTTCCAAATTGATTCCAGAATCAAATTTTTTTAATTTTTATCAAGTCAATAAGTCAAGATTAACGTCTAGTAATATGTCATGACTATCTGAAAGATTTAAAATTTTGATAAAAAATTATCAAAATACCCTTCAGTGGCAAGTTCCCGTGTAATTCAATTCTTCAGTCAAACAATATCTCAGATGAGCTGTGGGCATGAAAATATGTCAAACTCAATCACTTATCTTTATATATCTTGATCTGAAAGTAATGATTCAGTTGATGATATATTAAAATTTTTTTTCTAATTATCACCCTGTTTTGGCTAAAGACTTTCAGAATCACCATCTTATGAGATCACATAGGATGTTCGCTCTCCTTATTAGGAGTGACTGATCCCTTATTGATCACTCACAACCTTCATGCACCTTCACCATATCCAGAACACCCCATACAAGGATCAGAGAACCAAGTTAGGTAGTGAACCAAAACATAAATCCATGTACACAAGGTATCATGATGATCTCAGGTCAAATGATCACTTATATAACTCCCACTAGAGAATTATCAGTTGATATATAAATAAGACTCCATCTGATTATTCTCTCATAGGTTAATTCAATAAACTCATTTTCTAATGAGCACTCATATCTTTGTATTAGTATCACCACATAAATGGTTGTGAGATCAACCACCCTCATTTCTGAGCATACATAGGACATGCCAGTCTTACTAATATCATTGATCTCCGACTCAATGTATCAATGACTAGAAATATTTTAGATCAGGGCTATCAAGGATTTGGGTCTCACTGGAGTGATCTCATCATAGTCCTAAAATTATTGCTCGAATCTATGGGATTTATTATAATCTTAAAATTAATAAGATGTGGCATATAATGAATCAAAAGATATTAATTTTATTAATAATATTAATATCAATTACATGATTTTGAAAGATAAATTACAATAAATATCCTATCGCATCCCATATGCGATTGGCTTGTAGGACATAATTCTTTCAATCTCCCACTTGCACTAAAGCCAATCGCCCCTATACTTAATATCTATGCTATCAAGGTGGCGGTCAAACTGCTGTATTGACAAGGTCTTAGTGAACAGATCTGCTATATTATTCTTGGTGTCAACTTGCTCCATGATCATATCGCATCTTTCGACTATCTCCCGAACAAGGTGGAACCGTCTTAGGATGTGCTTGGATTTATGATGAGACCTTAGTTCTTTGGCTTGAGTAACTGTCCTAGTATTATCACAATAAAGAGGCTCTAGTTGTTCAATCCCAGAAACCACATCCAACTCTGTGATAAATTTCTTCATCTAGACCGCCTCCTTAGTAACCTCACTTGCAGCAATATACTCAACCTTAGTGATTGAGTCAGCAATAGTTTACTGTTTGAAATTTTTCCAACTTACTGCTGTAGGAACCAGATCTAGGGTTTCAGGATTAGATCTTAAAATTTTTTCAAGATCATGCAGCGGAAGACTAAAATGAATCAAAATTTATTTTATAAAATTAAAGAATCCCTAGATCTAAGATCCTATTACATGATTATTACATGACACTAAATCAGAAATTAAAATATATAGAGAATGAACTACATATTGATCATATCAACATGTTTCTATGCTACGTCTAATGTATGTAATAAACAATAGATCAGATCTATTATCTTGCAAGTTAGACGTTCTAATCTTGCTGATCTAGATTTGAGGATGATGTTGCGAGCCGCACATGCATCCAGCCTCTAGGAGTCATCGACATGAGCCCATGAATCTGGATCAGAAGTCCTGCTCTAAAAAATCAGCACAGTATGCTAGTACTGCGCTGATCCTTATTCGATGATTGATCAGGTGCCTCCTTCTTTTTGATTTGGACTCTTCCAAAGATGAGAAGTAGGAGGAGGAGTTTCAGAACTGAGACGCTCTCAGAAAACTCAAGATGGAGGAAGGAAAGAGATGAATACAACAACCCTAGAAGAAGACCCTCTTCTTCTTCTCTTTGCTCTATCTAGACACCCTATATTGTGTCTATTATATCTCCACGCCCCAACCTTTTTTTTCTCTGATTTTTGGATGCCCTAAAGGTATCTCTTTGATCTATTTTTCACTAAAATTTTATGAAATTTTTTTTTTATATAGTGAGATATGATAGAGTCCATGTCTAGGTCAAATATTTAGTCAAGGTTTATCCAAACATGGCAAGATAAGGGACGCCCAACTCTTGGGTGCCCCCTCTTTTTTGTGCATGGACCAATAGCAAGGGGTGCCTATCGAGTACCATAAAAGCTATGAAAATTTCAGAAAAAATCTGGATAAAATCAGTACAAAAAGAAAAGAGTTTTGGATTTCTAAAACTCTATCTCATAGAATTTAAAATCCAAACTTATTCCTATTTTGATTTGATCCACAATCATCTTTCATGTAAGAAAGAAGAGAGAAAACCTTTTGGGCGTGGTGAAGACCTAGGAGAGGATTTTTGTCACACAAAATAAGAGGAAATTGGCATGGAATAAGAGAGAGAGTGTGGGGGGCTTATGTGGTGCAAAGTAGAATCCTAGTCTTACTAGGATTCTATCTTATGACTTGTTTTAACTTGGTTTCTCAAACCAAATCAAACCAAAATTAGATCAACCCAATTAAAATAGATCTTAACCCAATTAAGAATCTAATTTAATCAGATTAAATTAGATTTAAATTTATTTTAATTTTTCAATCAAATTAAAAATTAGGTTGACCCAAGTCCTAATTGAACTAGGACTAGTTTTTTCTTGCACTTGGCTTATCCAATAAACCAATTGGACTTGATCCAATCAAGCCCAAACTAAATCTAATTAAATCATATTCAATTAGACTTAATCTCAGCCTATTGGCTTAATCAAATTAAGCCAATTAGTAATCGAATTGCTAATCGATCCTCTTGCAATGGTTGCACAAGGTTAAATGTCAATCGTATTGATCGTTTAACCCTAAAATGATTCTTAATCATTGATCAACCATCCGATCGGATCGTGAACTCTAATGTGTGTGACCTCATAGGTCCGAACCTAAGCCGATAGCACCGGAATAAATTTTTATACCAATCAAAGTAACCATCTAGCAATGGTATCCGACGGTCGAATAGGTCGAATATGTAGAACAACATCCTTAGAACCCATGCGGATATAGTTTCCATATAATTCATCCCCTTGACCAAAATGATCATAGGACACCTCAGAGTTCAACTGTCAACTCTGATCAGGTGGTCCATATTGTATTTCAAAATATTAAATTCATCTAATGGATTATCCTGGCCAAGGTTTTGCTAAATTAAAATACAGTGACTCATTCTTCTCTAACTCTTGGAGTTGTCAATCCCATCTTAATCATACTCTGACTTCGCAAGTACTTGACTGTGCCCAAAAGCCTTCCGTCACTGAATTAGAAATTCAATTAATCTAGTACCAAAGCACAGTGAGTTGCTTGCAAGTCACTTAGGCGATCTCAGGTCTAAGGGACACTTATACCTATATCCCATTAGAGACATTCTCGATAGTAGAATACTCTGAAGTTGGTCACGTTCAACGATGATGTATCCTTATATTTCACCTGTATGCCATACCAGTGTCTCCACACTCCTTGATTAAGAGGACAACCAACCCATATGGCCTACAGCGACCTATGCTCGATAGAAACTGTCATCCTTATTAACAGTCTATCATTTGGTCATGAACAATTTTAAGGACTAATCGATAAATCCTTTCTTTATCGAACTTAAATAGTCCTAAGAACTTCATCATAACAATGGAGTTTGTTAGAAGATGAAAACTAATGATGAAAATATCAAAAATATATTTTATTTATTAACAAATCAATTACAATACTTGGTTGCTCAACCGTCAACAGCTTGACGATTGGCTTTTGAGATATATTTTTCAACAACTCCCACTTATCCTAAAGCCACTCGATACAGTATCTAACACCCATCTTCAACTTGTGGTTGTCGAACTCCTTTATCGTTAGGGCTTTAGTGAAGGGGTCTGTCTGGTTCTCCTTTCCGTCGATCTTCTGAAGGTCAATGTCACCTCGATCCACGATCTCTCGGATCAGATGGAAGAGGTGCAAAATGTACTTCATCTGCTGGTGTACTTTGGGTTCCTTCGCCTAAGCTATGACACCAGTGCTGTCGCAGTAGTGCAGGACCGGACCATCGAGGGAGGGTGCTACTCTAAGCTCGATGATGAATTTTCTCAGCCACACAACTTCCTTCGCGACATCCGCTGCTACGATGTACTCCACCTCACAAACAGAGTCTGCTACAGTATGCTGCTTGGAATTCTTCCAGCAGATGGCTCCACCATTCAGAGTAAAGATATAACCTGACACGCTTCTGCTATCGTCATGGTCAGATTGAAAGTTGAAGTCTGTGAACCCCACAAGTTTCAGATCTGACTTGTCATAAACCAACCATTGGTCCTTAGTATTTCTCAAAACTTAAGGATGGTTTTAACCACTTTCCAGTGGTTTTCTCCAGAATCAGATTGGTATCTACTCACTACTCCTAGTGAGTATGCCATATCTGACCTTGTACATGTCATGACGTACATGATAGATCCCACGGTTGAAGCATATGAGACTCTACTCATACGCTCTCTCTCTTCAGGAGTTGTCGGACAATCCTTCTTAGAGAGAAAAATTTCATGATCTATCGATAGATAGTCCTTCTTGAAATTCTTCATGCTGAACCTCTTCAGCACAGGTCTATGTACATGGACTGGGATAACCCAAGCATCTTTTTAGATCTATCCCTGTAGGATGCTTCACCCAAGTCCTTCATGGAGAACTACGATGATAATCAAACTTTTATTTCTTGTAGTGCGGGGATGTCATTCCTAATTAAGAGAATATCATCTACGTACAAGACAAGAAATATCACAACTGGATCATTTGCCTATTTATAGATGCAGGGCTCTTCCCCATTCTTAACGAAGCCAGACATTTTGATCACCTTATCAAAATGCATGTTCCAACTCCGAGAAGTTTGCTTCAATTCATAAATGGATCTCTGAAGCTTGCACACCTTGGACTCATCTGTGGATGTAAACCCCTCAGGTTATATCATATACACCTCTTCGGTCAGTTCTCCATTCAGAAAAGCTATCTTTACATCCATCTGCCAGATCTCATAATCCAAATGAGCAGCTATTGCAAGCATTATCCGAATGGATTTGAGCATTGCCACAGGAGAAAATGTCTCATCATAGTCAATACCATAACGTTTACGATACCCCTTGGCAATCAGACGGGCTTTTTAGGTCTCCACCTTTCCATCTGCGTCCCTCTTCCTTTTGAAGATCCATTTACACCTAATGGGTTTAACCCCTTCAGGTGGATCAATCAATGTCCATACATCGTTGACCTTCATGGACTCTATTTTGAATTTCATGGCTTCAAGCCATTTTTTGAAATCAGATCTTTGCATTGCATCCATATAGGTGATCAGATCCTCATCGTTCTCATCAAGTTCGATGAGATCACCATCTCAGACCAAAAAACCGTAGTATCTGTCCGGCTGATGTGGTACTCTACCGGATCGCCTTAACGGTGCAGGTACATTGGGCTCCAGATCTGATCTAATCAAATCCGACTCAGGTTCAGCTATTAGTATCGGTCCTTCTGCTTGTTGAACTTCATGAAGTTCAACCTTAGAGGAAACGGTTCCTTCACCAAGAAACTTCTTTTCTAAAAAAGTTGCCTTAAGACTGACGAACACTTTTTGTTCATCAGCATGGTAGAAAAAATATCCTTTGATCTCTTTGAGGTACCCTATGAATGTGCATTTGTCAGACCTAGATCTGAGTTTATCTGTAACTAACCGTTTGACATAGGTCGGGCACCCCCAGATCCTAAGGTGTGAAAGTGCTTACGTCCTGTCTATATCTCATATGGAGTCTTAATTACAGACTTATTTGAAACCTTATTTAATAGATAACAGACCGATTTGAGTGCATATCCTCAGAAGGATATCGGCAAGCTGACAAAATCCATCATGGATCGGACCATATCTAACAGAGTCCGATTTCTCCTTTCAGACACACCATTATGCTGTGATGTTCCTGGAGGAGTCCATTAGGAGAGAATCACATTCTCTCCTAGGTATGTGAAAAACTCATCAGAAAGGTATTCCTTTCCTCGGTCAGGCCGAAGAGTTTTAATACTTTTTTCAGTTTGTTTTTTTATTTCACTTCAGAATCGTTTGAACATTTCAAATGAATCCGACTTATGTTTCATCAGATAGATATATCCATATCTGGATAGATCATCCGTGAAAGTGATGAAGTAGAAATATCCACCTCTAGCACTTGTGCTCATGGGCCCGCATACATCAGTATGTACTAGGCCCAAGAGCTCAGTAGCTCTCTCATCTTTTTCAGTAAAATGTGACTTGGTCATTTTACCAAGAAGATAGGACTCACAGGTTGGAAGTGATTCACAATCACTGACTTCGAAGATTTCCTCTTGAGTCAACTTGTTTATCCTGTACTTGTTTATATGACCTAGTCTACAGTGTCATAAGTAGATATATGATACATTATCTAATCTAGGGTGTTTGCCAGTAGAATAGACTCTTGTCGGGCTTGATCTTTCTGGTCTGACCTTGCGCTGATGTCCCAGTCTGAACTTGCACCTTCTTCACTTTCTACTTCTTGTTCTTTCCTTTTTTAAAGGGTTGAGAACTAGAAGACGAACCTCTTACTAAGTTCACCGACTCCTTGTGGAGTTGGTGGTCTTTGTCAAAGTTCTGAAGCAACCCCAGTAACCCGTGGTAGTTTACTTCAGGCTTTGTCATTCTATAATGAGTGAGGAATGGGAGATAAGACTTGGATAGCGAGTTCAGTATTGCATCTTTTCTAAGCTGCTTATGCAAGGAAAAGCCGAGCTTGCTCAAACACTCCATCAGCTCGATCATGTACAATACATGATCAGTGACAGAGACACCATCCCACATTTTGGCGTCGAAGATGGCACAACTAGTCTTGTGCCTCTCCACATCATCGGGTATATCAAAGGCATCCTTCAACACTTGAAGCATGTCCTTTGGCTGGGCCGTCTCAAATTTGTGACTGAACTCGTCGATCATAATAGCCAGCATGATGCAGTGCATCGTGGTCCGATCACTGAGCCACTTCTGGTAAGTATCTTTGACTGTTCCACGTGTATTGGCAGCTGGCTACTCAGGTGCAGAATCCGTTATCACATATAGGATCCGTTCATGCTCCAGAACTATCTTTAACTTTTGGTACCAGCTACCGAAGTTAGGTCCCACCAGCTTATCATTGTGCAACAATGATCAGAGCGATAGGAAAGTGGCCATATCTGTACAAAAAAAAATCATAACCTAATTAGTAATTAATTTATTAAACCTAAGAATTTGAACTTTAATCAAAAAGTTTCTCCCATTATTTTATTCAAATTGGTAGCCTCTACCTCCAATTCGAGGAATTACCCTAATTCCTTAGTGGGTATTAGAATCCACTTAGACAGCACACAAGCTCAACTTTGGTTGGCTAATCCATGTACATCTAAGAGTGGATCCATAATCAATTATTTTTTTAAATAATTTTTAGTAATTTTAATTTTGCCCTAGTCCCTAATCAGTAGGCTTTGGCCTCCACTGAAAAGGTCTGGTTAGGTCCAACCATTAACACGACCATACTTGGTCCATCTAGTCAATGAATGATTTGGCCCAACTTTGGTTGGCTAACCTAACCACCATTTAGAAAGATGCAGTCAAGAAATCATATTATGAATGATAATTCCATCAGCCGATAAGCACCAGGCCTTTGGGCCTCCAATGATTATCCAATTGATGGACCCATTATCATTCACTTAATGGGAGGCTATGATCTAGTTATCATCATAATTATTTTATTTTAAGGACCTAATAATTTTAGAAAATTTAATTGATTTAGTGGATGAGATCAGATGAACCAGCTTATCATGATCCTCCCATTGCCTTCACCAAGTCAGCTTAAGGGAGACTATTAAAAGGGCTAGTCTAGGAGCATCTAAATCAGTCATACTGATTTACCTAGCTGACATGGGTCAGCTCGAATAGTCAAGTGATCCAATCAAAATATAATTTCATCAAGAGGCTAGGTAAGTTTGATCGGTGGGAGGGTCTGCCAAAGCTTGCCTTAGACATCATCAGAAATGGTCAGATAAGCAGGCTGCCAATTAAAAACCACCGGTCTGATTTACCTTAGGCACCAACTGGTTTAATTAGTTTCGATTAGATCAACCTAACAGTTCATGCTAGATCGCTTAGCCAAGAATCAAGTCTATTTGGTTCTCGTTAAAGACATGGACTTGACCAATTACAACTATTGTAATTGATCTAGAGAATCCTTGACCTAATCTAAGACAACAATTGATTAAATTTAGTCAATTTTTTAATTAAGTCCATCTTTAATCTAACTTTAGGTCTAACCCAATTAATGGATCTAATTCCCACTAACCCATTAACCCAATGTGTTATGGTTTGTGTCTTAGGTTCTTCAATTCACAATCCTAGAACCTAATCAAAACAACTTCTTAATTCACAATTAAGTTTTAGGATAAGGATTGAGGTTCGGCTTTTTGAAAATAATTTTTATATTTATAAAATAATTTTATAATATGGTTCCACTAACTTATTTGCATGTTTGATTCATAATCAAGATGCAAATGAAATAAACATGAAACTACTTTAGATCTAATCTAAACAGGTTCATGTAATTAAAATAATTTTAATTTTAAACTGCGTAAATTTTTCAGACAAAAATATGATGGTTCTTTGCGCAGGTTATATTAACAAAGAGATTTTATTTTATATTTAAATATCTTTTAAATCTAATAAATCATAAATTTAATCTAGATCACATCTAACAAATTTATGATTAAAGATAGATCTATACGAACTAGGATAACTTTTGCACTGTAAGGGATAAACCTTACAACAGAACAACCTTGCAGTTTGTGATTGATCTAAAAATTTTAATTTTAGAATTAATAATCAGATTATAAATTAGATCTAATCTAAAAAATAATCTAAGCATGTATAAATAATCATGTAATAAACAATCTAGGCTCTGATACCAATTGTAGGAATCAAATCTAGGATTTCAGGGTTAGATCTTGAATTTTTTTCAAGATTATGCAGTGGAAGACTAAAATAAATCAAAATTTATTTTATAAAATCAGAGAATTCCTAGATCTAAGATCCTATTACATGATTATTATATGGTATTAAATCAAAAATTAAAATATATAGAGAATGAACTACATGTTTATCATATCAATATGTTTCTATGCTACATCTAATGTATGTAATAAACAATAGATCAGATCTATTACCTTGTAAGTTAGACGTTCTAACCTTGCTGATCCAGGCTTGAGGATGATGTTGCGAGCCGCATATGCATCCGGCCTCTAGGAATCGTCCACACGAGCCCACGAATCTCGATCAGAAGTCCTGCTCTAGAAAATTAGCACAGTATGCTAGTACTGCGCTGATCCTTCTTCGATGGTTGATCAGGTGCCTTTTTCTTCTTGATTTGGACTCTTCCAAAGATGAGAAGTAGGAGGAGGAGTTTTAGATCTGAGACGCTCTCAGAAAACTCAAGATGGAGGAGGAGAATAGATGAACACAACAACCCTAGAAGAAGACCCTCTTCTTCTTCTCTTTGCTCTCTCTAGACACCCTATCTTGTGTCTATTATATCTTCACGCCCCAACCTTCTTTCTCTTTGATTTTTGGATGCCCCAAAGATCTCTCTTTGATCTATTTTCCATAAAATTTTATGAAGAAATTTATTTTATATAGAGAGATATGATAGAGTCCTTGTCTAGGTCAAATACCTGTCAAGGTTTATCCAAACATGGCAAGATAAGGGGCGCCCAACTCTTGGGCTCCCCCTCCTTTTTGTGCGTGGACCAATGGAAAGGGGCGCCTATCAAGTGCCATAAAAGCTATGAAAATTTCAAAAAAAAATTGGGTAAAATCGATGCAAAAAGGAAAGAGTTTTGGATTTTTAAAAGTCTATCTCAAAAAATTTGAAATCCAAATTTATTCCTACTTTGATTTGATCCACAATCATCTTCCATGTAAGAAAGAAGAGAGAAAACCTTTTGGGTGTGGTGAAGACCTGGGAGAGGATTTTTGTTGCACAAAATAAGAGAAAATTGGCGTGGAATAAGAGAGAGGGCATGGGGGGCTTTTGTGGCGCAAGGTAGAATCCTAGTCTTACTAGGATTCTATCTTATGACTTGTTTTAACTTGGTTTCTCAAACCAACTCAAACCAAAATTAGATCAACCTAATTAAAATAGATCTTAACCCAATTAAAAATCTAATTTAATCAGATTAAATTAGATTTAAATCTATTTTATTTTTTTAAATAAATTAAAAATTAGGTTGACTCAAGTCCTAATTGAACTAGGACTAGTTTTTTCTTGCACTTGGCTTATCCAATAAACCGATTGGACTTGATCCAATCAAGTCCAAACTAAATCTAATTAAATCATATTTAACTAGACTTAATCTCAGCCTATTGGCTTAATTAAATTAAGCCAATTAGCAATCGAATTGCTAATCGATCCTCCTGCAATACTTGTACTAGGTTAAATGTCAATCGTATTGATCGTTTAACCCTAGAATGATTCTTAATCGTTGATTAACCATCTGATCGGATTGTGAACTCTAATGTGTGTGACCGCATAGGTCTGAACCTAAGCCGGTAGCATAGGAATAAATTTTTGTACCAATCGAAGTGACCATTTAGCAATGGTACCCGACGGTCGGATAGGTCGATTGTGTGGAACAACATCCTTAGGACCCATGCGGATATAGTTTCCATATAATTCATCTCCTTGACCAAAATGATCATAGGACACCTCAGAGTTCAACTATCAACTCTGATCAAGTGGTCCACATTGTATTTCAAAATATTAAATCCATCTGATGGATTATCCTGGCCAAGGTTTTGCTAAATTAAAATACAGCGACTCATTCTTCTCCAACTCTTGGAGTGGTCAATCCCATCTCGATCACACTCTGACTTCGTAAGTACTTGACTGTGTCCAGAATCCTTTCGTCACTGAATTAGAAATTCTATTAGTCCAGTACCAAAGCATAGTGAGTTGCTTGCAAGTCACTGAGGCGATCTCAGATCTAAGAGACATTTATACCTATATCCCATCAGAGACATTCTCGACAGCAGAATGCTCTGGAGTTGGTCACGTCAAATGATGATGTATCCTTACATCTCACCTGTATACTATACTAGTGTCTCCACACTTCTTGGTTAAGAGGACAACCAACCCATATGGCCTACAGCGACCTATGCTCGATAGAAGCTGTCATCCTTATTAACAGCCTATCATTTGATCGTAAATAATTTTAAGGACTAATCGATAAATCCTCTCTTTATCGAACTTAAATAGTCCTAAGAACTTCATCATAACATCGGAGTTCATTAGAAGATAAAAATTTGTGATGAAAATACCAAAAATATATTTTATTTATTAACAAATCAATTACAATACTTGGTTGCTCAACCATCAATAGCTTGACGATTGGCTTTTAGGATATATTTTTCTACAACTGCACCATCATACAAGGTGAACATATATGCAGATATCGATTTGCTATCATCCGTATCAGATTGAAAATTAGAATCGGTATAACCTTTTAGTTTTAAATAAGATTCATCATATATTAGAAAAATATTTCTAGTTTTTCTCAAGTACTTGAGTATGTTTTTCACAGCTTTTCAACGATTCTCTCTGGGATCAGCCTAAAATCTACTTGTAATACCCAAAGTATAAGCCACATCAGACCTGGTACATAACATAGCATACATTATTGATCTTACTGTCGAAGCATAAGGAATAGAACTCATTCTATTTCTCTCTTTAGGTTTTTAGGAAACATCTTCTTAGAGAGTTGTATGCCATGACCTATGGGCAAGTAATCTCTTTTACTTCCCTCCATGTTGAACTTCTTCAATACAAGGTTGCCCAGGTTGGGTTGCTCATCAGGAAAATCAAATGAAGAATTTAATTGTATTCACGAGAATAGAAGAGAATGAGTTTCACACTTGTCATCAGAAGTTTCATAAATTTGTGGAACATTGAGTCTTTACCCAAACTTGATTATCAGATAGAAACCGGGGAAGAGAAGAGGTAAGTTTCTGATGTCCAAAGTGCATATATATTCTTGAGCACTATAGATTTTCTGTGGTGCTTCGGGAAACAAAATACCTATGATCATGACAAGAGTTACACTCTTTGCAGTCACTATTTTGGATGAAATACAAAGCTTGAAGCTTAGATGGATGCTCATGTTTAAGGGTGCCAAATGATCCGAACGGATCGAGCTTGGTTCCAAGCTAAATAAACCAAGCTTGATCCAGCTACCTGGGCTTGAAATTAATTTTAAGCGAAGTCAAAAATAGACCAGTGTCGATCAAGCACATCACAAAATTGATATGTGTGCGTGCGCGTGCGCAAGCTTGAATTGTTTTTTAGATTGATTTAGGATTTTTAAATTGATCAATGCTTTGATTGTGCTCAGTTTGAAATAAAGCTTGAAATAATGATAAACAAACCAAGCTGCATGTCAACTTTTGCAACTCCTAATTAATTTCAAATTCAGCTTGGTTACACCTCTACTCGAGTTAATGTGCTACGGGGAAGAATAAACAAAGTCATGAAAGAATATTATATACTGAGGCATGAAAAGCAATATAGACGTGAAAAGACTTTTGAAGAGATGAACAAAACCGAAGAGATCACTTTTCTTAATTAACTATTATGACGGAGGAGAAAAGTTTCGAGAAAAATGCAAAGCCCTAGATAATGACACTCTCCAAAGGCATTATCCAGTACTAGAGCAGAGATCATGACCATTGCTCCCCCATTCTACAGTAGAATGGCCTCGGAGTCAGAGCAACGAGTCAGATCAGGCAGCCAAACATTTGGATCCTAAGTTACGCTCAGAATCTGGTTGGATCTAAAATTTTATAAAATTTATAATTTAAATATAAAAATAATAAATTATAAATAAATCAAATTATTTATTTACAAGTATCCAAAATTATTTTTTGAATGGATTAGTCCGAATCTCATAGGAAAAAAAAAATGACCTACAAAATTCAGAGCCATTTTTTGAATGGACTGATCCCAATCCCATGGAGAGGAAAAAAAATGATCTCTGTAGATTTTTTTTCTTGTATAATTCGGATCAGTCCACTCATAAATGATCCTAAATATTTATAAATATAGGGTCTAGTCTATTTGTAATTCAATATTTTTTTATGATTGGGTCATGAATCTCATAGGATTTTAGGTCTAACCATCCAAACAGATCCTTAATGTGTTTATTTAGTTGGGTTCACGTAAACAAATAATCCCATAATATTTTTACATGCATAATTTATTATATTCATAGGAATTACAAGTACAGTCATTATACACAACTTATGTTAGCATTTTTTATCTTAACCGTCACAGATATCATCTTTTGGATTGAAATAAGAATCATCAATTTCAAGATAAAAATTTGGTAAGAAGGAATAATTGTCATTGGTTTTGTTAGACAAGAACTGGTAATCAAAAAATACAGTTGATGTAAATGATATAAACATTCTAGAGATTAGCTACCTTTACTATTTTAATCTTATTTGATTCAAAGACACTAAACCAAAACATCAATCAATAATGAAATTAGATATTAAAGATGTCAAATACAGTAACAAACAAAACCAAGATCAAATCCAACATGTAAAACTCAAATTCAAATCTGGACTTGATGTCACATTGGTTTTAGTATGGATCTTCTCATATTGGATTTAAGACTTCGGCTCATAGGCAAGCTTACCCGTCAAGAATTTTCCCAGCTATTTAGGAATTTTAAAAGTTGATGATCATAACAACTGTTTCCCATTACAACTATTTTTGTGTTAGTTGATGTTGGGCATGCCCTGCTTAATAGGAATCACGGGTTCTTTTCCATGCATCCTTAGCGAGGGCTTGCACTTGGCACGCTACTTAGAAGTTTCTCCACTATCTACGTGTATCAAGATAGTTAACCTAAAAATACACGAGTTGGTACTGCCTTTTCTCTTTTGTTGGCTATTGTTGTCATTCCTTGCTTTAAGATTATGATGATGCCTATGGAATCTCTTGAGCTTCTAATGATGCTTCACAGTGATAATTTTCATAATAATGTTCGTCACCATTCCCGTAATAATGAGATGTATATTGCCAAGACGGTATTATCACTCGGCACTTGGACATAGAGGATGATTCGATTCAAGTTAGAATCATTTCTCGAGTGATGAGGTAAATATATGGTATAATGATGGCGATTAGTTCATCCTCATCTCGATCAAGACAAACTAAGGGATAGCTAATAGCAGTCATCCGTTTCAGGAAAACTAAAGATTACAAAATTATTTGAAAAGTATAAGATGATGTATGATAATTGATGACACTATACAGTAAACACCTTCGATAACTCTGCTCTCTAGAAGATGGTACTCCTCAATCAAAGGTGAAAGAGATAGCTTTCAATATCAGTAGCCATCAACGAGGAACTATCTTTACAAATTGGCTTCTTTGAATATTGGCATGATGATTGCATGATATGTGGTCCATATAGAGATCCCTAATTAATATGTACACATCAATTTTAGCTAAGCAAAACAGAGCACAAGTTCAATTCAAAAACTGATATCTTCTCTTAAAACCTATATTAGGGACCAGACAAAGGCAAACATGCTCGTGAAGTCGCACATCCTGGGCCTATAAAGAATTTCTATGATGCTTCTTATAATGCTTCATGATGAAAATAATTTGAACAATAATGTTCATCATTACTCCCATAACAATGAGAGGATGCATATTTCTAAGTATTTGCTCAAATGATATCATCCCTTGTGACTTAGATAGCATGTGAGGATTTGATTCAAGTGAGCATCATTCCTTGAGAGATTAGGTAATGTAGAATGGTGGAGATTAGCACACCCTTATCTCATCAAATAATTAAATTAGGAGATACATTATAAGGTTCGTCCATTACAAGATAAATAAAGATTATAAAATAACTGAAAAATTATAATAATAGTATTCATTATGCACAATTTATGTTGGCATTTTGCATCTTAACTATTACAAGTATCATCTTTTGGATTCAAATTAGAATTATCGAATTTAAGATAAAAAGTTTGTACGGAAGGAACATTGTCATTGGTTTTTGTTAGACAAAAATGGTAATAAAAAAATACGGTTGCTGTAAATAATGTAAACATTCTAGACATTAGCTATTTTTACTATTTTAATATTTTGATTCAAAGAAACCAAACCATCAATAACAGAATTTTTTCTTGAAATTATATATTAAAGATGTAGAATACAATAAGAAACAAAACTCAGATCAAATCCAACATGCAAAACCCAAATTCAAATCTAGACTTGATAGCATTCTGCTTTTTAGTATGGATCTTCTCATATTGGATTTAAAACTTCAACTCATTGGCAGCCTTACCCGTCAAGAACTTTCCCCAGCTATTTTTGGAATTTTAAAAATTGATTGTTATAACAACTGTTTCCTATTACAAATTTTTTTTTTGTGTTAGCTGATGTTGGACATGCCATGCTAAATAGGAATCATGGGTTCTTTTCCATGCACCTTCAACAAGGGCTTGTACTTGGCATGCTATTTAGAAATTTCTCCACTACCTAAATGTATCAAGATGGTTAACCTAAAAATGCTCAATAGTTTGTATTGCCTTTTCTCTTGTTGGCTCTTGTAATCATTCCTTGCTCTCTAAGACTAGGATGATGCCTCTAGAATCTCTTGAACTTCATATGAAACTTCATGATGATAATAATTTTCATAATAATATTCGTCATCATTTCCATAACAATAAGGGGATCTATATTATCGAGATAGCATCATCACTTGCCACTTGGATGGGAGAGGAGGATTTGATGCACTTTAGTATCATTTCTCGAGTGATGAGGTAAATATAAACTATAATGATGGAGATTAGCCCATCCTCATCTCATCAAAATAAAATAGGGGACATAACATGGTTCATCCATTACGAGAAAAGTAAAGATTATAAAATAATTGGAAAAGTATAAGATGATATAAGATAATTGATGATACTAATATGGTAAAAACCTTCAATAACTCTCTTCTCTCTAGAAGATGATATTCCTTCGGTCAAAGATGAAAGAGATAGCTTTTATTATCAGTAGCCATCAATGATGGACCATCTTTAGCAATTGGCATCTTTTGTAATTGGTGTGAGAGCTGCATTATATGGTGTCCATATAGGGATTGGTAATATATATACATCAACTTCAGTTCGTAGTGCAAATTCAATTGCAAGAACTGATATCTTCTTTTACAAACTATCGTAGGGATCAGATTGTAATAAACAAAGAGATCGTGCAGTGATAAACAAAGATAACAATAAATAAAGATAGTGACAAAAAACTATATCTGATTTTATTGTATATGCAAGTTCGCCTTCCGCCGAGTCGTTTCCATATCCTTTCATACAATGCATTGAAGATCAAGTAGTGACAAATAATGACAAACAAACTGATGGAGTCGCACATCCTTGGCCCCTAAAAAAATTCATATGATGCTTCTTACGATGCTTCATGATGATAATAATTTTCATAATAATGTTCATCATCAATCCCATAATAATAATAGGGTGCATATTACTTAGTATTAGCTCAAATGATATCAAGTCTTGCCACTTAGATAGGAGGTGAAGATTTGATTCAATTGAGTGTCATTCCTGGAGAGATTAGGTAAATATAAATTAGAATGGTGGAGATTAGTCCACCCTCATCTCATCAAAAGAAATTAGGAGATACATAATAAGATTCGTGGATCCATTACAAAAAAAATAAAAATTATATGATAACTTAAAAAGTATAATATGATATAAGATAATTGATGACACTAATACAGCAAACACCCTCAACACCTCTCTTTCCTCTGGAGTAAAAAAGTCCAAACGGTACTCCAATCATAGGTCAACGAGATAGCTTCTAATATTAGTAGTCATCGACGAGGGACCGTCTTTAGCAAGTGGCGTCTTTGGACACTAGAGTGGGGACTGCAATTAATACTACTGCATGTCTGCATAAGGATCCAAAACTAGAGTCCTCCTACAAATAAAATGAGATGTGATTGCAGAACATCAAATGTGACAAAGAATGAAACATTTTGTTGCTATCAAGGGGTTGTGTCCACCATTTTAAAAAAAAAAAAAAAAAGACATAGTGTGGTCGCGGTGATCCCAGCTCTGCAAGCCTCATAATTCATCTCTGTGACATCACTTCTTTCGTTTGTCAAAATATATTTATTATGTTTATGAGACTAAAATACTATTTTTTATGAACTCAACTAACGTCATGTTGTTGGAAAAAGAGGGATATGGATGCTAGCTAGTGGTTGAGTATTCGTGTAGCAAAGGCAAGAAAGAAGTTTGATTAAATAGTAGGGCTGTGAGACAGTTGCTTCGGTGATTAGAAGAATGCCGACTGGCTCATCAGATCAGACAATCTTGTCCATTTCATAGCAGCAGCCTCACCCATATCAAGTTAAATAATAACCTAACTAATCTCACCATTTTATAAGGGTGTAGATTTTAAATACACAAATATTACTGAGTTAATGTTTTCTATATGAACTTTTATCTATGTCCAGGAGTTTGCTTTCCTTCTTCTGCCTGAAGAATCTGTATCTCTGATGTAGAGGAAGATTTCTGGCAAGCAGAAAGATGATTGAAGAGATAATTTTTTGATTTAGGAAAGGGAAGATGATCCCTCACCAAAATTTATTAATGAAAGAGAAACATAACAGAAAAAGAAAAGAAAAAATGGATATTGTCATATCCATGCTAATATCAATGGTCCATGAGTGAGAATAAAGTTGCGAAAGAACTTAAAAATATTTTTTTTCTTTGCTTGTGATTCAGAGAGGTAATTATGTCCAATAATAACTGCATTCTCTAAGATGGTTTGATATATTGGTCGCTTCATTTTGGTGTTTGTTCGTGACCTTTTATATGGGTAACTTCTTGTCCAAATTCTTTTTTAGGTGGTCCCCACAAGAAACCATACAAATATTTCCTCTTGTACAGGTAGCAAATGGCTAATGATAATTCTCTAAATGTTATGTATAAATGAATAATTTAGTAAATCTATATCAATATAAAATTTTATTTTCTTGGTCACTCTCTAATTTTATTTTTTAATATAAAAAAATATTATTGAATTTCTAACAATTAGATAACATATTATTATCTGGATTGACATGAAGATTCAATTTTTTTAAAATTATACAAATTTTGATCTGTGGAAAACATCGAAAAATGATTGATCAACCATTTTCTAACTCTTGGTTCAACATTATTTTAACTGATTCAAGGCGAACAAAAAACTATGGCATGCAAGTGATCAAAGTCCTAGTGTTTGATTGTGTCGCCCTCCAAACTATTAGCATCCTTGTCTTCAAACCAAAAATTGACACCTGCACCCATGGTGGTGGGCAGGGTAGTGACCTCATGCATGCGGAGTGATGCGAAGAGAAGCAATACTGCTGCAACGAAATTATTCTCATGAGATTACTAATATGCCACTAGGAGCAATAATGAGTTGCATTTCTATTTTCGCTGATGTATAATAACTAATTGGCTGCTCATTGCTTTAAGAATTTGCCTCATTCCCTTGCTGAAGGTTTTGGTTCAATCAAATTCCGATGGTTGTATTAGTTTGTCAGGTACCAAATAATTTTCCATCTTGTTTTGGAGTTTAGGGAAGAAAAGAAAAGGAAAAAAAATATTGGTAAGGAGAGAAAAGAAAAGAAAGAAAATATATTTCTTTCCTCTTAGTTGGAAGTTTAAAGAAAGAAAAGAAAATAATTCCTTTTCTTCTTGATTGGAAGTAAAGAAAAAAGGAAAAGAAAGAAAATGTTACAATCTTCTTTTATTATTATATACTTGAAAGTAACCCAATAAATCCAAGAAAAGAATCAAGAAAACTTATCTTTTAATATTTTTCATCTTTTCTTTTGTTTTTGTTGATTTTTCCCATCCATAAAAGTCTCAATCAAGTGGGAGGTTTGAACTTCATATGAAGCTTCATGATGATAATAATTTTCATAATAATATTCATCATCATTTCCATAACAATAAGGGGATCTATATTATCGAGATGGCATTATCACTTGCCACTTGGATGGGAGAGGAAGATTTGATGCACGTTAGTATCATTTCTCGAGTGATGAGGTAAATATAAACTATCATGATGGATATTAGCCCATCCTCATCTCATCAAAATAAAATAGGGGATACATAACATGGTTCATCCATTATGAGAAAAGTAAAGATTATAAAATAATTGGAAAAGTATAAGATGATATAAGATAATTGATGATGCTAATATGGTAAAAACCTTCAATAACTCTCTTCTCTCTAGAAAATGATATTCCTTCAGTCAAAAGTGAAAGAGATAGCTTTTAATATCAGTAGCCATCAATGATGGACCATCTTTAGCAATTGGCATCTTTTGTAATTGGTGTGAGAGCTGCGTTATATGGTGTCCATATAGGGATTGCTAATATATATACATCAACTTCAGTTCACAGTGCAAATTCAATTGCAAGAACTGACATCTTCTTTTACAAACCATCGTAGGGACCAGATTGTGATAAACAAAGAGATCGTGCAATGATAAACAAAGATAACGATAAATAAAGATAGTGACAAAAAATTATATCCGATTTTATTTCATATGCAAGTTTGCCTTCCGTCGAGTCATTTCCATATCCTTTCATACACTGCATCAAGGATTAAGTAGTGACAAATAATGACAAACATACTGGTGGAGTCGCACATCCGTGGCCCCTAAAAAAATTCATATGATGCTTCTTACGATGCTTCATGATGATAATAATTTTCATAATAATGTTCATCATCAATCCCATAATAATAATAGGGTGCATATTACTTAGTATTAGCTCAAATGATATCAAGTCTTGCCACTTTAGATAGGAGGTGAAGATTTGATTCAACTGAGTGTCATTCCTGGAGAGATTAGGTAAATATAAATTAGAATGGTGGAGATTAGTCCACCCTCATCTCATCAAAAGAAATTAGGAGATACATAATAAGATTCGTGGATCCATTACCAGAAAAATAAAAATTATAAGATAACTTAAAAAGTATAATATGATATAAGATAATTGATGACACTAATACAGCAAACACCCTCAACACCTCTCTTTCCTCTGGAGTAAAAAAGTCCAAACGGTACTCCAATCATAGGTCAACGAGACAGCTTCTAATATTAGTAGTCATCGATGAGGGACCGTCTTTAGAAAGTGACATCTTTGGACACTAGCGTGAGGACTGCAATTAATACTACTGCATGTCTGCATAAGGATCCAAAACTAGAGTCCTCCTACAAATAAAATGAGATGAGATTGCAGAACATCAAACGTGACAAAGAACGAAATATTTTGTTGCTATCAAGGGGTTGTGTCCACCATTTTTTTTTTAAAAAAAAAGGCATAATGTGGTCGCGGTGATCCCAGCTCTGCAAGCCTCATAATTCATCTCTGTGACATCACTTCTTTCATTTGTCAAAATATATTTATTATATTTATGAGACTAAAATATTATTTTTTATGAACTCAACTAACGTCATGTTGATGGAAAAAGAGGGATATGGATGCTAGCTAGCGGCTGAGTATTCGTGTAGCAAAGGCAAGAAAGAAGTTTGATTAAATAGTAGGGCTGTGAGCCAGTTGCTTCGGTGATTAGAAGAATGCCGACTGGCTCATCAGATCAGACAACCTTGTCCATTTCATAGCAGCAGCCTCACCCATATCAAGTTAAATAATAACCTAACTAATCTCACCATTTTATAAGGGTGTAGATTTTAAATACGCAAATTTTATCGAGTTAATGTTTTCTATATGACCTTTTATCTATGTCCAGGAGTCTGCTTTCCTTCTTTTGCCTGAAGAATCTATATCTCTGAAGTAGAGGAAGATTTCTAGCAAGCAAAAAGATGATTGAAGAGATAATTTTTTGATTCAGGAAAGGGACGATGATCCCTCACCAAAATTTATTAATGAAAGAGAAACATAACGGAAAAAGAAAAGAAAAAATGGATATTGTCATATCCATGCTAATATCAATGGTCCATGAGTGAGAATAAAGTTGCGAAAGAACTTAAAAATATTTTTTTTCTTTGCTTGTGATTCAGAGAGGTAATTATGTCCAATAATAGCTGCATTCTCTAAGATGGTTTGATATATTGGTCGCTTCATTTTGGTGTTTGTTCGTGACCTTTTATACAGGTAACTTCTTGTCCCAATTCTTTTTTAGGTGGTCCCCACAAGAAACCATACAAATATTTCCTCTTGTACAAGTAGCAAATGGCTAATGATAATTCTCTAAATGTTATGTGTAAATGAATAATTTAGTAAATCTATATCAATATAAAATTTTATTTTCTTGGTCACTCTCTAATTTTATTTTTTAATATAAAAATTTGTTATTGAATTTCTAACAATTAGATAACATATTATTATCTGGATTGACATGAAGATTCAGTTTTTTTAAAATTATACAAATTTTGATCTATGGAAAACATCGAAATATGATTGATCAACCATTTTCTAACTCTTGGTTCAACATTATTTTAATTGATTCAAGGCGAACAAAAAACTATGGCATGCAAGTGATCAAAGTCCTAGTGTTTGATTGTGTCGCCCTCCAAACTATTAGCATCCTTGTCTTCAAACCAAAAATTGACACCTGCACCCATGGTGGTGGGCAGAGTAGTGACCTCATGCATGCGGAGTGATGCGAAGAGAAGCAATACTGCTGCAACGAAATTATTCTCATGAGATTACTAATATGCCACTAGGAGCAGTAATGAATTGCATCCCTATTTTCGCTGATGGATAATAATTAATTGGCTGCTCATTACTTTAAGAATTTGCCTCATTCCCTAGCTGAAGGTTTTGGTTCAATCAAATTCTGATGGTTGTATTAGTTTGTTAGGTACCAAATAATTTTCCATCTGGGTTTGGAGTTTAGGGAAGAAAAGAGAAGGAAAAAAAATATTGGTAAGGAGAGAAAAGAAAAGAAAGAAAATATATTTCTTTCCTCTTAGTTGGAAGTTTAAAGAAAGAAAAGAAAATAATTCCTTTTCTTCTTGATTGGAAGTAAAGAAGAAAGGAAAAGAAAGAAAATGTTACAATCTTCTTTTATTATTGTATACTTGAAAGTAACCCAATAAATCCAAGAAAAGAATCAAGAAAACTTATCTTTTAATATTTTTCATCTTTTCTTTTATTTTTGTTGATTTTTTCCATCCATAAAAGTCTCAATCAAGTGGGAGGTTTGAAATAAGCCTAAGGATTAAAATATAATATTAATTTTATTTTTTATTATTAAAAGAGTACGATGAGAATTATAAAAGATTTATTAACTTTCAATTCCTTTCTCTCCAAATCCGTCTGATTTGGAGGATAAAAAAATTATAAATTTGAGAGGATTTGTATTCCTTCTATTTCTCTCCTTTTCTTTCCCTTTCTTTTATAAAAAAATTCTAATCAGGAGAAAATATTAACTTTCTCTTCTATTCTTTTCTCTTCTCTCCTGTTCTTCTCTCCCAATCAAGGTGTTAATGATAGTGCTTTTACCACGTTAGAAAGGAAAAGGATTGGACAATTACTATAGTATCCTACTTTTCTTAAAAGCTCTTTGAGCATGAATCAAGTTGAAGAAATCCCAAACTTTGGAAATATTCTATAATCGAGGATTACATGCATAGTACTTGGCACTTCCTGGGGTTTTGTCCATAAATTACGACCCCAAGACATGTTTTATATATTTTTTTCAAATAAAATACTTTAAATATTTCATTGTTCGAGCAAATATTAATAACTAGATAAGTACAAGAGTAGCATTTTGATGATAATTATGCATATATTGTTCGAGCCATCGGTGAGGCTTCACTCATGCTAAAACATCACAATTTATCATGAAAGCTCTTTGCACATGCTCCTCCTTGGAATAAAAGCATAGATAATATCTAATTGAACTTATTGAGAGCTTCACAAAAAGAGGAGGGGAGAAGTGTAGTCAATGAAAAAATGAAAAAATTATCTTGTGTTTGGTTGGACTCAAGATTTGAATAAAGAGTGATGGGAAAATAGGTTTCCTATGTGCATAGGTTCCTCAGTTTTTATGGGAGCAAAAAAAAGTCATATGGGACATGGGAATTCTATCTCCTATGGGCTACAAAATGTGATAATTTTGTTCAGCAAAAATACCCTCAAGCATCATTTTCTCCATAGCTACTTTTAATAGTTAATCTCAAAAGACTAACAATATACTCTTAAAAATTATTGTTGGTGCAAAAATCCGCCCGCGTCGGAGAAGCTGGAGTCGAGGGAGTCGCGGTCGCCGTCGGGACCTACAAAAGAAGTCTCAACCGGAGGTGGGGTTGCTCCGACAAGACCCTCCGACGCTCAAGTCAGTTCTCTGCCTCAACAAGAATGGAGTGCTCGAACGAAATTTTTAGCAGAATTTTGAGATAGTAAATGGAGCTTATAGAATAACGTATCTGGGGTTTCCCTTTTATAGACGGAGAGGGCAACAAATTGACAGTGATGCCTGTAACCATCCGGTCATGGGCCGCCCAGAGTCAGGAGAAATTTATTGTGGAGGGTAGTGGAGCGGGATCGTGGCTATTGCTGTGGCTCGCCACGTGGAATCAGTTACGGAGAGTGGAGCGGCGTCCGCTGTCGTGACTTATCAGGGAGTGGTGAAATCGCACAGAATCCACCGCAGGGAGTGGAGCAGAATCGTGGCCGTTAATACGGCCTGTCAGGGGGTAATGGAGTGACGTAGGGTCAGCCGCAGGGAGTGGAGCAGAATCGTGGCCGTTAATACGGCCTATCAGGGGGTAATGGAGCGACGCAGTGTCCGCCGCAGGAGTTTGGGCGAGGTCTTCTCACAGTCAGAATAGAAGACAGAGTCCAACTCACGTAGAGGTCCGGACGTAGTCTACTTGCAGTTGGGGTCGTAGACGGAGTCCGACCCCCGTAGGAGTTCGAGCGGAGTCTTCCTTGCAGCAGAAGTTATGGACGGAGCCCGGCTCCCGTAGGAGTCCGGGCGGAGTCTTCCTTGCAGTAGAAGTCAGGTGCGAAGTTCAGCTCCCGTAGGAGTCCGGACGGAGCTTATCAGCAGTTGAGGTCGGTGACGGAGCCCGGCTCCCATGGGAGTCCGAGAGGAGCCTTCCTGCAATTAAAATCAAAGATGAGGTTCGGCTCCCGTAGGAGTCCGGACAAGGCTTACCTGTAGTAGAAGTTGGCGACGAAGTCCGGCTCCCGTAGGAGTTCGGACGGAGCTTATTAGCAGTTGAAGTCGGTGACGGAGCCCGGCTCCCATAGGAGTCCGGGCGGAGCGTTCCTGCAATTAAAATCAAAGACGAGGTTCGGCTCCCATAGGAGTCCAGACAAGGCTTACCTGCAGTAGAAGTTGGCAACGAAGTCCGGCTCCAGTAGGAGTCCGGACGAAGCTTATCAGCAGTTGAAGTCGGTGACGGAGCCCGGCTCCCATAGGAGTCCGGGCAGAGCCTTCCTGCAATTAAAATCAAAGACGAAGTTCGGCTCCCGTAGGAGTCCGGACAAGGCTTACCAGCAGTAGAAGTTGGTGATGGAGCCCGGCTCCCGTAGGAGTCCGGGCGGAGTCTTCCTTGGAGTTGAAGCTGGCGTCGGAGCCCGGCACCCGTAGGAATCCGGGCGGAGTCTTCTTGGCCGCCGGAGTTGGAGCTGGCGACGGAGCCCGGCTCCTGTAGGAGTCCGGGCGGAGTCTTCCCAGCAGTTGAAGCTGGCGTCGGAGCCCGGCTCCTGTAGGAGTCCGGGCGGAGTCTTCCTGGCCACCAGAGTTGGAGCTGGCAATGGAGCCCGACTCCCGTAGGAGTCCGGGTGGAGTCTTCCCTGCAGTTGAAGCTGGCGTCGGAGCCCGGCTCCCATAGGAGTCCGGGCGGAGTCTTCCTGGCCGCCGGAGTTGGAGCTGGCGACGGAGCCCGGCTCCTGTAGGAGTCCGGGCAGAGTCTTCCCTGTAGTTGAAGCTGGCATTGGAGCCCGACTCCCGTAGGAGTCCGGGCGGAGTCTTCCTGGCCGCCGGAGTTGGAGCTGGCGACGGAGCCCGGCTCCCGTAGGAGTCCGGGCGGAGTCTTCCCTGCAGTTGAAGCTGGCATCGGAGTCCGGCTCCCGTAGGAGTCCGGGCGGAGTCTTCCCTGCAGTTGAAGCTGGCGTCGGAGCCCGGCTCCCGTAGGAGTCCGGGCGGAGTCTTCCTGGCCGTCGGAGTTGGAGCTGGCGACGGAGCTTGGCTCCCATAGGAGTCCGGGTGGAGTCTTCCCTGCAGTTGAAGCTGGCGTCGGAGCCCGGCTCCCGTAGGAGTCCGGGCGGAGTCTTCCTGGCCGTCAGAGTTGGAGCTGGCGATGGAGCCCGGCTCCCGTAGGAGTCCGGGCAGAGTCTTCCCTGTAGTTGAAGCTGGCGTCGGAGCCTGGCTCCCGTAGGAGTCCGGGCGGAGTCTTCCTGGCCGCCGGAGTTGGAGCTGGCGACGGAGCCCGGCTCCCGTAGGAGTCCGGGCAGAGTCTTCCCTGCAGTTGAAGCTGGCGTCGGAGCCCGGCTCCCGTAGGAGTCCAGGCGGAGTCTTCCTGGCTGTCGGAGTTGGAGCTGGCGATGGAGCCCGGCTTCTGTAGGAGTCCAGGTGGAGTCTTCCCTGCAGTTGAAGCTGGCATCGGAGCCCGACCCCCGTAGGAGTCCGGGCAGAGTCTTCCTGGCCGCTGGAGTTGGAGCTGGCGACGGAGCCCGGCTCCCGTAGGAGTCCGGGCGGAGTCTTCCCTGCAGTTGAAGCTGGCGTCGGAGCCCAGCTCCCGTAGGAGTCCGGGCGGAGTCTTCCCTGCAGTTGAAGCTGGCATCGGAGCCCGGCTCCCGTAGGAGTCCGGGCGGAGTCTTCCTGGCCACCGTAGTTGGAGACGACTCGTGAGGGTCAATCCTATTGAGAACTTCGGCTGAGGGTATTTTATACCCAACACCAGTCCCCCTACTTTCGAGTTTGAATTTCGAATGAAGGAAGTACAGTGAGGTTGTCGCAGTCGAAGTTCTCCCCCTGACGTCCGCGCGCAACCGTCCTCGGATATGTCGGCATTTAATGCGCACGTGCCGGAACCATTTTTCCGATTAGGGCGACCCAGAGAGTCTTTTCGGAACTCCCACCGGGATGTGATCCCAAGCATCGCGTCATAAAAATTTGCGAACAGTCAGCCCTCGTAGCGGCGAGCGGGACACGCGGGACACGTGGCGAGCACCGATGGGTTTAGGGACACTCGCCACCATAATTGCGCTAAGTTCCGCTGCCTATTTAAACTCCCCACCCTTCCTCCGAGGGCTTTAATTCGCCTGAAGGACGACATCTTTATTTCGTCTGAGAGCTTTGCCACTCAGCCGCTCTATCGGTGCCCCTACCAACTCTAAGCGTCCTCCACGCCGGCCTGTGCCGTCTCTCTGCCGTCTCCAGCCTCCCGACTCCTCTCTAAGGGGTTCCCCCGCCAGGGCCTCCGCCCCGGAGGCCATCCTCAAGAGGATGCCACGGGTTTGGAGGAGGGCAAGGAGGGGAACAGCAGCCTGCGAGTTCTCCGATCATCGAGCGGCCGCTGAAGGTTTCCGTCGCTTCAAAGGGGGCTCGAGGGAGAATTCCATCAATAACAGGGGTTTAATAACGGAGACAGCCGGTGAAGGCGTTCTACCTGAGAATGTCGGAGCAGCAGGATGGGGTGACACCGATCACGAGGGCAGAGCTGTCGTCACAAGCTGTGGTGGGATCCTTGACGTCGTCGGGGCCGAGGGATCAGAAGCGGTCGGCGTCGATGGTGGGGCAGTAAAACTTGTTGCGGGGACGATGGAAGTAGCGCATGCCGACCTTGCCGGAACACTTGGGACGGTGGTCGCCATGGAGCATCTGGTGATGGCGTATATCTCTGGCGCCATTGCCGCCTCCGAGGTAACTCCGGTTCTTCTTGAAATAGGTCTTCGTTGCTGATGCCGTTGCCCTTATTGCCCCCTAGTGTTTATCCCATCCTTTTCCCCCTAGGGTGGGGATTTCAGAGGAGGGGCGAGAGTCGACAAGCCTGTCACACGTACTGGAAAATGTGGCTGGGAAGGACGAAAATGGGAAGAGAAGTTTGCGGCTTGAAGTAGCCTCCGGTGTATCCCTTCCAAGCCGTGTGCTTGAGCCTTGTAATAATGTATTCTTTTTCGGCCCTCCGGGTCTTGTAACGTACATCTTGTTAGTCGAAAAATGAGGAGGTGATTTTGTTACCTTGTCCGTACTTTGTGTCGAACCATTGTCTGCCGAGCTTTTTCTTTGTCGTTGCTATTGTTGTATTCCCTTCCCCTCCTCTCTCTTTTTCTTCTTACCTTGGGTTTGTGTTGAAAGCTTCCCTGAAAGCTGGGGTTCTTGATGAGAGTCCCAGTCCTTGTCGAGATAGGATTTTCTGTATCTTGGATGCTGTTTGTTTTTTATTTGTCGTTGACGTGACCCATCACCTTCCTTTTTTCTCTTTCGCTTGGAATTTTTCCTCCACTCTTGGGGAGGTTACGGGAGTTCAGCTCCCGTAGGTGAAGTCGGGGCGTAGTTCGGCTCCCGTGGGAGTCCGGACGGAGTCTTCCTGCAATCAAAGTCAAGTGCGAAGTCCGGCTCCTGTAGGAGTCCGGATGGAGCTTGCCAGCAGTCGAATTTGGTGATGGAGCCCGACTCCCGTGGGAGTCCGGGCGGAGTCTTCCTTGCAGTAGAAGTTGTGGATGGAGCCCGGCTCCCGTAGGAGTCCGGACACGGTCTATCGCGAGGGGGCCGCTGGGGGAAGTCCCTCCCCTTGTCTCTAGCGTGGCTGTGGCCGTACATATGGGCGTTGCTGGGCCCTTCCCACCTTCTGGCCTAAAGAGAGTCGGTCCTTCGACTTTGCTCGAATTAGGGCGAGGTTCTCCTTCTGTCCCTAATAGGACTGTGGGGGTGCATGTGAGCACTGTAGGACCTCTCCCCCCATCTGGTCTACAGGGAATCGGGCCTTCGACTTTGCTCAAGTTAGGGCGAGGTTCTCCTCCTATCCTTAACAGGGCTGTGGGGGTGCGTATGGGCGTTGTAGAGTCTCTCCCCCCATTCGGTCTAAAGAAACCGGGCCTTCGACTTTGCTTAAGTTAGGGCGAGGTTCTCCTCCTGTCCCTAATAGGGCTGTGGGGGCGCGTATGGGCATTGTAGGGCCTCTCCCCCCATCCGGTCTAAAGGGAACCGGGCCTTCGACTTTTCTCAAGTTAGGGTGAGGTTCTCCTCCTGTCCCTAACAGGGCTGTGGGGGTGCGTATGGGCATTGTAGGGCCTCTCTTCCCATCCGATCTAAAGAGAATCAGGCCTTCGACTTTGCTCAAGTTAGGGCGAGGTTCTCCTCCTGTCCCTAACAGGGCTGTGAGGGTGCGTATGGGCGTTGTAGGGCCTCTCCCCCCATCCGGTCTAAAGGAAACCGGGCCTTCGACTTTGCTCAAGTTAGGACGAGGTTCTCCTCCTGTCCCTAACAGGGCTGTGGGGGCGCGTATGGGCATTGTAGGGCCTCTCCCCCCATCCGGTCTAAAGGGAACCGGACCTTCGACTTTGTCGAGACGAGGTTTCCCTCTCGCTTCCGAGACAATTTGTTTGGATTGTCCTGTGGATGTAGAATAGTACCAAAGATATGCAGATATACAACTCTTAATTAAAATGAAGTTATTGGTAGTACATTCGTAAGTTCTCCGAGTTTCATGGTCGCAGAAGGTCGGCTCCTCCGAGCTCCTTAAGATAATAAGTCCCGGGCCGAACTACTTCTTTGACCTCGTACGGGCCTTCCCAGTTTGGGATGAGCTTCCCTCGATCCTGAGGCAGCGAGACAGTGGCTCGTCGAAGTACTAGATCTCCTGCTTTAAAGACTTTGTTCTTGACCCGAGCATTGTAGTATCGAGCGACTTTCTGTCTGTAGGCTGCCATTCGAACCTGAGCTATCTCTCATCTTTCTTCCAGCAGGTCGAGGTTGGCTTTAAGACTTTGCGAGTTTTGGTGTTCGTCGAATGCTACGACTCGCGTCGATGGGAGTTTAAGCTCAATTGGGATGACGGCCTCCGTATCGAAGGCCAAAGCGAAGGGGGTTACCCCCGTGGGCAGCCTTTGGGTAGTTCGGTATGCCCACAGCACATGATAAAGTTTGTCTGTCCAAGTTCCTTTCGCCTTTTCGAGCCTTGTCTTAATCTCCTGCAGAAGGGTTCTGTTAGTCACCTCAACCTCGCCGTTCGCCTGAGGATGGGCTACCGATGTGAAGTTGTGGGAGATGTTTAGATCTTCACAGAATTCGATAAATTTCGCTCCCGCGAATTGCCGTCCATTATCAGTGATCAGGGTCCTAGGCAGACCAAATCTACACACGATCGACTTCCAGACGAAATCTTGCACTTTTGCTTCTGTGATTTTTGCTAGTGGCTCGGCTTCAACCCATTTGGTGAAGTAGTCGATCGCTACAAGGAGGAACTTCCTCTGTCCAGATGCCATAGGAAAAGGGCCAAGGATGTCCATCCCCCACTGCGCAAAAGGCCATGGGGCACTCAAGGGCGTGAGCTCGGTGGCGGGCTGTCTCTGGACGTTAGCATATCTCTGGCATCGATCACACTTTCTGACATATTCGATCGAATCATGATGCATTGTCGGCCAGTAATATCCTTGACGGAGTAACTTGTGGGATAAAGATCTAGCTCCCAAATGGTTTCCGCAGATTCCTTCATGCACTTCCCACAAGGCGTAGTCAGCCTCCAAAGGTCGGAGGCATTTTAAGAGGGGCAAAAAGTTTGATCTCTTGTACAATTTGCCCTCATAAAAGATGTACCGAGAGGCTTGGTTTCGGAGTTTTCGAGCTTCTTTCGCATTCTGGGGGAGAACTCCATCTCTGAGATAGATTATCAGGGGGTCGACCCAGCAGGGCTCGTAGTCAATCTCCATCACGTGCCACGACTCTTCTGTACTCGGGCTCTCTAGAACTTCAAAGAGAACGCCCTTAGGCAGTTCGGCCGGAGCCAGCGTTGCCAGCCTGGAGAGAAGGTCAGCCCTGGTATTTTCCAACCTTGGGATCTGTTTGATGTTGAAGCTGCTAAAGGCGGGGACGAGCTCCTTTACCCTTTTGAGGTATTTGGCCATACTGTCCTCCCGCGCTTCGTAACTTCCGTTGACTTGTCCCACTACTAGTTGAGAGTCGCTGTGGACCCGGAGCTGGTCTATTCCCAGCTCTTTGGCGACCCTTAGTCCTGCAATCAGAGCTTCATATTCTGCTCCATTATTTGTTGCGGGGAACTCAAAACGCAGGGCGTACTCCACGACGATTCCCTCTGGACTGACCAAGATTAGGCCTGCACCCGCACCTGACATGTTGGAAGACCCGTCCACATAGAGGGCCCAAAAGCGATCAGAGGGATCCGCTTCTTCTTTGGGGGAGTTCGGTCGAGACTTCAGGTCGTCGATTTTGCTTTGTTCAGGCTCAGCCTCCTCTGGGATAGTACACTCCACTATGAAATCTGCTAGTATTTGGGCCTTCACTGCTGGCCTGGGTCGATAGTTGATGTCAAATTCTGTGAGCTCGATCGCCCACTTTGCCATCCTCCCAAAGGCATCCGCCCGGTGCAAAATCGCCTTGATCGGTTGATCAGTGAGCAGCGTCATGGTGTGCCCTTGAAAGTAGGGCTGGAGCCTCCGGGCTGCGATCAATAAGGTGTAAGTCAGTTTTTCTAATTTGGTGGACCTGGTTTCGACGTCCCTCAAAGCGCGGTTGACGTAGTAGATCGGCCGCTGGACCTTCGCCTCTTCTTTGACAAGGATGGCCGCGAGAGCCATGGGAGAGACCGCCAGGTATAAAAATAGTTCCTCCCCAGGTTCCAGCTTTGCCAACAGCGGGGGTGAGCCGAGGTAGCTCCTTAGTTCCTTGAACACCTGTTGGCACTCAGAGGTCCAACAAAAGTTCTTGGGCTACCTGAGGGTTTGAAAGAAGGGTAAGCACCGCTCGACCGACCTTGCGATGAAGCTATTCAGGGCCGCTATCCTCCCCGTGAGGTGCTGAACCTCTTTTATCGACTTTGGGGCGGCCATCTCCTGGATGGCATGAATCTTCTCTGGATTGGCCTTGATCCCGCGCCCCGACACCATGAAGCCCAGGAACTTTCCTGAGGTTACCCCGAAAGCACATTTAGTTGGGTTCAGCTTCATTCTATATTTTCGGAGAGCATCGAAGGTCTCCTTGAGGTCGGTGACGTGATCTCTGGAAGATTTGCTTTTTACAAGCATATCGTCCACGTAGACCTCCATGTTATGGCTGATTTGCTCCTTGAAGATTTTGTTCACCAACCGTTGGTAAGTTGCGCCCGCATTTTTGAGGCCGAAAGGCATGACCCTGTAACAGTAAAGGCCACGATTAGTAATGAAAGCAGTCTTTTCTTCATCTTCCGGTGCCATTCTGATTTGATTGTAGCCGGAGAATGCATCCATGAAGGTGAGGAGCTCATGGCCCGAGGTCGCATCCACCAGTTGATCGATTCTGGGAAGGGAGTAGCTGTCCTTTGGATAGGCCTTATTTAGCTTTTTGAAGTCTATGCACATCCTCCACTTGCCGTTTGCTTTTTTGACTAGGACAACGTTGGAAATCCAATTAGGATAATTGACTTCCTTAATGAATCCGACTTTAAGGAGCTTGTCCACTTCTTCGGCTATCGCCTTCTGCCTCTTCGGGCATGACTTCGGATTTTTTCTTTCGTCGGTCGATGCTTTGGATCGACGGTTAGGCGATGCTCCATGACTTTCGTGTCGATCCCTGGCATATCTGCTGGAACCCAAGTGAAAACATCCACATTCCTTCGTAGAAAATCAATGAGATGCGTCCGCACCTTCTCCTCCAGGTTGGAGCCGATCATCGCTACATGCTCTGCGTTCCCGTCGTTCAAAGGGATTGGTACCAGATCCTCAATTGGGGCGCCCCTCTCTTCGGTGAGGTCATCGCGCGCATCCAACCCATCAATGGGACAGGGGCCAGATTGGTCACTTCCTTGCAAGGCTATGCTGTAGCAGTGCCTGGCCAGGGCTTGATCTCCCCGGACCTCTCCGATCCCCTGGCTGGTGGAGAATTTCAACTTCAAATGGTAGGTTGACACGATGGCTCAGAGAGCATTGAGGCCAGGTCGGTCGAGGATTGCATTGTAGGCCGACGGTGCCTTCACCACCAAAAAATTCACCAGAGCCCTGGATTGCCTTGGATATCGACCTGCGACCACAGTCAAAGCTATCATTCCTTCCGTCAGAACAGCGTCATCGGTAAACCCTACCAGAGGGGAGCTAATCGGTCTCAAATGGCTGCCAAGGATGGACATTCTTGAAAAGGCATCGTAGAACAAGATGTCGGCCGAGCTTCCATTGTCGATGAGAATGTGACAGACGTCGTAATTTGCTATATTCATGAAAACTACGACCGCATCGTTATGAGGGAATTGGACTCCCTGGGCATCTTCTGCAGTGAAGATTATGGGCTCTTCAGTCTTTTGCCGCTTGGGGGGTACGGGCGGTACATTGGTTGCTTCCTGTCGGGATCCTCCCGAGACGGTGTTGGCGAAATCCATCGGAGGCCGATTGTCCGGCTACTCCATGCCGGCGACCATTGCCGGAGGATGCAGGGCCCGGGAAACTAGAGGCGGGACTGAGGCCCGAGATATGGCTGTGGAGACTGTGGGTAGCTGTGCGGATGCTTCGCGAGAAGAAACCGGGCGAGGACCCAGTGAGGGAAAGGAGGAGCGGGTGTCGGAGAAGACGGCCGGAGGTGGCCCCGTTGAGTGCTCCTTTAAGAACAAGGGTACCGCGGAGGTTCGTGCCCTTCCTCTAGCGCCAATCCTGTTGGTGCAAAAATCCGCCCGCACCGGAGAAGCTAGAGTCGAGGGAGTCGCAGTCGCCACCGGAACCTGCAAAAGAAGTCTCAACTGGAGGTGGGGTTGCTCCGGTAAGACCTTCCGACGCTCAAGTCAGTTCTCTGTCTCAACAAGAATGGAGTACTCGAACGAAAATTTTAGCAGAGTTTTGAGATAGTAAATGGAGCTTATAGAATAACGTATCTGGGGTTCTCCTTTTATAGACGGAGAGGGCAACAAATTGACAGTGACGCCTGTAACCGTTCGATCATGGGCCATCCAGAGTTAGGAGGAATTTATTGCGGAGGGTAGTGGAGCGGGATCGTGGCTATCGCTGTGGCTCGCCACGTGGAATCAGTTACGGAGAGTGGAGCGGCGTCCGCTGTCGTGACTTGTCAGGGAGTGGTGGAATCGCACAGAATCTGCCGCAGGGAGTGGAGCAGAATCGTGGCCGTTAATACGGCCTGTCAGGGGGTAATGGAGCGATGCAGGGTCCGCCGCAGGGAGTGGAGCAGAATCGTGGCCGTTAATACGGCCTGTCAGGGGGTAATGGAGCGACGCAGGGTCTGCCGCAGGAGTTTGGGCGAGGTCTTCTCGCAGTCGGAATAGAAGACGGAGTCCGACTCTCGTAGAGGTCCGGACGTAGTCTACTTGCAGTTGGGGTTGTTGCCCAGCTATGCAACCCAAGAGGGGGGGGTGAATTGGGTTTTTAAAAAATTTAAGCTTAACTAATTACTTATGAAAAGTATTTGTTAAAAGCTTGATGAATGAGGAGAAAGACTTTAGTTCAAGATTAATTACCTAAAGCAAGAATGCAAGGATATAATAAAGAAATAAAGAGAAACAATAAAGCACACCACAAACACAAGGATTTATAGTGGTTCGGTGCCAACCTTGCACCTACATCTACTCCCCAAGCTCCTACTTGAGAATTCCAATCCACTATACTTGTATTCAATCCGAATACAAACGTCGGAACCTATGACACTAGCTATCCCAAGCTAGTCCACTTATTCTCGGGTACAAGCCAACCCAATACACTCCGATTTCAGGTTCGGATCAACCTTCCCTTGTTTTGGAAACCCTCCAAAAACAAGAACAATTACTCACAAAGAGTAAGACAGTTTAGAGCATAAATAAGTACAAGAATAGCTCCTTAAATGAGCGAATATAATATTAAATATACTTTACTCAAATGAAGAATCCCCTTTTTTTGATTTCCTCAAGGTGGATGAAGAGTTGAATGAATGCTTGAGGAATAGGTGAGCTTTGATTGAAAGCTTCTTGAAGGCTTTGAAAGAGCTCTTGATCAGGGTTGAAAAGTTGGCTTGAAAAACCCTCTCTTTGAATGCTCTTGAATGCCCTTTTGAACGCTCTTGCTTTTCTCTTTCAAAATCTCTTGTATCTCTCGTGTATATTGTAGATCCCCTTTTTGTTTTTCACCTTTTGAAACCTTTTATAGCTTTAAGAAACAAGGAAAAATATTTTAGGTAGAAAAAGAGCCGTTAGAGTATTTAACGTGAGCATTAAAGGTAACTAAAACGGGCAAAAAACTAGCCGTTGTGGATAATTCCCGTCGCAGGGGTCGACTCATGAGTCGACTCATGCTTCAGGGGTCGACTCATGAGTCGACCTCTGTTGCAAAAACCAGAGATTTGGGTTTCTGGATATTTTGGCCCAAAACAGCAGAAGTCGACTCATGAGTCGACTCATGCCTTGTGGGTCGACTCATGAGTCGACTCACAGGTCGTGCCAAGCCAAAAAACCAGCGTGCCAAGGGAAATTTTAGCGTGCCAAGCAGCTCATTGTGCCATGAGTTGACTCATGAGTCGACTCATGTACTTCAAACATTCATAACTTCAAAAATATAAGACCAAAAATAATAAAATTTTCACCAATAGATTACAAATCATTTGTTCTACCAAATGATACTATCAAATCAGGATTTTAGTAAAATTATGATTTTGCCCCTGAAGAGCATAAAGATTTTTTCAAATAAAAATATTTGTATCCCTTCAATCTGCTTTGTAATCATCAAAATCAATCTAGGAGCAACAATCTCCCCCTTTTTGATGATGACAAAACACTTGAACAAAAGCATTTATGTGAATGCATTATAGATTTATATGCTTGAAAAGAGTATGAATCTTTTGGCATGTGATATAAATGGTCATATGCAAGAATAGTTTGCCCATTTGCTTAAAGATTTGAAGATATGCTCATTGGATTATGTGATTTTGGTGTTAGAGTAGAAAACTTGTTTTTGTTATCAGATCAAGCTGTATTTTGAAAATTTGCTCATTCTCATTTGATTTTAGTTTTAGCATCAGAGCAAAAAATAATTATGTGTGCCAAAGCATGTTTAAGAGTTGATTTGGAAAGTGTATTAGATCATTTTGAGTTTAAGATGTATCAGAGCAAGAGAAAAATAAATTTTATAATGTATCAGAGCAAGAAAAATAATTTTACAATGTTATCAGAAAAAAATTTTACAATGTATCAGAGCAAGTTAAAAATTTTAAGATGTATCAGAGTAAGTTAAATTTCTTAAGATGTATCAAGGCAAGTTGAATTTCTTAAGATGTATCAAGGTAAATAAAATTTCAAAAGATGTATCAGAGCAAGTTGGAATTTTGAAGTATATCAGAGCATATTTAAATTTTTAAAGCAAATCAGAGCATATGTAAAGAAGTAATTTAAAAGTTACTTATTTGCATTGTACTTTTGATATTGTTCTTTAAATTCTCCAATTCATTCATTAATTTCTCATAATTTGTAATTTTGCTTTTGATGGGTTGCTTTTTCTTTAATTGCTCATAATTTATGGTTTTGCTTTTAATGGATTGCTTTTTCTTTAATTGCTCATAATTTATGATTTTGCTTTTGATGGATTGCTTTTTCTTTAATTGCTCATAATTTATGGTTTTGCTTTTGATGGATTTTTTTTTTGTTTAATTTCTCCCCCTTTTTGACATCATCAAACATGGTTAACTCCTCCTTTTTCTGAAACATTCTTTAATTTCTCCCCCTTTAGAGTTTATCACAGATGTTTGCTCCCCCTTAATACAGCAATTATTAACAGCAAACAACAACAAAGAGAAGACAATATTTCAACAAGGAGAATATATATAACCAAAATATGATCGACATCATTACAAAAGGTAGAAATATAAGTAAAAGATGATACCATAAAACCATAATTGTTTCAATACATAGTTCATAATAGAAAAGTCAACCAGCTAATTGTCAATACATGGCCCCAAAATACAGGTCCTAGAACAAGACACTAACACCTAGGATCTAGTAATGATCATGACAAGTCATGGATCGGAGTCATCAGATATGGGATGAGGAGCTGATGGATCTCGATCAGAAGTGCGTCCTCTACCCCGTCTGCCTCTGGCACGAGCAGGAGAGTGAGAAGAACTGGGAGGCTGAGAACGCTGAGAGGCTAAGGACTGAACAGAAAGGGTGAGTCTGATGGAATCAAGTACGTTCAGTGCTCTGGAAAAGACTGAAGTAGAGCAGTGAACTGAGTGGATGCATGCTCACTCGATCCTCGGATCTCTCTCCTCAGTAACTCATATCCACCCTCCAGTGCTCCTCTGAGCCTGCCAGCCTCTGCAGTGAGGTCTGTGACCTCAATAGTGGACTCCTGTGGCTGAGGATGGGCCAAAGCAAGGACTTGCCCCTGCAAGTCAAGAACTCTGCCAGTCAGTCTCCAGACAGTGTCCTCAAGCTGCTGAATCTGGATGGACTGATCTGATATCATCTGTAACACAGTGGAGATGTGGGGAGTCATGGTCTGATCAGAAGAAGTGGCTCCTGGTGTAAAAGTAGTACTGCTCCACTGACTAGATAGCAAAGAGGCCACACGCTGTGATATCTGCTCGATCTGATCGTCAGCCAGTCTGAACTCTGATTGAGGTGCTCTGCTCTCTGGCTGATACACTGGTGTGGGCATCCTAGTAAACTCTGAAGAGCCAGCCTCTGTATCAGGAATGAACTGGATATTTGGTGATGCTGCCCTGAAGTCATGGATAGGAGATGATGGACCTTCTTCTTCTACTCTGTCTTCAACTCTGTCTTCAGCTCTATCTTCAGTTCTCTCCCCAGCTCTCTCCTCAGCTCTCTCCTCAGATCCCTTGATCCAACCACCATCAGTCTTTGTAAATCCCATTCGGTGCAGGGTGTGTTGGTTGAAGGTGCCCACATGAGAGAGCTTAGTAGATGCCTCCCTGTTGCCCAGCTATGCAACCCAAGAGGGGGGGGGTGAATTGGGTTTCTAAAAATTTTAAGCCCAACAGATTACTTATGAAGATCAAAACAAAGACTTTAATTCAATATTAATTACCTAAAGCAGGAATGCAAGAATATAATAAAGAAATAAAGTGAAGCGATAAAGCACACCACAAACACAAGGATTTATAGTGGTTCGGTGCTAACCTTGCACCTACATCCACTCCCCAAGATCCTACTTGGGAATTTCAATTCACTATCCTTTGTATTCAACCCGAATACAAAACGTCGGAAACTCCGACACTAGCTATCCCAAGCTAGATCACTTGTTTCTCAGGTACAAGTAAACCCAAAACACTCCGATTTCAGGTTCGGATCAACCTTTCCTTGTTTTGGAAATCCTCCAAAAATAAGAACAAAAACTCACAAAGAGTTAGAAAATTTAGAGCACAAATTAATACAATAACAGCTCCTTAAATGAGCGAATATAACAATAAAAGCTTTACTCAAATGAAGAACCCCTTTTTCGGATTTTCTCAAAGTGGATGAATGCTTGAATGCTTGAGAAGAGGTTGATTGTTGATTAAAGATCTCTTGAAAGCTTTGAACGATCTCTAGATCAAGGTTGAAACAATAGGCGTGAAGAATTCTCTCCTTGAAAGATCTTGCTTTTCTCTTTCACAATCTCTCTGGTATATTATGGATCCTCTCTCTTTTTCTTTTTGGATTTTTCGTTGATCTCAGGCTTTTTCTTGTAAATTTCGGATCCTTTCTTCTGTTCTTCTCTCTCTTTCTCTGCTCCTCGTCTCTTTTGATTTCACGTTTGATCCGCTATTTAATCTGCAATTTCTTTCACCATTTAAAGCATTTTGTAGCATTAGAAGCAAGAGAAAACAATTTAGGTAGATAAAGAGCCATTAGAGGATTTTTAGGAAGCATAAATGGCAATTAAAACGGGCAAAAAAATAGCCGTTGCTGACATTTCCCGTCGCAGGGGTCGACTCATGAGTCGACTCATGCTTCAGGGGTCGACTCATGAGTCGACCTCTGTTGCAAAAACCAGAGAATGCTTTTCTAGAATTTCTTGGCTCAAATTAGCAGGGGTCGACTCATGAGTCGACTCATGCCTTGTGGGTCGACTCATGAGTCGACTCACAGGTCGTGCCAAGCCAGAAAACTAGCGTGCCAAGGAGAATTTTTGCGTGCCAATCAGCTCACAGTGTCATGAGTCGACTCATGCACTTCAAACCTTCATAACTTCAAGAATATAAGTCCAAACACAATGAAATTTTCACCAATAGATTTCAAATTATTTGTTCTACCAAATGGTACTATCAAATCAGGATTTCAGTGAAATTTCAATTTTGTCCTTGAAGAGCATAAGGACTTTTTCATTTTAAAATTATTTGTATCCCTTCAATCTGCTTTGTAATCATCAAAATCAATCTAGGAGCAACAATCTCCCCCTTTTTGATGATGACAAAATATTTGAACAAAAATACTTATGTTAATGCATTAATTTCAAAAGAATCCATTATAGGTGTATATGCTTGAAAAGAGTATGATTCTTTTGGCATGTAATATAAATGCAAAAATAGTTTGTCCATTTTCTTAAAGATTTGAAAAGGGTATTAGATCATTTTGAGCAAGAGAAGATAAATAACTTTTGCAATGTATCAGAGCAAGAAAAATAATTTTTACAATGATATCAGAAAAGATTTTATAATGTATCGGAGCAAGAAAATTTTATAATATATCAGAGAAAATTTCACAGTGTATTAGAGCAAATGTCAGAGAAAATTTCACACTGTATCAGAGCAAAAAAAATATATATCAGAGAAACTTTCTCACTGTATCAGATCAAATGTTATAATTTATCGGAGAAACCTTCACACTGTATCGGATTAAATTTTATCATGTATCAGAGCAAGTTAAAAGAAATTGTAGGGTGTATCAGAGTAAAACAAATTTCTTAAGATGTATCAAGGTGAATAAAATTTCAAAAGATGTATCAGAGCAAGTTTGAATTTTGAAATATATCAGAGCATAAAAAAATACTTATTTGTATTGTACTTATGATTTTGCTTTTGATGGATAACTTTTTGTTTAAGTTTTGTCTGATACCAAATTTCGATACCAAATTTCTCAAAGTTTTGTTTAATCTTTCAATCCTTGTTTTTGTTTAATTTCTCCAATATTTATTTAATTTCTTCAATATTTGTTTTAATCTCTCCAATCTTTGTTTTTGTTTAATTTTTCCCTTTTTCTCATAATTTAGGGTTTTGCTTTTTGTCTAATTTTAATTTTTGTTTTTGTTTAATTTCTCCCCCTTTTTGACATCATCAAACATAGTTAACTTTTTCTTTTCTTTTTCTGAAATATTCTTTAATTTCTTCCTCTTTAGAGTTTTTTTTTTTTTTTTACAGATGTTTGCTCTCCCTTAATATAGCAATTATCAACAGCAAACAACAACAAGGAGAAGACAATATTTCAACAAGAAGAAAATATATAACCAAAATATGATCATTTCAGAGAGGTAGAAATATAGGTAAAAGATGATTCCATTAATATCATAATTGTTTCAATACATAGTTCTTAAAAATAAAATTCAACCAGCTAATTGTCAATACATGGCCCCGAGGTATAGATCCTAGAACAAGATACTAACTCCTAGGACCTAGTAAAGATCAAGATAAGTCAATGATCGGAGTCATCAGATATAGGGTGAGGAGATGATGGATCAGAAGTGCGTCCTCTACCCCGTCTGCCTCTGCCACGAGTAGGAGGGCGAGATGAACTGGGTGGCTGAGAATGCTGAGATGCTAGGGCTGATACCATGAGTCTGATAGAATCAAGTACGTTCAGTGCTCTGGAAACAGATTGAAGTAGAGCAGTGAACTGGGTGGTAGCATGCTCACTCGATCCTCGAATCTCTTTCCTCAGTAATTCATATCCACCTTCTAGAGCTCCTCTGAGCCTGCCAGCCTCTGCAGTGAGGTCTGTGACCTCAATAGTAGACTCCTGTGGTTGGGGATGGGCCAATGCAAGGACTTGCCCCTGCAAGTCAAGAACTCTGCCAGTAAGTCTCCAGACTGTATCCTCAAGCTGCTGTATCCTGATGGACTGATCTGAAATCATCTGAAATACAGTGGAGATGTGGGGAGTAATGGTCTGATCAGAAGAGGTAGCTCCAGGTGCAAAAGAAGTACTACTCCACTGGCTAGACAGCAAAGAAGCCACACGCTGTGAAATATGCTCGATCTGATCATCAGCCAGTCTGAACTCTGAATGAGGTGCTCTGCTCTCTGGCTGATACACTGGTTTGGGCATCCTAGTAAACTCAGAAGGGCCAGCCTCAGTATCAGGAATGAACTGGGTATCTGGTGAAGCTGCCCTGAAATCATGTACAGGAGAAGATGGACCTTCTTCTTCTACTCTGCCTTCAGTTCTGTCTTCAGCTCTTTCCTCAGCTCTCTCCTCAGCTCTTTCTTTAGAGCCCTTGATCCAACCACCAACAGTCTTTGTAATTCCCATTCGGTGCAGGCTGTGTTGGTTGAAAGTGTCCACATGTGAGAGCTTGGTAGGTGTCTCCCCCTCATAGCTAACTCCAAACCTCCTGAATACTCTAGTAAGAGCCATACCATAAGGCAAGTGTGCCTTGGATCTGTTCAAAGTTTCTCTCATGGCCTCTATCATAAGTGCGGGGAGGTTTAGGGGGGTCTGAGTGATGACATGAAACATGACACATACATCTCTGCCAGACAGTAAGTCATGTCTACCACTCCTAGGAAAGAAGAGTTTTGAAACTATCTGATGCAGGACCCTCATCTCAATGGACAATAGCTTTGCTTCCAATTTGTTTAAACTTCCTGAAAAAGTTTCTCCTAAGATAATTCTGATCCCTTCTTCTTTAATTGGGAGTTCCATATAAGAGTATCCTTCACTAGGCAACTGAAGTATATCTCCCAATATCCTAGAATCCAAGCATATGTCAATCCCCTTGACTGTTGAAGTCACTGACCCATTTCCATAATTTAGGTTCTGGTAGAACTCTCTAACTAGATCAACATAGGTGACTTCTTTAAGAGAGCAATAAGGTTCCCATCCTTGATTTTTGATCTTGGTAGCAAAAGTAAAGCCTTCTTTCTCAAAGAACCGAAAGTCTATGTTTTTTCCGGTTTCTACTTTTCTATCAGAAAGAGGATTTACACTGGGGCTTATTGAGGATTGAGAGGGACCTTGAGCAGGTACTGAAACTGGAGTGAGAACACTGGAAGACTGAGCATGCCTTTTCTTTCGGACAATTTCCTCAGGCTCTCGAATTGATTTCCTTCTTTGGGGAAGTTTCATCTTTGGAGCCATATCCAATAAAGTAGCAGACAAGGAGACTTGAATTCAGTGGAGGAGGGATCACAAGAGAATAAAGAGAGATTTTGGAGGAGAAAAGAAGCGGATTTTGAATGAACGGTGAAGTTCTTGGGCACGTTCCACCCGCGCCGAGCAATGCGAGAAAGCACGAGAAATCTCTTTTCCAAGGAGGCGATTTTTGGTGGAGAGTAGGAGGGAGAATTGCCTCAGAATTGGTCCTTGGATTTGGAGCAAGAAGAGTTGGAGAAGACGGCTTTTGGAAGAAGAATGATGGGAAGATGAGTCGTCTCACGAACAGGGTTTCCCGTTTAAAAACAATGAACCCGATGAAAGTTTGTGGGATTTACAAGTATGCCATTGAGTCGACTCATGGGGGTCGACTCATGAAGTTCAGAAAATCAAGAAAAATATGAATAAATTTCAAAAAAATTTGAAATTTTGGGAGAAGGAATTTTGCTTAATGATAAGTTTTTAGAGTGAAAAATCTGAGCTTTTGGGACCAGGATGGATATTGAAAATTGAGCTCTAATCAATTCTTTGAAAATTGAGAAATTTTAGGCAAATGGATCTAGAATTCCGAGTTTTCTCCTAATTTCACAGAATCTATCCTCACTAAGGGCCTTTGTAAAGATATCGGCTAATTGATTTTCAGTGCAAATAAATTCAAGAATTACATTTTTGTTTTGAACATGTTCTCTTATAAAATGATGTCTTATTTCAATATGTTTGGATCTTGAGGTTGTATTGGATTTTTAGATAGATTTATGGCACTTGTATTATCACATTTTATTGGTGTTTCATTAAGTTTGATTCCAAAATCTTCGAGTTGTTGCTTAATCCACAAGATTTGAGCACAACAACTTCCGGCTGCAATGTATTCGGCCTCAGCCGTAGACAGTGCCACCGAATTTTGTTTCTTGCTAAACCATGAGATTAGGTTTACTCCAAGAAATTGGCAAGTTCTACTTGTTCTTTTTCTATCTAATTTACATCCAGCAAAATCAGCATCTGAAAATCCTAACAAATTAATTTGTGAGTCCTTAGAGTACCATAACCCTATAGTTTGTGTACCATTTAAGTATCTAAGGATTCTTTTAACAGCATTCAAATGAGATTCCTTAGGATTAGATTGATATCTTGCACATAAGCAAACACTAAACATGATATCAGGCCTACTTGCAGTTAAATATAATAATGAGCCAATTATACCTCTGTAGTATTTTAAGTCTACGCTTTTACCTTCATCATCCTTGTCAAGCTTACTTGAGGGACTCATTGGTGTGCCAATTGGTTTGCAGTTCTCCATTCCAAATCTTTTGAGTAGTTCCTTGGTGTACTTGCTTTGGGTGATGGAGATTCCCTCTTTTGATTGTTTGATTTGGAGTCCGAGAAAGAAGGTGAGTTCTCCCATCATGCTCATCTCGAACTCTCCCTGCATAAGCTTAGCAAAGTCTTGACAAAGGGATTCATTAGTAGATCCAAAAATTATGTCATCAACATAAATTTGTATAATTAGCATATCATTTTGGTTTCTTTTAATAAATAGGGTTGTATCTACATTGCCTCTTGAGAAACCATTATTTAGTAAAAATTTGCTTAGCCTTTCATACCATGCTCTAGGTGCTTGTTTTAATCCATATAAAGCTTTATTTAATCTAAAGACATGATTGGGAAAAGCGTGATTTTCAAATCCAGGGGGTTGTTCTACATATACTTCTTCAGAAATATATCCATTTAAAAATACACTTTTAACATCCATTTGAAATAACTTGAAATTCATAAAGCAAGCATATGCAAGTAGAAGTCTAATAGCTTCTAATCTAGCAACAGGTGCAAAGGTTTCATCAAAATCAATTCCTTCTTCTTGATTATATCCCTTAGCAACCAGTCTTGCTTTATTTCTAATTACATTTCCATGCTCATCTAATTTATTTCTAAAGACCCATTTTGTTCCAATTATTGAGTAATCTTTAGGTCTTGATACTAAGGTCCAAACATTATTTCTTTCAAATTGGTTAAGTTCTTCTTGCATAGCATTAATCCAGTTATGATCATTTTCAGCTTCTTCAAAAGTTTTAGGTTCAAGTTGAGATACAAATGCACAATGATTAAGTACATCTTAAGTGAAGAACGGGTTTTTACCCCATGCATAGGATCACCAATTATTAACTCCTTAGGGTGGTTGTGAACATACCTCCATTCCTTGGGTAAGTCATTTGTACCTTGAGGTTGTTCTTGAATTTCTTCACCTTTCTCATTTTGTTTGTCTTCTTGATCCTTGTCTTCTGGAGTTGCTGAGTCTTTCAGAGTGATCTCCTTTATACCTTCTATTAGTGGATCTGCATCATCAACACCCTCATTCTTCCTTGAAGGAAGATCGTTAGATTCATCAAAGACAACATGTATGGACTCCTCAACTACTAAAGTTCTTTTGTTGAACACTCTAAATGCTTTACTAGTGGAGGAGTAACCTAGAAAGATTGCTTCATCTGATTTTGCATCAAATTTATCAAGTTTTTCTTTGCCATTATTTAATACAAAACATCGGCAACCAAATACATGAAAATATGCAATATTTGGTTTTCTTCCTTTCTAAAGTTCATAGGGGGTTTTCTTTAAAAATTATCTAATTAAAGCACGATTTAAAATGTAACATGCTGTGTTGATAGCTTCTGCCCAAAAATATCTTGGAAGGTTGCTTTCACAAAGTATGGTACGGGCCATTTCTTCTAAGGTTCTGTTTTTCCTTTCTACTACCCCATTCTGTTGGGGTGTCCTAGGAGCAGAGAAGTTATGGCCAATTTCATTTTCATCACAAAAATTTTCAAAGTCGTGATTTTCAAATTCTGTTCCATGATCACTTCTAATATTTTGAATTGAAAACCCTTTTTCATTAGTGACTTTTCGATGAAATTTAGTGAAAATTTGAAAAGTTTCATTTTTGTGAGCTAAAAAAAAACCTAAGTAAAACGAGAGTAATCATCAATTATTACAAATCCATATCATTTTCCTCCTAGACTAGTGGTTCTAGTTGGTCCAAATAAATCCATATGTAAGAGCTCTAAAGGTCTAGAAGTTGAAACAGTATTTTTGGATTTAAATGATACTCTAGTTTGTTTACCTAATTGGCATGCATCACAAATTCTATCCTTTTCAAAATTCAGTTTTGGCAAACCGAGAACTAAATCCTTTTTAATTAATTTTGAGAGAGAATGCATGCTAATGTGTGCAAGTCTACGATGCCACAGCCAACTAGTCTCATTTAATTTAGCACTTAAGGAAACTAGGCATTGCATGTCTAATTTAGTTAAATCATTCAAGTCTACCATATAAACATTGCCATGCCTATGTCCTATAAATTTAATGCCATCGTTAATAGGACTCGTCACAATGCAAACAGATGATTCAAAACTTACTTTATATCCTTTATCACAGAATTGACTAATGCTAAGTAAGTTATGCTTTAAACCTTTAACTAATAAAACATTCTCAATGTATTTGGAGGGAGTGATACCAATGTTACCTATCCCGATGATCTTTCCTTTGCCATTATCTCCAAAGGTGACCATCCCTCCATCCTTAGCATCAAGCGTGATGAATTGTGATTCATCACCAGTCATGTGTCTCGAGCATCCCTGTCAAGATACCATTTCCTGTTTCCTTCTTGGGATGCTAGACACACCTGCAAGCAAAGGTCACGTTTCTGTCTTAGGTACCCAAGCTTTCTTGGGTCCTTTCAGGTTAGTCAGAATGGTTCCTTTTGGAACCCATATTTTCTTTGTGTTTGCATATTTGTTAATAAGACATGTGTATGATTTATGTCCTATTCTTCCACATTTAAAACAAGTAATATTTGTAGACTTGTTACTTGAATAATTTACATAAATATCCTTCAGAAATTTTTGTTTCTTCAGGGGTTTATAACCAAGTCCAGCCTTATCATATATAGCTTTCTGATTTTCAAGGATCATATTTAGTTTGTTTGAACTTAAGGTGAACTTATCTACTATAGATTTCAGCTTGTTCATTTCATCCTTTAAGTTTTGATTTTCTTGAATCAAGGTGAATTTTTCAATTGAAAGATTTTCAGCTTGTTTCACTAAGGACTGATTTTCAATTTCAGCTCTTTGTTTTTCTTCCCTAGTTTCTTTAATTCATCAATTGAATCATAGAATGCTTCATGCAATTCTTCAAAAGTAAATTCACTAGTGGATTCAGAAGTTACCTCATTTTCATGTGCCATCAGGCACAGATTGGCTTGTTCTGTTGAGGTTTCCTCGTCGGAGCTTGAGTCATCACTCGCACTCCAGGTCGCCATCATTGCCTTCTTTTTGAACTTCTTTGGACCTTTCTTCAATTGTGGACATTCGGATCTGAAATGTCCTGGCTTCTTGCACTCGTAGCATATAGGGGGTTGATCTTTCTCCTTTTCTTTGCTTTGATCCCTTTTGTGAATTTCTTTCTCATCCCTGTTTCCTTTTTCTTAGAAACTTCTTAAATTTTCGGGTGATGAGAGCCATCTCTTCATCCTGATCTTCATCTTCAGAGTCATCCGTTTCATAATCAGGCGAAGTTGTGGATTTGAGGGCAATGGTTCTTTTCTTTTTGACTTCATCCTCTTGATGTTGCTTCATGCTAAGTTCATGAGTCATCAAGGATCCAAGAAGCTCTTCTAGAGGTAGAGTGTTCAAGTCCTTTGCTTCTTGGATGGCAGTCACCTTGGCTTCCCAAGTTCTTGGCAGTGACCTGAGAATCTTCTTACAAGTTCACTGTTAGTATAAGATTTGCCAAGACTCTTTAAACCATTGATTATATCAGTAAAACGAGTAAACATAGCAGTTATGGACTCATCATGCTCTATTTTGAACAATTCATATTTATGTACAAGCATGTTTATTTTAGACTCTTTTACTTGATTTGTTCCCTCATGGGTGACTTCTAACCTATTCCATATTTCTTTAGCAGATGCACAAGTAGAAATGCGATTAAATTCACTTGCATCTAGTGCACAATAAAGAACATTCATGGCTTTGGCATTTAATTGTGCCAATTTCTTGTCAACCTCATCCCATTCTTTCTCGGTTTGGTTGACTCCTCACCATCTATAATCTGGTGGGTGTGTGAGGACCATTCACTATGATACTCCACATATCATAGTCGAGTGCTTGTATGAAAATCTTCATCCGAGCTTTCCAATAGGTGTAATTAGACCCATTGAAAAGTGGAGGTCGGTTTGTTGATTGTCCCTCGGCTAGAGAAGTACCAACATGGGTTACCATAGATCTTTGGCTCTTTGATTATTAGATCAAAGAAGGGCTAGAGCACCGGCTCTGATACCACTTGTTGCCCAGCTATGCAACCCAAGAGGGGGGGGTGAATTGGGTTTCTAAAAATTTTAAGCCCAACAGATTACTTATGAAGATCAAAACAAAGACTTTAATTCAATATAATTACCTAAAGCAGGAATGCAAGAATATAATAAGAAATAAAGTGAAGAGATAAACACACCACAAACACAAGGATTTATAGTGGTTCGGTGCTAACCTTGCACCTACATCCACTCCCCAAGATCCTACTTGGGAATTTCAATCCACTATCCTTTGTATTCAACCGAATACAAAACGTCGGAAACTCCGACACTAGCTATCCCAAGCTAGAACACTTGTTTCCGGGTACAAGTAAACCCAAAACACTCCGATTTCAGGTTCGGATCAACCTTTTCTTGTTTTGGAAATCCTCCAAAAACAAGAACAAAAACTCACAAAGAGTTAGAAAATTTAGATCACAAATTAATACAATAACAGCTCCTTAAATGAGCGAATATAACAATAAAAGCTTTACTCAAATGAAGAACCCCTTTTTTCGGAATTTTTCAAAGTGGATGAACGCTTGAATGCTTGAGAAGAGGTTGATTGTTGATTGAAGATCTCTTGAAAGCTTTGAACGATCTCTAGATCAAGGTTGAAACAATAAGCGTGAAGAATTCTCTCCTTGAAAGATCTTGCTTTTCTCTTTCACAATCTCTCTGGTATATTATGGATCCTCTCTCTTTTTCTTTTTAGATTTTTCGTTGATCTCAGGCTTTTTCTTGCAAATTTCGGATCCTCTCTTCTATTCTTCTCTCTCTTTCTCTGCTCCTCGTCTCTTTTGATTTCACGTTTGATCCGCTATTTAATCTGCAATTTCTTTCACCATTTAAAGTATTTTGTAGCATTAGAAGCAAGAGAAAATAATTTAGGTAGATAAAGAGCCGTTAGAGGATTTTTAGGAAGCATAAATGGCAATTAAAACAGGCAAAAAAATAGCCGTTGCTGACATTTCCCGTCGCAGGGGTCGACTCATGAGTCGACTCATGCTTCAGGGGTCGACTCATGAGTCGACCTCTGTTGCAAAAACCAGAGAATGCTTTTCTGGAATTTCTTGGCTCAAATTTAGCAGGGGTCGACTCATGAGTTGACTCATGCCTTGTGGGTCGACTCATGGGTCGACTCACAGGTCGTGCCAAGCCAGAAAACTAGCGTGCCAAGGAGAATTTTTGCATGCCAATCAGCTCACAGTGCCATGAGTTGACTCATGAGTCGACTCATGCACTTCAAACCTTCATAACTTCAAGAATATAAGTCCAAACACAATGAAATTTTCACCAATAGATTTCAAATCATTTGTTCTACCAAATGGTACTATCAAATCAGGATTTTAGTGAAATTATGATTTTGCCCTTGAAGAGCATAAGGACTTTTTCATTTTAAAATTATTTGTATCCCTTCAATCTGCTTTGTAATCATCAAAATCAATCTAGGAGCAACAGATAAACACCGCCAACCACTGTTCTTGCAGATCGTGATTGAGCCCGACATTGCATGATGTATGAACTATGTGTCGACCCATCCTGTTCCTGTGAACAGATCATGGACCGGACGGCTAGTCCATCAGCACCAAAGGCTATTTTTTTGGATTTTTGGATAAATTTTGCTTGATTTTGGTCTTGATTTTTGTATGGGTTTCTCTTTTTTTTTACTTCCTTCCTAAAATGCAAAATACGCCCATGTTAGAGTGTAATTTACAACAAAATAAATCAAAAATGAATCAAAACTTAGTAAATAAGGGTAAAAAAATATAGTATAAATATGAGCTTATCAATACATCTAATAGTTTTTAATTATATTTTTATTTTCATCCAATTTATTCCTAAATATCTATTTTATTCTAATTATGGGATGATCTTTAGGACTTTCAATAAGAATCTATATATTATTTCTTTCAAATTGATTTAGTTCTTTTTGCATGGCATTTATCCAATTATGATCTTTTCAGCTTCATCTATGACTTTTGGTTCTAAATGAGATACAAAAGCAAAATGGTTGAAAGTATCTTTAAGTGAAAAGTGAGTTCCTTGGGATGGTTGTAGACATACCTCTATTTTCTTGAAAGATCATTTATGTCTTGTGCTTGCTCTTATTGATCTTGCTGTTTTTCACCCTCAGTAATATGATTATCTTCATATTCTTTCTCATTATTCATCATTGAGTCCTTTAGAGTGAGTTTCTTTATCTCTTCCACAATCGGATCTGCATCATCAACAATCTCTCTCTTCTTTGATGGAAGATTATTGTTCTCATCAAAAACAAACATGCACTGATTCTTCCACAACTAAAGCTGGTTTATTAAAAATTTTATATGCTTTACTAGAAGTGAAATAACTAAGGAAGATAACTTCATCAGATTTTACATCAAACTTTTCTAATTTATCTTTACTATTGTTCAAAACAAAACACCAGCAATCAAAAATATGAAAATATCCAATGTTTAGTTTTCTTCCTTTCCATGGTTCATAAGATATTTTCTTTAGGATTGATCTAATTAATGCATAATTTATAATATAACATGCTGTGTTAAGTACTTCCGTCCAAAAATAGTTTGGAAGATTACTTTCACATAGCATGGTATGAGCCATTTCTTCTAGAGTTTTGTTCTTTCTCTCTACTATCCTATTTTGTTGAAGTATCCTAGGTATAGAAAAGTATATTCAATTCCTTTTTCATTATAAAATTTTTGAAAATCTTAATTTTTAAATTTGATTCCATGATCACTATAAATTTTAAGAATTAAAAATTTTTTTTCATTTGAAACTTTTTGATAAAACTTAGAGAAAGTTGAAAAAGTCTCATCCTATGTGCCAAGAATAAAAATTAAATAAAACATGAAAAATTATCGATAATTATAAAATCATATCATTTACCTCCTAAGCTTGTAGTTCTAGTGGATCTAAACAAATCCATATGCATTAGCTCTAATGGTCTAAAAGTTGAAATAATATTTTTATATTTGAATGAAACTCTAATTTATTTTTTTAATTGGCATGCATTACAAATTTTATCTTTCTTAAAACTCAATTTTGGCAAACTAACAACTAAATCCTTTTTGATAAGTTTGAGAGTGAATTCATGCTTATATATATAAGCCTACAATGTCAAAGCTAACTAGTCTGATTAATTTTAATATTCATTACTACTAAACATTGCGTATTTTGTAAGGATAGATCATCCAAATCCATCATGTAAATATTGCCATGCCTATGTCTAATGAATCTCATGCCATTATTATTGGGACTAGTTACAATACACATAGTAGATTCAAAAATAGCTTTGAAACCTTTGTTACAAAGTTGGCTAATACTTAGAAGATTATGCTTGAGACCATCAATTAATAAAATATTTTTAATAAATATGGAGGGAGTGATACCAATATTATCTAATCCGATGCTCTTTGCTTGGCCATTGTCTTCAAAGGTGACAATCCCTTCATTTTTTTTTCGAGAGTGACGAATTGAGATTCATCACCTACCATGTGTGTTGAGCATCCACTATCAAGATGTCACTTTTTTTTTGATCCTTGGGATGTAAGACATACCTACACAAAAAATTAGATTTTAACTTTAAGTACCCAAGCTTTCTTGGGTCTTTTTTGGTTAGTCAGTATGGTTTCTTTTGGAACTCATACCATCCTTACATTAGAGCTTTCAGATTTACTAAAAAAACATACATATGTTTTATGACCTACTTTACCACAACTAAAACTTGAAATTTTTGATGATTTATCAAGAGAAGAGTTCATAAAAATATTTTTCAAAACTTTCTATTTCTTTAATAGGTTATAACCAAGATCGATTTTGTTATACACCGTCCTTTGATTGTCAAGAATCATTTGTAGTTTATTTGAACTTAAAGTAAACTTTTCTACAATTGGTTTTAATTGAGCTACTTTTGTTTATAAGTTCTGATTTTTTTGAGTTTGAGTTCTGTTTGTATTTGAAACAACTTCTTTTTCTTTCAACAAACATTGATTTTGCATTTTCAGTTCTTTATTTTTCAATCCTAACTTTTTTAGATCATCTAATAAATCATAAAATACCTCTTGGAGTTCATCAAAAGTAAATTCACTTGAAGTTTTAGAGGTTACCTCATTTTCATATGCCATAACGCACAAGTTTGCTTCTTCATAGGTGTCTTCATCGGAGCTTGAATCATCATTGTCACTCCATGTAGCCATCATTGCTTTCTTTTTGAACTTCTTAGGGGCCTTCTTGAGTTGTGGATATTTAGATATGAAGTGGCCCAATTTCTTACACTTATAGCATATAAGCGGTTACTCCTTATCTCTTTTTTTACTTGGCTCTCCCTTTGTTAGTAGCCTTCTTCTTATCTCTTGCCTTCTTTTCTCATAAATCTTTTGAATTTTTGGGTGATGAGTTTCAATTCTTCATCCTCATTATCATTTTCAGTTTGGTCTGATTTTTTTTCTTCTTAAGGAGTGGACTTAAGAGCAATTATTTTATTCTTTTTGGTCTCTTCTTCACTATATTATCTCATGGTCAATTCGTGTGTCATGAGCGATCCAAGAAGCTCCTCCAAAGATAAAATATTGAGATCCTTTGCTTATTGAATTGTGGTGACATTTGCTTTCCATGTTCTTGGTAGAGATCTAAGAACCTTTCTTACAAGATCACTATTAGAGTAAGACTTATCAAGACTCTTAAAATTATTTATAATGTCAGTAAAATGAATAAATATTTAAAAAATAAACTCATCAGATTCTATTTTAAAGAGTTCATATTTATGGACTAGCATGTTGATTTTTGACTCTTTGACCTGATTAGTACCTTCATGTGTTACCTTTAGTCTATCCTAAATTTCTTTAGTAGAATTATAAGTTTAAATATAATTGAACTTATTTACATCTAGAGCATAATATAATATATTCATGACTTTTGCATTGAGTTAAGCTATTTTCTTATCAATCCCATCCCATTCCTTTTTGAGCTTGGTTGATTCCACACCATCTATTAATTTGGTGGGTGTGTGGTCCATTGACTATGATACTCCATATATCATAGTCGAGCATCTGAATAAAAATCTTCATCTAAGTTTTTCAATAGATGTAGTTAGATCCATTAAAAAGTGGAGGTCGACTTGTGGACTGTCCCTCGACAAGCAAAGCACCAACTTGGGTTACCATAGATCTTTAGCTCTTAATAGTGAAATCAAAAAAAAACTTGAGTATCAAGTTCTGATACCACTTATTGTCCAACTATGCAACCCAAAAGGAGAGGTGAATTGGATTCTTAAAAAAAAAATTAAGTGAAAACAGTGTCACAAAGTGAGCTTTAGATGAGATATGATAAATATAGTGAAAATAACAAGTAATGTGTAAAATATTCAAGTGAGTATACATGAAACAACACAAGAGGCAAGAAGAGAATGAAGACACTACAAATAAGAAGGATTTATAGTAGTTCGGTGCACCTACATCCACTCTTCAAGCTCTTGCTTTGAAATTCCAATCCACTAATCATGTTTAACGATTACAATATCAGATTCTACTGACTCTAGCTATTCTCAAGCTAGATATTTATTTCTCGGATACAAGCTAATCCTACATACTCTGATTTAAGATTCAGATCAACCTTTTCTAAGTTTTGAAAACCTCCAAAATTTGTATACACTAGAAAGAATGAGATGAAAAAGTTTTACAATATCAATCATGAAGGAATGACTGCACACCTGATCGATCAGATCAGGATGCAGTGGACTTTAATTTTTTTTTTCTCGATCTGATGTGCGATCAGATGGAGATCAATCTTGATCAGGGCCAAATTGATCATGCATCTAACATTAGAAATATAAAATTAAAGATTTAAACTACTTTAAATCAATGGTAATCATATCACCTTGTGTGGGTAGACAAACTCCGCAGTCTAATGATCCATGGATTTTTGAGGTTCACTGTTGAGCCATGCACCTACCTGACCTCTATAGATATCCACTCAGACTTAGACTAGGATACTTTCTCCTTAATCAATCCACCTACTCCTAGATGGATCAGCAAGCTCCTTGGTCTGCTTTCAATCTGATCTCCGACAGAGCTCCAATCAACCTTCGATAATAGCCTTCTCGCTTCTTCATGCAGATCTGATGACTTTCAATGCTTCAAACCCACCAAATGGCATACCCAACACTCTTGGATGTAGAAGAAGGCCTAAGATCAGAGAGAGGAGAGGGAGGAGGCATGGAGAGGAGGCATGGAAATTTTCTATCTCATGAAAAATCTATTTTGTCGATCAAAATGCGACCCTTTATATAGGCATCTGATCAGATCAGATGCCTTAAAGCTAAAGGACTCTGGTTGGTGTCACCCCTTCAGATTTCTCCCTCACTTTGTCACACAAAATGCATGAGAAAACTTAGATGGCATGGAGATAAGATCAGGTGGTTGTCGCCCAATCTAATCCCCTTCTAATTCAAATTCAACAGTTTAAATTTGAAACTAAATTTAAATCTGAATTTGAATTCAAATGAGATCAAATCTCTTATCCTCATCTACTAATAGATGAGGCTTATCCCACTCTCTCTCCCTCTTATCTTTAATAGGTGACCACACATGGATCTGAGCCCTGTGGGCATGAGCCCTCCTCATGGTTGAACAAGATTGGGTGGAGCCAACATTTGGCGGCCCCATCAAACTTAATTCAATTAGGTCATTCATGGAATTGGGGTTCACCAACTCTTGGCACCCAATTGTGCTTGCTTCATTTGGTTTAGCCCTATTTAATAGAAACCCAAATTAGATTAGAGAAAATGGGTTTAACCATGTGCTAGCATGGCTTCCTGACCCAATTGGTCTACACTTAGCCCAATTGTACAATCCTAGACCAATACCCTTGTTTGTGTGATCCCATAGGTTTAATTCTATCTGACAGTGAGATATGTTATAATCTCTATCAGCAACATCATCGAAACTCTTTTCGATGCATCGAAACTCTTTCTAATTCAACCAATTAGGAATCATTGATCATCACAATGATTCTAATTGGGTCTCAATCCATCAGTGACACCTAGCAGTATGTGGTGGCAATCTAGTAGAACTGAATGATGAACTTCTAAGTGTAGTTACGATTATAAATCAATTCCTTTATTATGAGTCGTGATAAAACATAGGTTAAGAATAACTCATCAAATCTAATTCTTGTCATACGTTAGAATCAATCGACTCGAATCTAATGTGAAATCTAATAAAAACACCTTTCTATCTTTCACATGCCATGATCATGGACTTTAGGACTTAATCTTTTGATCTAACATAGGATCACTCCTCATCTACTGATGTCCATAGATCCCATCTTGGTGGCACCCTATTCCTACAGTGAGTCTACTGTAGCCAATTATACCTCAAGGCTCGGTATGGCTAAGAGATCGAGTTATGGTATAATCAAACTACAACATCCTAACTATGAATAGTCGAGGTACCTCAGCTCAAAAAATTAGTCACACTACTGCAGTATCGGTTAGTCACTGACGAGTAGGTAAATATCCTAGTGACAGCTCATGATCAGTCACGCTCAGTACCTTTGTTCCTAACAAGTACTTACACTCTCGCTTCGATGTCTCCACATCATAGATTCAAAACTCATCTATCTTAAGAAAGTGATTGTGCATCAATGTCTTCAGATCAAACACTATCCTCGTGATGATTCTATGATCAGAAGTAATTTATGAATTAATTATAATGACACATATCTTAAATTCTCAACTCTCGAGAATATATGTTATTATACCATTAACTCAATGGATGACTCAGAGATACTTAATAACACAGATCTGAATAGAAATATATCTAATTTTATTAAGTATAAGTTAATATTATAAAATATGTCCTAAGAAAGTATTATAAGTATCGGCCAATCTAGATTCTAGGTATAAATCAAGCTTAGCTCCTTAATGAGCACAATAAATACACTTTACACAAATTAGAAGAAGCTTTTAAGAACACCCTAAATTGAAATGAAGAGTTGAATGAGATTTGAAAAGATGGTTGAGCTTGAATTAAATGCTTCTTTATCTTGAAGCTGAAATTTCTTTTGAAATGCTTTTTCTCTTGATTTTTTCTTCTTGGTTATGCTTGAGCTTTCCATCCTTTTGAATGGCTTTATACCTTCAATCAATGCTGGA
>NC_025995.2:65422992-65439383 GCF_000442705.2 Elaeis guineensis | reverse complement strand
TCTCCTCTTACTAGGAGTGATCGATTCCATATTGACCTACTCACAACCTTCATATACACTCCACTATATCCAGAACACTCCGTACATATCTTAATGTCATGCCTGGGTATGAACCAAAATATAAGTTCATGTGCACAAGATTCCATGGTGGTTTCAGGTCTAAAGATCACTTGCATAACTCCCACTTAGAGAACTATCTTTGACATGCAAATAAGGCTTCCATTAGATGTTCTCTTTCATCAAGTCAATTCAATGGACTTATTTCTCAAATGAGCACGTACATCCTTATATTAGTGTCTCACACAAGTGGCTAGTGAGATCTGCCACCCTCTCCATTGAGCATATATAGGATGTGCCAGTCTATCTGAAATATTGATCTCCGACTCAATGCTCCTACGATCAGAAATATTTAATATTAGAATTTTAAGATTTTAGATCTCACTAGCATGACCAATTTATGTCTCTTAAAATCATTATCCTAATCTTTGGGGTTCATCATAATCTTAGACATAACAAGATGCAGCTAATATGATAAATCATACCTCAAATAATAAATGTCATTTAATGAGTTAAAAAATTTTAAAGAAAGTTCCATCGCAACACATTTATGATTGGCTTATAGGGCACTCTTCTTTCAGTTATTATATTCCAAATATTGTTAGAAGTATTATTTCTGTACCATTATTATTGAAACAAAGTTTTGAAATAAGAACAATGATTGTTCTATATATTTTTCTAATGAATATTATGGAAGTGCTTTTATTGATAATGGTCTTATGTTTCTTTCACTTAATGATAATGTGCTTTATGTTGATAATATGAAGAAAAGAAAGAGAGAGGATATGAATGTCACATACCTCTGGCACTGCCGATTTGGCCATATAAATGAGTCAAGGATTAACAAGTTATACAAAGATAATTTTTTTGATGCTTATGATTATGAATTATATGGAACTTATGAATCTTACCTCATGGAAAAAATGATCAAGACTCCATTTACTGGACATGGAGATCGGATGAATGACATTTTGGACCTTGTACATACTGATGTGTGTGGTCTAATATCGATTCAAGCCAAAGGTGGATACTCTTCATCACATTTACTAATAATATGTCTAGGTTTGGATATGTGCATTTAATGAAATATAAATCGGAAGTCTTTGATAAATTTAAAGAGTATCAAAGAATAGTCGAGAAACAAACTAGTAAAAGTATTAAAGCTCTTCGATCGAATCGAGAAGGAGAAACTTGTCTAGTGAGTTCCTCGATTATTTAAAATAAAATGATATACTCTCTCAATGGATATCTCCTTATACTCCATAATTAAATGAAATTACAGAAAGGAGAAATCGCATCTTATTAGATATGGTACGGTCCATGATGTCTTTCATGGATCTTCCATTATCGTCTTGGAGATATGCCCTCGAGGCTGCAGCATATATTTTAAATAAAGTACCTTCAAAATCTATTTCTAGTATCCTATATGAAATATGAAAAGAAAAAATATCCAATCTTAAGCATCTTAAGATTTGGGGCTACCCAGCTTATGTAAAAAATATTAATGGACATAAGCTGGATGCTAGATCAGAACAATATAGATTTATAGGTTATCCCAAAAAGAGTATAGGATACTACTTCTATAACCCTACTCAACAAAGGGTGTTTGTTGGTAGGCATGTCATTTTCTTGGAAAAAGAGTTTATCGAAGAAGGAGGTAGTGGGAGATCTATTGAACTTGAGGAAGTTCAAAACCTACAATCAATCCAGGATTCATCAGATGGTTCTCAACCAAATATGCCCATTGTTGAGGCACAGTCACTACACACACCTCCTCTCCAAAGGTCGAATAGAGTATGTAGTGTACCGCTCAGGTATGGGTTTATCATTGAGAATGACAACACAACCCACATCGTTGAGAATGATGAGCCTACGACCTATTTCAAAACTGTCATGAGTAGTGACTCTAACAAGTGGCTCAATGCCATGAAATCCGAAATAGACTCTATGTATGCCAACCAAGTTTGGACGTTAGTTGATGCGCCTGAGGGTGTGACCCCAATAGGCTGCAAATGGGTCTTCAAAAAGAAGATTGGAGCAGATGACCAGGTAGAAACCTATAAGGCTAAGCTTGTGGCAAAAGATTTCAGACAAAAATAAGGTATTGATTATGAAAAAATCTTTTCACCAATAGCCATACTCAAGTCTATTCAGATAATGCTTGCTATTGCAGTATACCATAACTATGAGTCTGACAGATGGATGTCAAGACTGTCTTTCTCAATGAAAATTTTGAGAAAAAGTCTATATGACTCTGCCAGAGAGATTTGTCTCAAGTGAAAGAGCAAATCAGGTATGCAAGCTGAATAAATTCATATATGGATTAAAGCAAGCATCGAGGAGCTGGAACATCCATTTTGATGAGATAGTTAAATCGTTTGGCTTCATCAAAAATGTGAATGAACCTTGTGTGGACAAGAAGAGTAGTGGGAGTGCTATTGTTTTCTTGGTCTTGTATATAGATGACATACTACTCATTGAAAATGATATCCCGATGTTGCAATCGGTCAAGACTTGGCTATCATAAAAGTTTTTCATGAAAGACTTGGGTGAAGCATCTTATATACTTGGTATAAAGATCTATAGAGATAGATCGAAAAGGATACTAGACTTGTCCCAGTCTAGGTACATTGACCTTGTATTGAAGAGATTCAATATGGAGGTAAGTAAAAGAGATTACTTGCCTATAGGTCATGGCATACAACTCTCTAAGAAGATGTCTCCTAAGACACCTAAAGAGAGAAATAGAATGAGTTCTATTCCTTATGCTTCGACAGTAGGATCAATAATGTATGCTATGTTATGTACCAGATCTGATGTGGCTTATACCTTGGGTATTATAAGTAGATTTTAGACTGATCCCAGAGAGAATCATTGAAAAGCTGTAAAAAACATACTCAAGTACTTGAAAAAAACTAGAGATATTTTTCTAATATATAGTGGATCTGATTTAAAACTAGAAGGTTATACCGATTCTAATTTTCAATCTGATACGGATGATAGCAAATCGATATCTAGATATATATTCACCTTGTATGGTGGTGCAGTTGTAGAAAAATATATCCTAAAAGCCAATCGTCAAGCTATTAACGGTTGAGCAACCAAGTATTGTAATTGATTTGTTAATAAATAAAATATATTTTTGATATTTTCATCATAAGTTTTTATCTTCTAATGAACTCTGATGTTATGATGAAGTCCTTCGGACTATTTAAGTTTGATAAAGAAAGAATTTATCGATTAATCCTTAAAATTATTTACGACCAAATGATAGGCTGTTAATAAGGATGACAGCTTCTATCGAGCATAGGTCGCTGTAGGCCATATGGGTTGGTTGTCCTCTTAACCAAGAAGTGTGGAGATACTGGTATAGCATACAGGTGAGATGTAAGGATACATCATCATTTGACGTGACCAACTTCAGAGTATTCTACTATCGAGAATGTCTCTGATGGGATATAGGTATAAATGTCCCTTAGACCTGAGATCACCTCAGTGACTTGCAAGCAACTCACTATGCTTTGGTACTGAACTAACTAAATTTTTAATTCAGTGACGAAAGGATTCTAGGCACAGTCAAGTACTTACGAAGTCAGAGTGTGATCGAGATGGGATTGACCACTCCAAGAGTTGGAGAAGAATGAGTCGCTATATTTCAATTTAGCAAAACCTTGGCTAGGATAATCCATCAGATGGATTTAATATTTTGAAATACAATGTGGACCACTTGATCAGAGTTGACAGTTGAACTCTGAGGTGTCCTATGATCATGTTGGTCAAGGAGATGAATTATATGGAAACTATATCCGCATAGGTTCTAAGGATGTTGTTCCACACAATCGACCTATCCGACCGTCGGGTATCATTGCTAGATGGTCACTTCGATTGGTACAAAAATTTGTTCCTATATTACCGGTTTAGGTTCAGACCTATAAGGTCACACACATTAGAGTTCACGATCCGATTGGATGGTTAATCAACGATTAAGAATCATTCAAGGATTAAACGATCAATACGATTGACATTTAACCTAGTACAAGTGTTGCAGGAAGATCGATTAGCAATTTGATTACTAATTGGCTTAATTTGATTAAGCCAATGGGCTGAGATTAAGTCTAATTGAATATAATTTAATTAGATTTAGTTTGGGCTTGATTGGATCAAGTCCAATTGGTTTATTGGATAAGCCAAGTGCAAGAAAAAACTAATCCTGGTTCAATTAGGACTTAAGTCAACCTAATTTTTAATTTATTTAAAAAATTAAAATAGATTTAAATCTGATTTAATCTGATTAAATTAGATTTTTAATTGGGTTAAGATCTATTTTAATTGGGTTGATCTAATTTTGGTTTGATTTAGTTTGAGAAATCAAGTTAAAACAAATCATAAGATAGAATCCTAGTAAGACTAGGATTCTACCTTGCGCCACAAAAGCCCCCCATGCCCTCTCTCTTATTCCATACCAATTCCCTCTTATTTTGTGCAACAAAAATCCTCTCCCAGATCTTCACCACACCCAAAAGGTTTTCTCTCTTTTTTCTTACATGGAAGATGATTGTGGATCAAATCAAAGTAGGAATAAATTTAGATTTCAAATTTTATGAGATAGACTTTTAGAAATCCAAAACTCTTTCCTTTTTGCATCGATTTTACCCAAACTTTTTTTAAAATTTTCATAGCTTTTGTAGCACTTGATAGGCGCCCCTTTCCATTGGTCCATGCACAAAAAGGAGGGGGTGCCCAAGAGTTGGGCACCCCTTATCTTGCCATGTTTGGATAAACCTTGACTAGGTATTTGACCTAGACAAGGACTCCATCATATCTCTCTATATAAAATAAATTTCTTCATAAAATTTTGTGGAAAATAGATCAAAGAGAGACCTTTGGGGCATCCAAAAATCAAAGAGAAAGAAGGTTGGGGCGTGGAGATATAATAGACACAAGATAGGGTGTCTAGAGAGAGCAAAGAGAAGAAGAAGAGGGTCTTCTTCTAGGGTTGTTGTGTTCATCTCTTCCCCTCCTCCATCTTGAGTTTTCTGAGAGCGTCTCAGATCTGAAACTCCTCCTCCTACTTCTCATCTTTGGAAGAATCCAAATCAAGAAGAAGGAGGCATCTGATCAACCATCGAAGAAGGATCAACGCAGTACTAGCATACTGTGCTGATTTCCTGGAGCAGGACTTCTGATCGAGATTCGTGGGCTCGTGTGGATGATTTCTAGAGGCCGGATGCGTGTGCGGCTCACAACATCATCCTCAAGCCTGGATCAGCAAGGTTAGAACGTCTAACTTGCAAGGTAATAGATCTGATCTATTGTTTATTACATACATTAGATGTAGCATAGAAACATATTGATATGATCAACATGTAGTTCATTCTCTATATATTTTAATTTTTGATTTAATACCATATAATAATCATATAATAAGATTTTAGATCTAAAAATTCTCTAATTTTATAAAATAAATTTTGATTTATTTTAGTCTTCCACTGCATGATCTTGAAAAAATTTCAAGATCTAACCCTGAAACCCTAGATCTGATTCCTACAATTGGTATCAGAGCCTAGATTATTTATACATGCTTAGATTATTTTTTAGATTAGATCTAATTTATAATCTGATTATTAAATCTAAAATTAAAATTTTTAGATCAATCACGAACTGCAAGGTTGTCCTACTGTAAGATTTATCCCTTACAGTGCAAAAGTTATCCTAGTTCGTGTAGATCTATCTTTAATCATAAATTTGTTAGATGTGATCTAGATTAAATTTATGATTTATTAAATTTAAAAGATATTTAAATATAAAATAAAATCTCTTTGTTAATATAACCTGCGCAAAGAACCATCATATTTTTGTCTGAAAAATTTATGCAGTTTAAAGTTGAAATTATTTTAATTACATGAACCTGTTTAGATTAGATCTAAAGTAGTTTCATGTTTATTTTATTTGCATCTTGATTATGAATCAAACATGAAAATAAGTTAGTAGAACCATATTATAAAATTATTTTATAAATATAAAAATTATTTTTAAAAAGCCGAACCCCTACCCTCAGCCTAAAACTTAATTAAGAATTAAGAAATTATTTTGATTAGGTTCTAGGATTGTGAATTGAAGAACCTAAGACACAAACCATAACACATTGGGTTAATGGGTTAGTGAGAATTAGGTTCATTAATTGGGTTAGACCTAAGGTTAGATTAAAGATGGACTTAATTAGAGAATTGACTAAATCTAATCAATTGTTGTCTTAGATTAGGTCAAGGATTCTCTAGATCAATTACAATAGTTGTAATTGGTCAAGTCCATGTCTTTAACGAGAACCAAATAGACTTGATTCTTGGCTAAGCGGTCTAGCATGAACTGTTAGGTTGATCTAATCGAAACTAATTAAACCAATTGGTGCCTAAGGTAAATCAGACTGGTGGTTTTTAATTGGCAGCCCGCTTATCTGACCATTTCTGATGGTGTCTAAGGCAAGCTTTGGCAGACCCTCCTACCGATCGAACTTATCTGGCCTCTTGATAAAATTATATTTTGATTGGATCACTTGATTATTCGAGCTGACCCATGTCAGCTAGGTAAATCAGTATGACTGATTTAGATGCTCCTAGACCAGCCCTTTTAATAGTCTCCCTTAAGCTGACTTGGTGAAGCCAATGGGAGGATCATGATAAGCTGGTTCATCTGATCTCATCCACTAAATCAATTAAATCTTCTAAAATTATTAGATCCTTAAAATAAAATAATTATGATGATAACTAGATCATAGCCTCCCATTAAGTGAATGATAATGGGTCCATCAGTTGGATAATCATTGGAGGCCCAAAGGCCTGGTGCTTATCGGCTGATGGAATTATCATTCATAATATGATTTCTTGACTATATCTTTTTAAATGGTGGTTAGGTTAGCCAACCAAAGTTGGGCCTAATCATTCATTAGCTAGATAGACCAAGTATGGTCATGTTAATGGTTGGACCTAACCAGACCTTTTCAGTGGAGGCCAAAGCCTACTGATTAGGGACTAGGACAAAATTAAAATTACTAAAAATTATTTAGAAAAATAATTGATTATAAATCCACCCTTAGATGTACATGGATTAGCCAACCAAAGTTGAGCTTGTGTGCAGTCTAAGTAGATTCTAATACCCACTAAGAAATTAGGGTAATTCCTCGAATTGAAGGTAGAGGCTACCAATTCGAATAAAATTATGGGAGAAACCTTTTGATTAAAGTCCAAATCTTTAGGTTTAATAAATTAATTACTAATTAGGTTATGATTTTTTTTTGTACAAATATGGCCACTTTGCTATCGCTCTGATCATTGTTGGACAATGATAAGCTGGTGGGATCCAACTTCGATAGCTGGTATCGAAAGTTGAAGATAGTTCTGGAGTATGAACGGATCCTATATGTAATAACGGATCCTGCACCTGAGGAGCCAACTGTCAATACACGTGGAACAGTCAAAGATACTTACCATAAGTGGCTCAATGATCGGACCACGGTGCACTGTATCATGCTGGCTGCCATGATCGACGAGTTCAGTCACAAATTTGAGACGGCCCAGCCAAAGGACATGCTTCAAGTGTTGGAGGATGCCTTTGACATACCCGATGATGTGGAGAGGCACAAGACTAGTTGTGCCATCTTCAACGCCAAAATACGAAATGGTGCCTCTGTCACTGATTATGTATTGTACATGATCGAGCTGATGGAGTGTTTGAGCAAGCTCGGCTTTCCCTTGCATGAGCAGCTTAGAAAAGATGCAATACTGAACTCACTACCCAAGTCTTATCTCCCATTCCTCACTCATTATAGAATGACAAAGCCTGAAGTAAACTACCACGGGTTACTGGAGTTGCTTCAGAACTTTGACAAGGATCACCAACTCCACAAGGAGTCGGTGAACTTAGTGGGAGGTTCGTCTTCTAGTTCTCAACCCTTTAAAAAAGGAAAGAATAAGAAGAAGAAAGTGAAGATGGTGCAAGTTCAGACTGGGACATCAGTGCAGGGTCAGACCAGAAAGATCAAACCCGATAAGAGTCTATTCTACTGGCAAGCACCCTAGATTAGATAATGTATCATATATCTACTTATGGCACTGTAGACTAGGTCATATAAACAAGTACAGGATAAACAAGTTGACTCAAGAGAAAATCCTCGAAGTCAGTGATTGTGAATCACTTCCAACCTGTGAGTCCTATCTTCTTGATAAAATAACCAAGTCACCTTTTACTGAAAAAGGTGAGAGAGCTACTGAGCTCTTGGGCCTAGTACATACTGATGTATGCGGGCCCATGAGCATAAATGCTAGAGGTGGATATTTCTACTTTATCACTTTCACGGATGATCTATCCATATATGGATATGTCTATCTGATGAAACATAAGTCGGATTCATTTGAAATGTTCAAACGATTCTGAAGTGAAGTAGAAAAATAAACTGGGAAGAGTATTAAAACTCTTCGACCTGATCGAGGAGGGGAATATCTTTCTAGTGAGTTTTTCACATACCTAGGAGAGAATGGGATTTTCTCCCAATGGACTCCTCCAGGAACATCACAGCATAATAGTGTGTCTGAAAGGAGAAATCGGACTCTGATAGACAGGGTCCAATCCATGATGGATTTTGCCAGCTTGCCGATATCCTTCTGGGGATATGCACTCAAATCGGCCTGTTATCTATTAAATAGGATTTCAAATAAGTCTGTAATTAAGACTCCATATGAGATATGGACAGGACGTAAGCACTTTCACACCTTAGGGTCTGGGGGTGCCTGGCCTATGTTAAACAGTTAGTAACAGATAAACTCGGATCTAGGTCTGACAAATGCACATTCATAGGATACCTCAAAGAGATCAAAGGATATTTTTTCTACCATGTTGATGAACAAAAGGTATTCGTCAGCCTTAAAATAACTTTTTTAGAAAAGAAGTTCCTTGGTGAAGGAACCGTTGCCTCTAAGATTAAACTTGATGAAGTTCAATAGGCAGAAGGATCGACACTAATAGCTGAACCTGAGTCAGATTTGATTAGATCAGATCTGGAGCCCAATGTACCTACACCATTAAGGCGATCTGGTAGAGTACCGCATCAGTCGGACAGATATTATAGTTTTTTGGTCCGGGATAGTGATCCCATCGAACTCGATGAGAACGATGAGGATCTGATCACCTATATGGATGCAATGCAAAGATCTGATTCCAAAAAATGGCTTGAAGCCATGAAATCCAAAATGGAGTCTATGAAGATCAACGATGTATGGACATTGATTGACCCACCTAAAGGGGTTAAACCCATTAGGTGTAAATGGGTCTTCAAAAAGAAGAGAGGCGCAGACGGAAAGGTGGAGACCTATAAAGCCCGTTTGGTTGCTAAGGGATATCGTAAACGTTATAGTATTGACTATGACGAGATATTTTCTCCTGTGGCAATGCTCAAATCCATTCGGATAATGCTTGCAATAGCTGCCCATTTGGATTATGAGATCTGGCAGATGGATGTAAAGACAGCTTTCCTGAATGGAGAACTGACCAAAGAGGTGTATATGATATAACCTGAGGGGTTTACATCCACAGATGAGTCCAAGGTGTGCAAGCTTCAGAGATCCATTTATGAATTGAAGCAAGCTTCTCGGAGTTGGAACAGGCATTTTGATAAGGTGATCAAAATGTCTGGCTTCGTTAAGAATGGGGAAGAGCCCTGCATCTATAAATGGACAAATGATCCAGTTGTAATATTCCTTGTCTTGTACGTAGATGATATTCTCTTAATCAGGAATGACATCCCCGCACTACAAGGAATAAAAGTTTGATTGTCATCGTAGTTCTCCATGAAGGATTTGGGTGAAGCATCCTACAGGGATAGATCTAAAAAGATGCTTAGGTTATCCCAGTCCACTACATAGACCTGTGCTGAACAGGTTCAGTATGGAGAATTTCAAGAAGGACTATCTACCGATAGATCATGAAATTTTTCTCTCTAAGAAGGATTGTCCGACAACTCCTGAAGAGAGAGAGCGTATGAGTAGAGTCTCATATGCTTCAACCGTGAGATCTATCATGTACGCCATGACATGTACAAGGCCAGATATGGCATACTCACTAGGAGTAGTGAGTAGATACCAATCTGATTCTGAAAAAAACCACTGAAAAGTGGTTAAAACCATCCTTAAGTATTTGAGAAATACTAAGGACCAATGGTTGGTTTATGACGAGTCAGATCTGAAACTTGTGGGGTTCACAGACTTCAGCTTTCAATCTGACCATGATGACAGCAGAAGCGTATCGGGTTATATCTTTACTCTGAATGGTGGAGCCATCTGCTGGAAGAATTTCAAGCAGCATACTATGACAGACTCTATTTGTGAGGCGGAGTACATCGTAGCATCGGATGCCGCAAAGGAAGCTGTGTGGCTGAGAAAATTTATCATCGAGCTCAGAGTAGCACCCTCCCTTGATGGTCCGATCCTGCACTACTGCGACAGCACTAGTGTCATAGCTCAGGTAAAGGAACCCAAAGCACACCAGCAGATGAAGCATATTTACACCTCTTCCACCTGATCCGGGAGATCGTGGATCGAGGTGACATCGACCTTCAAAAGATCGACGGAAAGGAGAACCTGACCGACCCCTTCATTAAAGCCCTAACGATAAAGGAGTTCGACAACCACAAATCGAAGATGAGTGTTAGATACTGTGCCGAGTGGCTTTAGGACAAGTGAGAGTTGTTAGAAAATATATCCCAAAAGCCAATCATCAAGCTGTTGATGGTTGAGCAACCAAGTATTGTAATTGATTTGTTAATAAATAAAATATATTTTTGATATTTTCATCATTAGTTTTCATCTTCTAACAAACTCCATTGTTATGATGAAGTCCTTAGGACTATTTAAGTTTGATAAAGAGAGAATTTATCGATTAGTCCTTAAAATTGTTCACGACCAAATGATAGACTGTTAATAAGGACGACAGTTTCTATCGAGCATAGGTCGCTGTAGGCCATATGGGTTGGTTGTCCTCTTAATCAAGGAGTGTGGAAACACTAGTATGGCATACAGGTGAGATATAAGGGTACATCATTATTGAACATGACCAACTTCAGAGCATTCTACTATCGAGAATGTCCCTGATGGGATATAGGTATAAGTGTCCTTTAGATCTGAGATCGCCTCAGTGACTTGCAAGCAACTCACTATGCTTTGGTACTGGACTAACTGAATTTCTAATTCAGTGACGAAAGACTTTTGGGTACAGTCAAGTACTTGCGAAGTCAGAGTATGATCGAGATGGGATTGACCACTCTAAGAGTTGGAGAAGAATGAGTCGCTGTATTTTAATTTAGCAAAACTTGGTCAGGATAATCCATCAGATGGATTTAATATTTTAAAATACAATGTAACCACCTGATCAGAGTTGACAGTTGAACTCTGAGGTGTCCTATGATCATTTTGGTCAAGGGGATGAATTATATGGAAACTATATCCGCATGGATTCTAAGGATGTTGTTCTACATATTCGACTTATCCGGTCGTCGGATACCATTGCTAGATGGTTGCTTCGATTGGTATAAAATTTATTTCTGTGCTACTAGCTTAGGTTCGAACCTATGAGGTCACACACATTAGAGTTCACGATCCGATCGGATGGTTGATCAATGATTAAGAATCATTTTAAGATTAAACGATCAATACGATTGACATTTAACCTTGTGCAACTGTTGCAGGAGGATCGATTAGCAATTTGATTGCTAATTGGCTTAATTTGATTAAGCCAATGGGATGAGATTAAGTTTAATTGAATATGATTTAATTAGATTTAGTTTATACTGATTGGATCAAGTCCAATTGATTTATTAAATAAGCCAAGTGCAAGAAAAACTAGTCCTAGTTCAATTAGGACTTGGGTCAACCTAATTTCTAATTTGATTAAAAAATTAAAATAAATTTAAATCTAATTTAATCTGATTAAATTAGATTCTTAATTGGGTTAAGACTTATTTTAATTGGGTTGATCTAATTTTGGTTTGATTTGGTTGAGAAACCAAGTTAAAACAAGTCATAAGATAGAATCCTAGTAAGACTAGGATTCTACTTGTACACATAAGCCCCCCACACCCTCTCTCTTATTCCATGCCAATTTCTCTTATTTGTGCGACAAAAATCCTCTCCCAGCTCTTCACCATGCCCAAAAGGTTTCCTCTCTTCTTTCTTACATGGAAGATGGTTGTGGATCAAATCAAAATAGGAATAAGTTTGGATTTCAAATTCTATGAGATAGAGTTTTAGAAATTCAAACTCTTTTCTTTTTGCATCGATTTTATCCAGATTTTTTTAAAAAATTTATAGCTTTTATGGCGCTTGATAGCGCCCTTGCTATTGGTCCATGCACAAAAAGAAGGGGGCACCCAAGAGTTGGGCGCCCCTTATCTTGCCTTGTTTGGATAAACCTTGACTAGGTATTTGACCTAGACAAGGACTCTATCATATCTCCCTATATAAATGAATTTCTTCATAAATTTTAGTGAAAAATAGATCAAAGTGATACCTTTAGGAAATTCAAAATCAGAGAGAAAGAAGATTGGGGCATGGAGATATAATAAACACAATATAGGGTGTCTAGATAGAGCAAAGAGAAGAAGAAGAGGATCTTCTTCTAGGGTGTTGTGTTCTTTCTTTCCTTCCTCCATCTTGAGTTTTCTGAGAGCGTTCAGTTTGAAACTCCTCCTCCTACTTCTCATCTTTGGAAGAGTCCAAATCAAAGAAGGAGGCACCTGATCAACCATTGAACAAGGATCAGCGCAGTACTAGCATACTATGCTGATTTCTGGAGCAGGACTTCTGATCCAGATTCGTGGGCTCGTGTGGATGACTCCTAGAGGCTAGATGCATGTGTGGCTCACAACATCATCCTCAAGTCTGGATCAGCAAGGTTAGAACGTCTAACTTGCAAGGTAATAGATCTGATCTATTGTTTATTACATACATTAGATGTAGCATAGAAACATGTTGATATGATCAATATGTAGTTCATTCTCTATATGTTTTAATTTTGATTTAGTGCCATGTAATAATCATGTAATAGGATCTTAGATCTAGGGATTCTCTGATTTTATAAAATAAATTTTGATTCATTTTAGTCTTCCGCTGCATGATCTTGAAAAAATTTCAAGATCTAACCCTGAAACCCTAGATCTGGTTCCTTCATCATGTGCATAAGATTTTATGGTGATCTCAGGTCTAAGGATTACTTACACAACTTTTATTTAGAGAACCATCATTGACATGTAAGTAAGCATACCATAAGATGTTCTCTTTTATCAAGTCAATTCAGTAGACTCATTTCTCAAATGATCACCCACATCCCCCATACACAAGTGGCTAATGAGATCTACCACCCTCTCCATTGAGCATATTTAGGATGTGTCGGTCTATCTGGAACATTGATCTCTGATTCAATATTCCTATGATCAGGAATATTTAAGATTAGAGTTTTAAGAATTTAGGTCTTACAAGCATGACCCATTTATGTCTTCTAAAATTATTATCCTAATCTTTGGGGTTCATCATAATCTTAGACATAATAAGATACAGCTAAAATAATAAATCAATACCTCATTTTATTATCAAATAATAAATATCATTACATGAGTTGAAAAGTTACAAAAAAAAGTTTCATCGCAACACACTTGCGATTGGCTTATAGGTACTCCTCTTTCAATCTCTTACTCGCCACTAAAGTCAATCATCTTTGTATCTCAATCCCATACAATCAAGATGGTTATCAAATAGCTGCTATGGTATGGCCTTAGTAAATGAGCTTGCTATATTGTTCTTTGTATTTACTCGTTCAAGGACAACATCTTGCCTTTCTATAATTTCTCGAATGAGGTGGAAGCGTCTGAGGATATTCTTGATTTTTTTGGTGAGACCTAAGTTCCTTAGCTTGAATAACGGCCCTTAGTGTTATCATCAATAGAGTGGCACTGATCCTTCAATCACAGGAATGACTTCTAATTCTATGATAAACTTCTTCATCCAGACAGCTTCCTTAGTGGTTTCACTAGCAGCGATGTACTCAGCCTCAGTGGTTAAGTCAGTTACTCTCTGCTACTTAAAACTCTTCCAACTCATTGCCTCATCATTTAGGGTAAACGTGTATCCTAATATTGACTTGCTATCATTTGGATCAGATTGAAAATTAAAATCTATATATCCTTCTAGTTTCAACTCTGGTCCTCCACCACATATGAGAAAAATATCTTTAGTCCTTCTTAGGTACTTTAGAATATTTTTCATAACTTTCCAGTGATCCTCTCCTGGATTAGCCTGAAATCTGCTAGCTATGCCCAAAGCATAAGCTACATCAGGTCTGGTACATAGCATGGCATACACATTGATCCCACAGTCGAAGTACAAAGGATTTCATTCATCCTCTTCCTTCTTCTAGTGTCTTAGGATATATTTTCTTAGAGAGATGTATACCATGACTTGTAGACAGATAACCTCTCTTACTCTCTATATTAAATCTCTTTAATATAAGATCTATGTATCATGACTGGGATAAGCCTAACATCCTTTTATGATCTATCCCTATAGATCTTTATACCTAGTATATAGGATGCTTCACCCAAGTCTTTCATAAAAAAAATTATTCGATAGCCAAGTCTTGATCGATTGCATCTTTGAGATATCATTCCAATGAGCAGTATGTCATCAACATACAGAACCAAGAAAATAACAGCACTCCCACTTGTCTTCTTATATACACATGGTTTATCCTTATTTTTGATAAAGTCAAACTCTTTGATTGTCATATCAAATTGGATGTTCCAACTCTTCGAAGCCTGCTTCAATCCATAAATGGATCTCTTTAGCTTGCATACTTGATTTGTCATCCCACTTGAGACAAATTCCTCGAGCTGAATCATATAGACCTCTTCTTCTAAATTATTATTGAGGAAAGCGATCTTGATATCCATCTGTCAGATCTCATAATCATAGATACCACTATAGCAAGCAAAATCTGGATGGATTTGAGCATAGCCACTAGTAAGAAGGTTTCATTCATAATCAATTCCTTATCTTTGTCTGAAATCCTTCGCCACCAACCTAGCCTTGTAGGTTTCTATTTGGCCATCTGCTCGATCTTCTTTTGAAGACTTACTTGCACCTATTGGGATCACACCCTCAGGTGCATCAACCAAGGTCCACACTTGGTTGGTGTATATCGAGTCCATCTCAGATTTCATGGCTTCCAACTATCTGTCTGAGTCTCTACTCATGATAGATTTCGAATAGGTCAGTGGATCATCATCCTAAATGATGTTGATCAAATTATCATTTTCAATGACAAAATCATATCTTAGAGGTGCTTGACGTACTCTATCTGACCTTTGGAGAGGAAGTGCGTATTGTGGATGTACCTCATCTTTGGTACTTCTGATTGAGGATCTTCTTGTGGTTTAACCATAGATATTTCTGGATTGATTTGTAGATTCTGAACTTTTGTAAGTTCAATATTCCCCCATTGCCTCTTTCTTGGATGAATTTATTTTTCAAAAAAGTGGCATGTCTACTAACAAATACCTTTTGTTCAGTAGGGTGGTAGAAATAGTATCCTTTAGTTTCCTTAGGATACCCTACAAACTTACACTTGTTTGATCTAACACTAAGCTTATATCCAAAAATATTTTTAATATAAGCAGGACAGCCCCAAATGTTAAGATATTTAAGATTAGGCTTCCTTCCCTTCCATATCTCATATGGTGTGCTTACAACAGACTTTGAAGGCATCCTGTTCAATATATATGCGGCAGTCTCTAGGACATATCCCTAGAAAGATAGGAGATCAGTGAAGCACATCATGGACCACACTATATCCATCAAAGTGCGATTCCTCCTTCTATTACACTATTTAACTGGGATGTATAAGGAGGGATCCATTCAGAGAGCATACCTTTACTTTTAAGATGATCAAGAAATTCGCGGGATAAGTATTCTTCTCCTCGATCAAATCGAAAACTTGATACTTTTTCTAGTTTATTTTTTGACCATACATTGATACTCCTTGAACTTATCAAAGCTTCAGATTTATGTTTATAAGATACACATATTCGAATCTCGATAAATCATCTAAGGATGATAAAATAAAAGTATCCTCCTCTGGCCTGAATTGTCATCGGTCAACATACATCTGTATGTACTAAAGCTAACAACTCATTCACCCTCTCTCCATATCTAGAGAATGGAGTCTTAGTCATTTACCCATAAGACATAGATTTACAAGTTCCTAATGATCATAATCATATGGATCAAAGAATTCTTCTT
>NC_025995.2:64513088-64681892 GCF_000442705.2 Elaeis guineensis | reverse complement strand
TAAATGTTATAATTTTAGAGAAACCTTCACACTGTATCGGATCAAATGTTATCATGTATCAGATCAAGTTGAAAGAAATTGTAGGATGTATCAGAGTAAAACAAATTTCTTATTGATGTCTCAAGGTGAGTAAAATTTCAAAAGCAAGTTTGAATATCAGAGCATATATATAAAAAAATACTTATTTGCATTGTACTCATGATTTTGCTTTTGATGGATTAAAGTTCTGTCTGATACCAAATTTCTCTGTCTGATACCAAATTTCGATACCAAAATTTCTCAAAGTTTTGTTTAATCTTTCAATCCTTGTTTTTGTCTAATTTCTCCAATATTTGTTTAATTTCTTCAATATTTGTTTTAATTTAATTTCTCCCCCTTTTTCTCATAATTTAGGGTTTTGCTTTTGTCTAATTTCAATTTTGTTTAATTTTAATTTTCTCCCCCTTTTTGACATCATCAAACATAGTTAACTCTTTCTTTTCCTTTTCTGAAAATATTCTTTAATTTCTTCCTCTTTAGAGTTTTTCACAGATGTTTGCTCCCCCTTAATATAGCAATTATCAATAGCAAACAACAATAAGGAGAAGATAATATTTCAACAGATGTATCGGAGATTGAAATATAACCCAAATATAATCATTACAAAGAGGTAGAAATATAGGTAAAAGATGAGTCCATTAATATCATAATTGTTTCAATACATAAATTTAACCAGCTAAATGTCAATACATGGCCCCAAGGTATAGATCTAGAACAAGATACTAACTCCTAAGATCTAGATAAGTCAATGATCAGAGTCATCAGATATAGTATGAGAAGATGATGGATCAGAAGTGCGTCCTCTACCCCGTCTGCCTCTGCCACGAGTAGGAGAACGAGATGAACTGGGAGGCTGAGAACGCTGAGATACTAGGGCTGATATCATGAGTCTGATAGAATCAAGTACGTTCAGTGCTCTGGAAACAGATTGAAGTAGAGCAGTGAACTGGGTGGTAGCATGCTCACTCGATCCTCTGATCTCTTTCCTCAGTAGCTCATATCCACCTTCTAGTGCTCCTCTGAGCCTGCCAGCCTCTGCAGTGAGGTCTGTGACCTTAATGGTAGACTCCTGTGGCTGGGGATGGGCCAATGCAAGGACTTGCCCCTGCAAGTCAAGAACTCTGCCAGTAAGTCTCTAGACTATATCCTCAAGCTGCTGTATCCTGACGGACTGATCTGAAATCATCTGAAATATAGTGGAGATGTGGGGAGTAATGGTCTGATCAGAAGAAGTAGCTCCAGGTGCAAAAGAAGTACTACTCCACTGGCTAGACAACAAAGAAGCCACACGCTGAGATATATGCTCGATCTGATCGTCAGCCAGTCTGAACTCTGAATGAGGTGCTCTGCTCTCTGGCTGATACACTGGTGTGGGCATTCTAGTAAACTCAGAAGGGCCAGCCTCAGTATCATGAATGAACTGGGTATCTGGTGAAGCTGCCCTGAAATCATGTACAGGAGAAGATGGACCTTCTTCTTCTACTCTGCCTTCAGTTCTGTCTTCAGCTCTTTCCTCAGCTCTCTCCTCAGCTCTTTCTTCAGAGCCCTTGATCCAACCACCAACAGTCTTTGTAATTCCCATTCGGTGCAGGCTGTGTTGGTTGAAAGTGTCCACATGTGAGAGCTTGGTAGGTGTCTCCCCTTCACAGCTAACTCTAAACCTCCTAAATACTCTAGTAAGGGCCATACCATAAGGCAAGTGTGCCTTGGATCTGTTCAAAGTTTCTCTCATGGCCTCTATCATAAGTGCAGGGAGGTTTAGGGGGTCTGAGTGATGATATGAAACATGACACATACATCTTTGCCAGATAGTAAGTCATGTCTACCACTCCGAGGAAAGAAGAGTTTCGTTACAATCTGATGCAGGACCCTCATCTCAATGGACAGTAGCTTTGCTTCCAATCTGTTTAACTTCCTGAAAAATCTTCTCCTAAGATAATTCTGATCCCTTCTTCTTTAATTGGGAGTTCCATATATGAGTATCCTTCACTAGGCAACTGAAGTATCTCTCCCAATATCCTAGAATCCAAACAGATGTCAATCCCCTTTACAGTTGAAGTCACAGACCCGTTTCCATAATTTAGGTTCTGGTAGAACTCTCTGACTAGATCAACATAGGTGACTTCCTTAAGAGAGCAGTAGAGTTCCCATCCTTGATTTTTGATCTTACTTGCAAAAGTAAAGCCTTCTTTCTCAAAGAACCGAAAATCTATATTTTTCCCGGTTTCTACTTTTCTATCAGAAAGAAGATTTACACTGGGGCTTATGGAGGATTGAGAGGGACCTTGAGCAGGTACTGAAACTGAATTGGGAACAGTGGAAGACTGAGCATGCCTTTTCTTTCAGACAATTTCCTCAGGCTCTCGGATTGATTTCCTCCTTTGGAAAAGTTTCATCTTTGGAGCCATATCCAATAAAGTAGCAGACAAGAAGACTTGAATTCAGTGGAGGAGGGATCACAAAAGAGTAAAGAAGAATTTTGGTGGAGAAAAGAAGTGGATTTTGAATGAACGGTGAAGTTCTAGGGCACGTTCCACCCGCGCCTATCACTGCGAGAAAGCACAGAAAAGTCCTTTTCAAGGAGGCGATTTTTGGTGGAGAGAAGGAGGGAGAATTGCCTCAGAATTGATCCTTGGATTTGGAGCAAAAAGAGTTGGAGAGGACGGCTTTCGGAAGGAAGACGACGAGAAGATGAGTCGTCTCATAAACAAGGTTTCCCGTTTTAAAAACAATGAACCCGATGGAAGTTTGTGGGATTTACAAGTTTGCCATTGAGTCGACTCATGGGGGTCGACTCATGAAGTTCAGAAATTCAGAAAAAATGCAAATAAATTCCAAAAAAATTTGAAATTTTGGGAGAAAGAATTTTGCTCAATGATAAGTTTTTAGAGAGATAAACCTGAGCTTTTGGGACCAGGATAGATGTTGAAAATTTAGCTCTAAGAGTTTTTGACATCTATTCTTTGGAAATTGAGAAATTTCAGACAAATGGATCTAGAATTCCTAGATTTCTCCTAATTTCACAGAATCTATCCTCACTAAGGGCCTTTGTAAAGATATCGGCTAATTGATTTTCAGTGCAAACATATTCAAGAATTACATTTTTGTTTTGAACATGTTCTCTTATAAAATGATGTCTTATTTCAATATGTTTAGATCTTGAGTGTTGTATTGGATTTTTAGATAGATTTATGGCACTTGTATTGTCACATTTTATTGGAGTTTCATTAAGTTTGATTCCAAAATCTTTGAGTTGTTGCTTAATCCACAAGATTTGAGCACAACAACTTCCGGCTGCAATGTATTCGGCCTCAGCCGTAGACAGTGCCACCGAATTTTGTTTCTTGCTAAACCATGAGATTAGGTTAACTCCAAGAAATTGGCAAGTTCCACTTGTGCTTTTTCTATCTAATTTACATCCAGCAAAATCAGCATCAGAATATCCTAACAAATTAATTTGTGAGTCCTTAGAGTACCATAACCCTATAGTTTGTGTACCATTTAAGTATCTAAGGATTCTTTTAACAGCATTCAAATGAGATTCCTTAGGATTAGATTGATATCTTGCACATAAGCAAACACTAAACATGATATCAGGCCTACTTGCAGTTAGATATAATAATGAGCCAATCATACCTCTATAGTATTTTAAGTCTACGCTTTTACCTTCATCATCCTTGTCAAGCTTACATGAGGGACTCATTGGTGTGCCAATTGGTTTGCAGTTCTCCATTCCAAATCTTTTGAGTAGTTCCTTGGTGTACTTGCTTTGGGTGATGGAGATTCCTCTTTTGATTGTTTGATTTGGAGTCCGAGGAAGAAGGTGAGTTCTCCCATCATGCTCATCTCGAACTCTCCCTACATAAGCTTAGCAAAGTCTTGACAAAGGGATTCATTAGTAGACCCAAAAATTATGTCATCAACATAAATTTGTATAATTAGCATATCATTTTGGTTTCTTTTAATAAATAGAGTTGTATCCACATTGCCTCTTGAGAAACCATTATTTAGTAGAAATTTGCTTAGCCTTTCATACCATGCTCTAGGTGCTTATTTTAGACCATATAAAGCTTTATTTAATCTAAAGACATGATTGGGAAAAGCATGATTTTCAAATCCAGGGGGTTGTTCTACATATACTTCTTCAGAAATATATCCATTTAAAAATGCACTTTTAACATCCATTTGAAATAGTTTGAATTTCATAAAGCAAGCATAAGCAAGTAGAAGTCTAATGGCTTCTAATCTAGCAACAGGTGCAAAGGTTTCATCAAAATCAATTCCTTCTTCTTGATTATATCCCTTAGCAACCAGTCTTGCTTTATTTCTAATTAATTTCCATGCTCATCTAACTTGTTTCTAAAGACCCATTTTGTGCCAATTATTGAATAATCTTTAGGTCTTTTCACTAAGGTCCAAACATTATTTCTTTCAAATTGACTGAGTTCTTCTTGCATAGCATTAATCCAGTTATGATCATTTTCAGCTTCTTCAAAAGTTTTAGGTTCAAGTTGAGATACAAAAGCACAATGATTAAGTACATCTCTAAGTGAAGAACGTGTTTTTACCCCATGCATAGGATCACCGATAATTAATTCCTTAGGGTGGTTATGAATATACCTCCATTCCTTGGGTAAGTCATTTGTACCTTGAGGTTGTTCTTGAATTTCTTCACCTTTCTCATTTTGTTCATCTTCTTGATCCTTGTCTTCTGAAGTTGCTGAATCTTTCAGAGTGATCTCCTTCATACCTTCTATTAGTGGATCTGCATCATCAACACCCTCATTCTTCCTTGAAGGAAGATTGTTAGATTCATCAAAGACAACATGTATGGACTCCTCAACTACTAAGGTTCTTTTGTTGAACACTCTAAATGCTTTACTAGTGGAGGAGTAACCTAGAAGGATTGCTTCATCTGATTTTGCATCAAATTTACCAAGTTTTTCTTTGCCATTATTTAATACAAAACATCGGCAACCAAAAACATGAAAATAGGCAATATTTGGTTTTCTTCCTTTCCAAAGTTCATAGGGGGTTTTCTTTAAAAATTGTCTTATTAAAGCACGATTTAAAATGTAACATGCTGTGTTAATAGCTTCCGCCCAAAAATATTTTGGAAGGTTGCTTTCACAGAGCATGGTACGGGCCATTTCTTCTAAGGTTCTATTTTTCCTTTCAACTACCCCATTCTGTTGGGGTGTCCTAGGAGCAGAGAAGTTGTGGCCAATTCCATTTTCATCACAAAAATTTTCAAAGTCATGATTTTCAAATTCTGTTTCATGATCACTTCTAATATTTTGAATTGAAAACCCTTTTTCATTAGTGACTTTTCGATGAAATTTCGTGAAAATTTGAAAAGTTTCATTTTTGTGAGCTAAAAAGAAAATCCAAGTAAAACGAGAGTAATCATCAATTAATACAAATCCATATCATTTTCCTCCTAGACTAGTGGTTTTAGTTGGTCCAAATAAATCCATATGTAAGAGCTCTAAAGGTCTAGAAGTTGAAATAGTGTTTTTGGATTTAAATGATACTCTAGTTTGTTTACCTAATTGGCATGCATCACAAATTCTATCCTTTTCAAAATTCAATTTTGGCAAACCGAGAACTAAATCCTTTTTGATTAATTTTGAAAGAGAATGCATGCTAATATGTGCAAGTCTACGATGCCACAGCCAACTAGTCTCATTTATTTTAGCATTTAAGGAAACTAGGCATTGCATGTCTAATTTAGTTAAATCATTCAAGTCTACCATAAACATTGCCATGCCTATGTCCTATAAATTTAATGCCATCGTTAATAGGACTCGTCACAATGCATACAGATGATTCAAAACTTACTTTATACCCTTTATCACAGAATTGACTAATGCTAAGTAAGTTATGCTTTAAACCTTTAACAAGTAAAACATTCTCAATGTATTTGGAGGGAGTGATACCAATGTTACCTATCCCGATGATCTTTCCTTTGCCATTATCTCCAAAGGTGACCATCCCTCCATCCTTAGCATCAAGCGTGATGAATTGTGATTCATCACCAGTCATGTGTCTCGAGCATCCGCTGTCAAGATACCATTTCCTGTTTCCTTCTTGGGATGCTAGACACACCTGCAAGCACAGATCAAGTTTCTGTCTTAGGTACCCAAGCTTTCTTGGGTCCTTTCAGGTTAGTCAGAATGGTTCCTTTTGGAACCCATATTTTCTTTGTGTTTGCATATTTGTTAATAAGACATGTGTATGATTTATGTCCTATTCTTCCACATTTAAAACAAGTAATATTTGTAGGCTTTTTGCTTGAATAATTTGCATAAATATCCTTCAAAAATTTTTGTTTCTTCAGGGGTTTATAACCAAGTCCAGCCTTATCATATATAGCTTTCTGATTATCAAGGATCATATTTAGCTTGTTTGAACTTAAGGTGAACTTATCTACTATAGATTTCAGCCTGTTAATTTCATCCTTAAAGTTTTGATTTTCTTGAATCAATGTGAATTTTTCCATTGAAAGAATTTCAGCTTGTTTCACTAAGGACTGATTTTTCAATTTCAGCTCTTTGTTTTTCTTCCCTAGTTTCTTTAATTCATCAATTGAATCATAGAAAGCTTCATGCAATTCTTCAAAAGTAAATTCACTAGTGGATTCAGAAGTTACCTCATTTTCATGTGCCATCAGGCACAGATTGGCTTGTTCGGTTGAGGTTTCCTCGTCGGAGCTTGAGTCATCACTCGCACTCCAGGTCACCATCATTGCCTTCTTTTTGAATTTCTTTGGACCTTTCTTCAATTGAGGACATTCGGATCTGAAATATCCTGGCTTCTTGCACTCGTAGCATATAGGGGTTTGATCTTTCTCCTTTTCTATGCTTTGATCCCCTTTTGTAAATTTCTTTCTCATCCCCTGTTTCCTTTTTCTTAGAAACTTCTTGAATTTCCGGGTGATGAGAGCCATCTCCTCATCCTGATCTTCATCTTCAGAGTCATCTGTTTCATAATCAGGTGAAGTTGTGGATTTGAGGGCAATGGTTCTTTTCTTTTTGATTTCATCCTCTTGATGTTGCATCATGCTAAGTTCATGAGTCATCAAGGATCCAAGAAGCTCTTCTAGAGGTAGAGTGTTCAAGTCCTTTGCTTCTTGGATGGCAGTCACCTTGGCTTCCCAAGTTCTTGGCAGTGACCTGAGAATCTTCCTTACAAGTTCACTGTTAGTATAAGATTTGCCAAGACACTTTAAACCATTGATTATATCAGTAAAATGAGTAAACATAGCAGTTATGGACTCATCATGCTCTATTTTGAACAATTCATATTTATGTACAAGCATGTTTATTTTAGACTCTTTTACTTGATTTGTTCCCTCATGGGTGACTTCTAACCTATTCCATATTTCTTTAGCAGATGCACAAGTAGAAATGCGATTAAATTCACTAGCATCTAGTGCACAATAAAGAACATTCATAGCTTTGGCATTTAATTGTGCCAATTTCTTGTCAACCTCATCCCATTCTTTCTCAGATTTGGTTGACTCCTCACCATCTATAATCTTGGTGGGTGTGTGAGGATCATTCACTATGATACTCCACATATCATAGTCGAGTGCTTGTATGAAAATCTTTATCCGAGCTTTTCAATAGGTGTAATTAGACCCATTGAAAAGTGGAGGTCGGTTTGTTGATTGCCCCTCAGCTAGAGAAGTTCCAACAAGGGTTGCCATAGATCTTTGGCTCTTTGATTGTTAGATCAAAGAAGGGCTAGAGCACTGGCTCTGATACCACTTGTTGCCCAGCTATGCAACCCAAGAGGGGGGGTGAATTGGGTTTCTAAAAATTTTAAGCCCAACAAATAACTTATGAAGAACAAAACAATGGCTTTAAATCAATATTAATTACCTAAAGTAGTATTGCAAGGATATAATAAAGAAATAAGATAAAGCGATAAAGCACACCACAAACACAAGGATTTATAGTGGTTCGATGCTAACCTTGCACCTACATCCACTCCCCAAGATCCCACTTGGGAATTTCAATCCACTATCCTTTGTATTCAACCCGAATACAAAACGTCGGAAACTCCGACACTAGCTATCCCAAGCTAGAATACAAGACGTCGGAAACTCCGACCCTAGCTATCCCAAGCTAGAACACTTGTTTCTCGGGTACAAGCAAACCCAAAACACTCCGATTTCAGGTTCGGATCAACCTTTCCTTGTTTTGGAAATCCTCCAAAAACAAGAGCAAAAACTCACAAAGAGTAAGAATATTTAGAGCACAGATGAATACAATAACAGCTCCTTAAATGAGCAAATATAACAATAAAAGCTTTACTCAAATGAAGAACCCCTTTTTCAGATTTTCTCAAGATGAATGAACGGTTGAACGCTTGAGAAGAGGTTGATTGTTGATTGAAGATCTCTTGAAAGCTTTGAACGATCTCTAGATCAAGGTTGAAAACAATCGACTTGAAAGATTCTCTCTTTGAATGCTCTTGCTTTTCTTTTTCACAAACTCTCTTGAATATTGTGGATCCTCTCTCTTCTTCTTGAATATTTCGTTGATCTCAGATTTAGGATCCTCTCTTCTCTTTTGATCTCACGTTTGATCTCCCGATTTCCACACTTTTTCTTTGCAATTTGATCTGCTATTTAATCTGCAATTTCCTTTCACCATTTTAAGCATTTTATGGCATTAGTAGCAAGAGAAAACAATTTAGGCAGATAAAGAGCCGTTAGAGGATTTTTAGGAAGCATAAATGGCAATTAAAACGGACAAAAAAATAACCGTTGCTGATATTTTCCGTCGCAGGGGTCGACTCATGAGTCGACTCATGCTTCAGGAGTCGACTCATGAGTCGACTTCTGTTGCAACAGACCAGAAGGTCTGATTTCTAGATTTTTAGGCTCAAATCAGCAGAGGTCGACTCATGAGTCGACTCATGCCTTGTGGGTCGACTCATGAGTCGACTCACAGGTCGTGCCAAGTCAAAAATCCAGCGTGCCATTCAGCTCATAGTGTCATGAGTTGACTCATGAGTCGACTCATGCACTTCAAACCTTCATAACTTCAAAAATATAAGTCCAAACACAATAAAATTTTCACCAATAGATTTCAAATCATTTGTTCTACCAAATGGTACTATCAAATCAGGATTTTAGTGAAATTATGATTTTGCCCTTGAAGAGCATAAGGACTTTTTCAATTGTTTGTATCCCTTCAATCTGCTTTGTAATCATCAAAATCAATCTAGGAGCAACAGTCAATCTGTTGATGGTTGAGCAACCTTGTATTGTAATTGATTTGTTAATAAATAAAATATATTTTTGGTATTTTCATCACAAGTTTTCATTTTCTAATGAACTTCATTGTTGTGATGAAGTCCTTAGGACTATTTAGGTTCGATAAAGAGAAGATTTATCGATTAGTCCTTAAAACTATTCACGATCAAATGAAAGGTTGTTAATAAGGACGACAGCTTCTATCGAGCATAGATCACTGTAGGCCATATGGGTTGGTTGTCCTCTAAACCAAAGAGTGTGGAGACACTGGTATGGCATACAGGTGAGATATAAGGGTACATCATCATTGAATGTGACCAACTCCAAAGTATTCTGCTGTCAAGAATATCTCTGATAGGATATAGGTATAAGTGTCCCTTAGACCTGAGATCGCCTCAGTGACTTGCAAGCAACTCACTGTACTTTGGTACTGGACTAACTGAATTTCTAATTCAGTGACGAAAGATTTTTAGGCACAGTCAAGTACTTGCAAAGTCAGAGTGTGATCAAGATGGGATTGACCACTCCAAGAGTTGGAGAAGAATGAATGGCTGTATTTTAATTTAGCAAAATTTTTACCAGGGTAATCCATCAAATGGATTTGATATTTTGAAATATAATATGAACAACTTGATCAGAGTTGACAGTTGAACTCTGAGGTATCCTATGAGCATTTTGGTCAAGGAGATGAATTATATAGAAACTATATCCGTATGGGTTCTAAGGATGTTGTTTTACACATTCGATCTATCTGACCGTCGGGTACCATTGCTAGATGGTCACTTTGATTGGTACAGAAATTTATTCCTATACTACCAGCTTAGGTTTGGACCTATGAGGTCACAGAAAATAGAGTTCATGATCCGATCGGATGGTTGATCAACGATTAAGAATTGTTCTAGGGTTAAACGATCAATACGATTGACATTTAACCTAGTGCAAGTGTTGCAGGAGGATCGACTAGCAATTCAATTGCTAATTGACTTAATTTGATTAAGTAAATGGGCTGAGATTAAGTCTCATTGAATATAATTTAATTAAATTTATTTTGGGCTTGATTGAATTAAGTCCAATTGGTTTATTGGATAAGCCAAGTGTAAAGAAAAATCAGTCCTAGTTCAATTAGGACTTGGGTCAACCTAATTTCTAATTCGATTAAAAAAATTAAATTAGATTTAAATCTAATTTAATCTGATTAAATTAGATTTTTAATTGGGTTAAGACCTATTTTAATTAGGTTGATTTAATTTTGGTTTGATTTGGTTTGAGAAATCAAATTTGAACAAGTCATAGATTGAATCCTAGTAAGACTAGGATTCCACTTTGTGCCACCTTAGCCCCCCATGCCCACTCTCTCTTATTTTGTGTGACAAAACCTTCTCTCTCAGGCCTTCACGTATGCCCAAAGCTTTTCACTCTTTCTCTCTTATATGAAATATGGTTGTGGACCAAGTCAAAGTAGGAATTAGTTTGGATTTCAAATTCTATGAGATAAAATTTTAGGAAACCAAAACTCTTTTCTTATGGTACTGATTTTACCCAAATTTTTTTAAAAATTTTTATGAGTTTTATGGTACATATTGTGTACCCTTTGCTGGTGGTCCATGGTAGAAAAAGAAGGAGGGGGTGCCCATGGGTTGGGCACCACTTGTCTTGCCCTGTTTGGATTTTTCTTGACTAGATATTTGACCTAGACAAGGATTCTTCATATCTCATGATTTAAGATGAATTTCTTTTAAAATTTTTGTGGATTACAGATCATTGAGAGACCTTTGGGTATTTGAAAATTAGGGAGAAAGGATGTTGGGACATGGAGATATGATAGACACAAGACTAAGTGTCTGGGTTAGAGCAAAAAGAAGAAGAAGAGGGTCTTCTTCTAGGGTTGCTATGTTCACCTCTTCCTTTCCTCTATCTATGAGTTTTCTAAGAGTGTCTCACATCTAAAACTCCTTCTCCTACTTCTCATCTTTAGAAGAGTCCAAATCAAGAAGAAGGAGGCATCTGATCGACCATCGAAGAAGAATCAGCACATACTAGCATACTGTGCTGATTTTCTGGACCAAGACTTCTCATCGTGATTCATGGGCTCGTGTGGATGACTCCTAGAGGCCGGATGCATGTACGGCTCATAACATCATCCTCAAACCTGGATCAGCAAAGTTAAAACATCTAACTTGCAAGGTAATAGATCTGATCTATTATATTTTACATACATTAGATGTAGTATAGAAATATGTTGATATGATCAACATGTAGTTCTTGCTCTTTATATTTTAATTTTTGATTTAATATCATGTAATAATTATGTGATAAGATCTTAGATCTAGGGATTCTCTAATTTTATAAGATAAATTTTGATTTATTTTAGTCTTCCACTGCCTGATCTTGAAAAAGTTTCAAGATCTAACCTGAAACCCTAGATCTGGTTCCTTCAATTGGTATCAGAGCCTAAATTATTTATTATATGATTATTTATATATGCTTAAATTATTTCTTAGATTAGATCTAATTTATAATATGATTGTTAAATCTAAAATTAAAATTTTTAGATCAATCATGAACTGTAGGTTGTCCTACTGTAAGGTTTATCCCTTACAGTGCAAAGGTTGTCCTAGTTCGTGTACATCTATCTTTAATCATAAATTTGTTAGATGTGATCTAGATTAAATTTATGATTTATTAGATTTAAAAGATATTTAAATCTAAAATAAAATCTCTTTGTTAATAATTTCTGCGTAAAGAATCATAATATATTTATCTGAAAAATTTGTGCAGTTTAAAGTTGAAACTGTTTCAATTACATGAACCTATTTAGATTAGATCTAAAGTAGTTTCATGCTTATTTCACTTGTATTTTGATTATGAATCAAACATGCAACTTGGTTGGTAGAATCATGTTGTAAAAAAATATTTTACAAATATAAAAATTATTTTTGAAAAGCCGAACCCCAACACTCAGCCCAAAACTTAATTGAGAATTAAGAAGTTGTTTGATTAGGTTCTAGGATTGTGAATTGAAGAACCTAAGACACAAACCATAACGCATTGGGTTAATGGGTTAGTGAGAATTAGGTCCATTAATTGGGTTAGACTTAATGTTAGATTAAAGATGGACTTAATTAGAGAATTGACTAAATCTAATCAATTATTGTCTTAGATTAGGTCAAAGATTCTCTAGATCAATTACAATAGTTGTAGTTGGTCAAGTCTATATCTTTAACGAGAACCAAATGGACTTGATTCTTGGCTAAGCGGTCTAGCATGAACTGTTAGGTTGATCTAATTGAAACTAATTAAACCAGTTGGTGTCTAAGGTAAACCAGATCGATGGTTTTTAATTGGCGACCCACTTACCTGGCCATTTTTTGATGGTGTCTAAGGCAAGCTTTGGCAGACCCTCCCACCGATCGAACTTACCTGGTCTCTTAATGAAATTATGTTTTGATCGGATCACTTGACTATTCGAGCTGACCCATGTCAGTTAGGTAAATCAGTGTGACTGATTTAGGTGCTCCTAAACCAGCCCTTTTAATGGTCTCCCTTAAGCTGACTTGGTGAAGCCAGTGGAAGGATCATGATAAGCTGGTTCATCTAACCTCCTCCTCTAAATTAATTAAATCTTTTAAAATTATTAGATCCTTAAAATGAAATAGATATGGTGATAACTAGATCATAGTCTCCCATTAAGTGGATGATAATGGGTCCATCAGTTGGATAATCATTGGAGGCCCAAAGGCCTGGTGCTTATCGGCTAATGGAATTATCATTCATAATATGATTTTTTGACTGTATCTTTCTAAATGATGGTTAGGTTAGCCAACTAAAATTGGGCCTAATCATTCATTGGCTAGATGGGCCAAGTATGGTCATGTTAATGGTTGGACCTAATCAGACCTTTTCAGTGGAGGCCAAAGCCTACTGATTAGGGACTGGGGTAAAATTAAAATTATTAAAAATTATTTAGAGAAATAATTGGTTATTAACCTACCCTTAGAGGTATATGGGTTGGCCAACCAAAGTTGGGCTTGTGTGTAGTCTAAGTGGATTCTAGTACCCACTAAGGAATTAGGATAATTCTTCGAATTGGAGGTAGAGGCTACTAATTCGAATAAAATAGTGGGAGAAACTTTTTGATTAAAGTTCAAATCTTTAGGTTTAATGAATCAATTACTAATTAGGTTATGATTTTTTTTGTACAGATATGGCCACTTTCCTATCACTCCGATCATTGTTGGATAATAAAAATTTGATGGGACCCAACTTCGGTAGCTGGTACCGAAAGTTAAAGATTGTCCCGGAGTATGAACGGATCCTATATGTGATAACAGATCCTTCACCTGAGGAGCCAGCTGCCAATGCACGTGGAACAGTCAGAGATACTTACCAGAAGTGGCTCAGTGATCGAACCACGGTGCACTGCATCATGCTGGCTGCCATGAGCAACGAGTTCAGTCACAGATTTGAGATGGCTCAATCAAAGGACATGCTTCAAATATTGGAGGATGCCTTTGGCACACCCAATGATGCGGAGAGGCACAAGACTAGTTGTGCCATCTTCAACACCAAAATACGGGATGGTGCCTCTGTCACTGATCATATATTGTACATGATCGAGCTGATGGAGTATTTGAGCAAGCTCAGCTTTCCCATGCATGAGCAGCTTGGGAAAGATGCAATACTTAACTCGCTGTCCAAATCTTATCTCCCATTCCTCACTCATTATAGAATGACAAAACCTAAAGTAAACTACCATGGATTTCTGGGGTTGCTTCAGAACTTTGAGAATGATCGCCAACTCCACAAGGAGTCAGTGAACTTAGTAGGAGGTTCGTCTTCTGGTTCTCGATCCTTTGAGAAAGGGAAGAAGAACAAGAAGAAAAAAGTGAAGAAGGTGCAAGTTTAGGCTGGGACATCAGTGCAGTGCCGGACCAGAAAGATCAAGCCCAATAAGAGTCAAGCTGAATGCTTCTTTTGCAAAAAATGAGGGCACTGGAAGAGAAACTGTCCTCAGTACATTACCTCTTTGGACCCGAACAGGCAGAGAAAGAAGCAAGCTATTGCTAGACAAGGTATTTATATGATAACTCCTTGCAATTTCTCTATTTGGGATATAACTGACTGAGTATTGGATATCGATAGCCCTTACCATATTTGCAATTCATTGCAGGGGTTGCAGGTCAGTAGGAGATTCAAGCAAGGTGAGAGGTTCCTGAACATTGGAGATGGAAGACCAGTTCCAGTTCTAGCATTAGGAATCTTGAAACTTGTATTTGAGTCCCATACCGTTGTTCTTAATGATTGTCATTTGTATCCCAGTTTCTTTTTAAATGTTATCTTTGTAGGCCTTCTGGCCAAAAATGATTATGAAATTTCAATAAAGAAACAAGTTTGTAATATCATTATGAATGGTGTTACTATTTTTTGTGGATATTTGAACAATGATGTGTATATGTTATCACAACCTGTTAACATAGTCTATTCTACTGGCAAGCACCCTAGATTAGATAGTGTATCAGATATCTACTTATGGCACTATAGGCTAGGTCATATAAACAAGAACAGGATAAACAGGTTGACTCAAGAGAAAATCTTCAAAGTCAGTGATTGTGAATCACTTCCAACCTGTGAGTCTTGTCTTCTTGGTAAAATGACCAAATCACCTTTTAATGAAAAAGGTGAGAGAGCTACTGAGCTCTTGGGCCTAGTACATACTGATGTATGCGAGCCCATGAGCACAAGTGCTCGAGGTGGATATTTCTACTTCATCACTTTCACGGATGATCTATCCAGATATGGACATGTCTATCTGATGAAACATAAGTCGGATTCATTTGAAATGTTCAAATGATTTCGATGTGAAGTAGAAAAATAAACTAGGAAGAGTATTAAAACTCTTTGATCTAACCGAGGAGGGGAATACCTTTCTAGTGAGTTTCTCACATATCTAGGAGAGAATGGGATTCTCTCCCAATGGACTCCTCCAGGAACACCACAGCATAATGGTGTGTCTGAAAGGAGAAATCGAACTCTATTAGATATGGTCCGATCCATGATGGGTTTTGCCAGCTTGCTGATATCTTTCTGGGGATATGCACTCGAATCGATCTGTTATCTGTTAAATAGGATTTCAAGTAAGTCTGTAATTAAGACTCCATATAAGATATGGACAGGGCGAAAGCCAGCACTTTCACACCTTAGGGTCTGGGGGTGCCTAACCTATATCAAACGGTAGTTACAGATAAACTTGGACGTAGGTCTGACAAATGCACATTCATAGGGTACCCCAAAGAGATCAAAGAATATTTTTTCTACCATGCTGATGAACAAAAGGTGTTCGTCAGCCTTAAGGCAATCTTTTTAGAAAAAGAGTTCCTTGGTGAAGAAACCGTTGCCTCTAAGGTTGAACTTGATGAAGTTCAACAGGTAGAAGGAACGACACCAATAGCTGAACCTGAGTTGGATTTGATTAGATCAGATCCGGAGTCCAATGTACCTGCACCATTAAGATGATCCGGTAGAGTACCACGTCAGTCGGATAGATACTATAGTTTCTTGATCCGAGACGGTGATCCCATCAAACTTGATGAGAATGATGAGGATCCGATCACCTATATGGATGCAATGCAGAGATCTGATTCTGAGAAATGACTTGAAGCCATAAAATCTAAAATGGAGTCCATGAAGGTTAACGATGTATGGACATTGGTTGACCCACCTAAAGGGGTTAAACCCATTGGGTGTAAATGGGTCTTCAAAAGGAAGAGGGGCGTAGACGGAAAGGTGGAGACCTATAAAGCCCGTCTGGTTGCCAAGGGGTATCGTCAATATTATGGTATTGACTATAACGAGACGTTCTCCCCTGTGGCAATGCTCAAATCTATTCGGATAATGCTTGCAATAGCTGTCCATCTGGATTATGAGATCTGACAGATGGATGTAAAGACAGCTTTCCCGAATGGAGAGCTGACCGAAGAGGTGTATATGATACAACCTGAGGGGTTTACATCCACAGATGAGTCCAAGGTGTGCAAGCTTCAGAGATCCATTTATGGATTGAAGCAAGCTTCTTGAAGTTGGAACATGCATTTTGATAAGGTGATCAAAACATATGGCTTCGTTAAGAATGGAGAAGAGCCTTGCATCTATAAATGGGCAAATGGTCTAGTTATGGTATTTTTTGTCTTGTACGTGGATGATATTCTCTTAATCAGGAATGACATCCCTGTACTACAGGGAATAAAAGTTTGGTTGTCATCGCAGTTCTCCATGAAGGACTTGGGTGAAGCATCCTACATCCTAGGGATAAAGATCTATAGGGATAGATCTAAAAGGATGCTTGGGTTATCCCAGTCCATGTACATAGACACTGTGCTGAAGAGGTTCAGCATGGAGAATTCCAAGAAGGACTATCTATCGATAGGCCATGAAATTTTTCTCTCTAAGAAGGATTGTCCGATAACTCCTGAAGAGAAAGAGCGTATAAGTAGAGTCCCATATGCTCGACCGTGGGATCTATCATGTATGTCATGACATGTATAAGGCCAGATGTGGCATACTCACTAGGAGTAGTGAGTAGATACTAATCTGATCTTAGAGAAAACCACTAGAAAGTGGTTAAAGCTATCCTTAAATATTTAAGAAATACTAAGGACTAATGGTTAGTTTATGGCGAGTCAGATCTAAAACTTGTGAGGTTCACAAACTCTAACTTTCAATCTGATCATGATGACAGCAGAAATGTGTTGGCTTATATTTTTACTCTGAATGGTGGAGCCATCTGCTGAAAAAGTTCCAAGCAACATACTGTGGCAAACTCTATTTGTGAGGCAAAGTACATTGCAACATCGGATGCCGCGAAGGAAGCTGTGGCTGAGAAAATTCATCATCGTGCTCAGAGTAGCATCCTCCCTCGATGGTCCGATCTTGCTCTACTGCGACAGCACTGGTGCCATAGCTCAAGCGAAGGAACCCAAAGCACACCAGTGGATGAAGCACATTTTGCACCACTTCCACCTGATCCGGAAGATTGTGGATCGAGATGATGTCGACCTTCAGAAGATCGATGGAAAGGAGAACCTGGCTGACCCCTTCACTAAAGACCTGGCAATAAAGGAGTTCGACAACCACAAGTCGAAGATGGGTATTAGATACTATGCCGAGTGGCTTTAGGACAAGTGGGAGTTGTTAGAAAATATGTCCCAAAAGCCAATTGTCAACCTGTTGACGGTTGAGTAACCTTGTATTGTAATTGATTTGTTAATAAATAAAATATATTTTTGATATATTCATCACAAGTTTTCATCTTCTAATGAACTCCATTTTTGTGATGAAGTCCTTAGGACTATTTAGGTTCGATAAAGTGAAGATTTATCGATTAGTCCTTAAAACTGTTCATGACCAAATGATAGGCTGTTAATAAGGATGACAGCTTCTATCGAGCATATATCGCTGTAGGCCATATGGGTTGGTTGTCCTCTTAACCAAAGAGTGTGGAGACACTGGTATGGCATATAGGTGAGATATAAAGGTACATCATCATTGAATGTGACCAACTTCAGAGCATTCTATTGTCGACAATATCTCTGATGGGATATAGGTGTAAGTGTTCCTTAGACCTGAGATCGCTTTAGTGACTTGCAAGCAACTCACTGTACTTTGGTACTGGACTAACTGAATTTCTAATTCAATGATGGAAGGCTTCTGGGCATAGTCAACTACTTGCAAAGTCGGAGTATGATCAAGATGGGATTGACCACTCCAAGAGTTGGAGAAGAATGAGTCACTGTATTTCAATTTAGCAAAATATTTACCAGAATAATCCATCAGATGAATTTGATATTTTGAAATACAATGTGGACAACCTGATCAGAATTCATAGTAGAACTTTGAGGTGTCCTATGAGCATTTTGGTCAAGGGGATGAATTATATGGAAACTATATCCGCATGGATTCTAAGGATGTTGTTCTACACATTCGACCTATCCGACCGTCGGGTACCATTGCTAGATGGTCACTTCAATTGGTATAAAAATTTATTCTTGTGCTATCAACTTAGGTTCGAACCTATGAGGTTACACACATTAGAGTTCACAATTTGATCGGATGGTTGATCAACGATTAAGAATCATTTTAGGGTTAAACGATCAATACGATTGACATTTAACCTAGTGCAAGTGTTGTAGGAGGATCGATTAGCAATTCAATTGCTAATTGGCTTAATTTGATTAAGCTAATAGTCTAAGATTAAGTCTAATTAAATATAATTTAATTAGATTTTATTTGAGCTTGATTAGATCAAGTTCAATTGGTTTATTGGATAAGCAAGTGCAAGGAAAAACTAGTCTTAGTTCAATTAGGACTTGGGTCAACCTAATTTTTAATTTGATTAAAAAATTAAATCAGATTTAAATCTCATTTAATCTGATTAAATTAGATTCTAAATTAGGTTAATACTTATTTTAATTGGGTTGATTTAATTTTGGTTTGATTTGATTTGAGAAACCAAATTTGAACAAGTCATAGATTGAATCCTAGTAAGACTAAGATTCCACCTTGCGCCACCTTAGCCCCCCATGCCCACTCTCTCTTATTTTGTGTGACAAAACCTTCTCTACCAGGCCTTCACACATGCCCAAAGCTTTTCACTCTTTCTCTCTTACATGGAATGTGGTTGTGAACCAAGTCAAAGTAGGAATTAGTTTGGATTTCAAATTCTATAAGATAGAATTTTAGGAAACCAAAACCCTTTCCTTATGGCACTGATTTTATCCAAATTTTTTTTGAGATTTTTGTGGCTTTTATGGAACATATTGTGTGCCCTTTACTAGTGGTCCATGGTGAAAAAAGGAGGGGGTGCCCATGAGTTGGGCACCACTTGTCTTGCCCTGTTTGGATTTTTCTTGACTAGGTATTTGACCTAGACAAGGATTCTTCATATCTCATGTTTTAAGATGAATTTCTTCTTAAAATTTTCATGGATTATAGAGAATTGAGAGACCTTTGGGGCACATGAAAATCAGAGAGAAAGGGTATTGGGGTTTAGAGATATAATAGACACAAAACTAAGTGTCTGGGTTAGAGCAAAAAGAAGAAGAAGAGGGTCTTCTTCTAGGGTTGCTATGTTCACCTCTTTCCTTCCTCCATCTGTGAGTTTTCTGAGAGTGTCTTACATATAAAACTCCTTCTCCTACTTTTCATCTTTGGAAGAGTCCAAATCAAGAAGAAGGAGGCATCTGATCGACCATCGAAGAAGGATCAGCACAGTACTAGCATACTGTGCTGATTTTCTGGATCAAGACTTCTGATCATGATTCGTGGGCTCATGTGGATGACTCCTAGAGATCGGATGCATGTGCAGCTCGCAACATCATGCTCAAGTCTGGATCAACAAAGTTAGAACGTCTAACTTGTAAGGTAATAGATCTGATCTATTATATTTTACATACATTAGATATAGTATAGAAACATGTTAATATGATCAATATGTAGTTCTTGCTCTTTATATTTTAATTTTTAATTTAATGCCATGTAATAATCATGTAATAGGATCTTAGATCTAGGGATTCTGAAAAAGTTTCAAGATCTAACCCTGAAACTCTAGATCTGATTCCATCAAATATATCACTGTACTTCAATTTAGTAAAATTTTGATCAAGATAATCCATGTGATAGATTTGAAAGGTTGTAATATAATGTGGATGACTATTTCAGGATTGACAGTTAAACCCTAGGTCGCCTTGAGCATTAGGATCAAAGGGATGAATTATGCAGTAATGATAAGTGATATATTTTTGCATTTATTGAAGATATTTTTGGTAATTTATGATGCTAACATCTTCTTAAAAACCTTAATTTTATGAATTTATTAATTTTTTTAAAAAATAAGTGATTTAAAAAAATATAAAATTAGATATATTTATAAAAAAATAGATGTTAATTTAATTGAGCAATTTAAATACCAAAATGAAGAAAAATTTTTGAAGAATTTAATATATATATATTTTTTAATTTTTTAGATAAAAATCAGAGCAAAAATGGAGCTAAAATATCCTAAAAAATAAAAAAAATAGCCTTCGATGTACGATGGACCGATCGCTCGGTCCACAGAGCCAGGGCACGGTCCACCGAAAATGCTACGCGGTCCACAGGCATGGTCTACAGGCAGCGAAAGCTATTTTGCACCATCCAACAGCTGAGATTTAATCTGAAGATCGATCCAACGGCTGTTGTTCGTTGCCCATTTATAAGAAAATTTTTTGCACGATCGGACGGTCGAAAATGAATCCATCATGAGATCAGATGGTTGAGGATGCTCCCGACTGAGAATAAGAGATTATCAACATGATCCAACAGTCCAGAACCAATCTCAGGTGCGATAGGACGATAGTGGTTTGATCCGACTTTGATAAGGATTAAAACTATAGATTTTGGGCAAATCTGGGCGGTTCAAGCTCCATCCGACGGCTAGGAATATTTCTAAGAAGATTAATATGATTTCTAAGGGTTTTAAAACTCTTTTTCCTATCAAAAAATTATGAAAAATTTATTTATAAATAGGAGGTCTGGAAATAAGCTTTGGGGAGTAGAAAAATTTAGTAGAAAGTGAAGAAAAAAATAAAAAAAAAATAAAATAGCTTTAGGGACCCAAGAAAAAGAAGGATAGAAGCCGGTTCGCTCTTCAGAGTATGATGGAAGATGGAGAGGTCATCAACCATCTTTTCGATGAGGCTTGACTGATCAACTTTAAATACTTGTTACAATTTTATTTTTATTTTATTTTATTTTATTATTTTTTTTAAATTTCTTGTACTTGAATTTTAATTTCAATTAATATAAAATTTATTTTTTTTCACTTTAATTTTTTATCTTTTATTTTTTACACATAGATGCTAGGATCTAATTAGTAAATCTTAGTATCAATTTATTTTTATACTTTTAAAATATTTATTATTTATTTTTATTGCAAGTAGATGCTAGGATCTAGTAAGTAGATCTTAGTATCTGATTTATTTTATACTTTTTTTAAATTCTTATTATTTATTTTTATTGTAAGTAGATGCTAGGATCTAGTTAGTAGATCTTAGTATCTGATTTATTTTTCACACTTTCAATTTTTATTTTTTGACATAAATTACTTTCTTTAAATTTTTTTTTTTTTGCAAAATCAAAGATTTCAAATTAAAATCCTATCTTCTCTATGGATTCGACTCAACTCACTTATTTCTATATATTTTTAATTTTTATTGAAGTCAAAATTTGATTGATATGAAAGGAATATGCCCTACAAGCCAATCAAAATTTATATTTTGATAGATTTTTCTTGTAATCTTCTAGACTTATGTATTAACTCTTTAAATAATAAAAGATATTTTTCATCATATGCTGTATCTTACTTTAATAATGATTATGATGAACTCCATAAATCAGAAAAATGAGTTTAGGATTATGATGAGATCATACCTATAAGACCTAAAATCTTAAAAATTCTGATTTAGAATATTTCTAGTCATAGGAGCATTGAGTAGGTGATCAATGTTCCGGATATATTAGCACTTTCTATGTATGCTCGATGGAGAGGGTGGCAGATCTCATATGCCACTTGTGTGAGACACTAATACAAGAAAGTGGGTGCTCATTAGAGAATGAGTTCATTGAATTGATCCGATTTAAGAAACATCTTATGGAATTTACTTACCTATCAAGAGATGTTTTCTTATAGTGAGAGTTGTGCATGTAATCCTTTGACCTGAGACTACCATAGAACCTTGTATACATAAATCCATATTTTTTGGTTCATACTCATTCATGACTTAGTCATGTACGGGGTGTTCTAGATATGGTAGAATGTGTATGGAGGTTGTGAGTAGGTCAACATGGAATTGATCACTCTTGGTAAGAGGAAATCGCATCCTACTTGTTCTGATCGATTGATGATTCAGGAAGCCTTTGATCAAAGCAGAATAAAAATTACAAAAAGTTTTTAATATTTTATTAATTGAATCATCATATAAAATTGAGAGAAATATGAGTATGATATTGAATTTGACATCATTCCATATCCAGAGTCATATTCGAGGTGCAGGGAGATCGCAGGATCAAATTGCACGGTAACTTTCCACTGAAGGATAGTTTTGGTATTTTCATCAAAAATTTTATATCTTCTAGATAGACATGATACATTGCTAAACATCAATCTTGTCTTATGGGTTTGATCGAATTAAAGAGTTTAATTCAATCACCAATTAGAAAGAGTTCTAATTGCTGAAATTGGGTTAGTTCGATTGGATCTAGATCGGTTAGATTAAATTTTAATCAAATCAAATCGACTTAAACTCAGACCTATTACTAGCTAGATGTGGAACCCAATGGGTCACACACAAAGGGTATTGATCAGGGGTCTAATTGGATTAGATCATGTTTGCAAAATTGACATGCTAGCATATGTTGCAAAAAAACTAGCTCCTTGTTTCAAATTGGGTTCAGAATTGACTCCAAATTGGGCTAATTAAAGCTAAATTAATTCAAATCAATTTTGGGTTTGAGTTGGTTCATCCTTATCTACATGTACCAAAAATTTGAAGCTAGGAAACCAAGTCTCCATGAGTCAAGAATTTTTCTTGTGCGTGGGTGCAGTTTTTGTGTGCAGAAATAGCTTTCACATCCCATGAGATGGGATGCCTCATCCTCAAGCTTATCCTATGTTCCATGATGAAATAAATTTTTTGATAAATCCTAACTTTGTTTTTAGCATGTGAATTTTTTTTAAAGTTAAAATTCCTTCTGGTTTAATCATGGAAAATCATTGAAGTTGGAAATCCTGTCAGCCTGATCCATGCACCTGACCAAGAGTCCAACTTGTGAAGGACTCTAACCCATTTGTCATGCCACTTCTTTATCTGAATTTTTTTCCACGACATTATCATGTTAGTTCCTTGATTTTTGACCATTGGATGGACAAAATTACATTGATGGGTGGTGGAAAAAAATTATGCCATGGGAAGCTGCACGATGCATCAGAGAATCATCGAGAAAAATGTTCCGAAGAGTCCTTCTGCATGAAGCGTCTCTTGGATTTTTTTTTGATGATTGTCATGTGTCAAAAACTTTCAAATAGACATGAAAATTTATTAGGAGGCATGATATTTTCTGATGGATGCGAGATGGTGCGTGGAAGGGGTGCGAAAAATTCCCGAAGGCAACCCATCGCTAAGTATTTAAAGGGGGTGCATCGGGGGATTGGATTCATTCAGATTTCCAATTTCTCCTTTCTTTCTAACATCCTCTCCCTATTGTCCAATTAGTCTCTTCCTTCTCATATTAGGATAAGTCCAAAAATAGAAAGGACAAGTCCGATTTTAGGACAAGAGTCTAGGAAGAGAATTAAGGAAGACAAGGAGAGAAGAAAGGTAGGGATAGGAAGGCTAGGAGAAGAGGAAGAGGGTCTTGAGGTCCTGATGTTTAAGAAAATTCTCAGAGTGAGAATTTTGGAGGAAAAATTAACTCAAAGAGTTGGTGTTCAGATCATAGCCTTGTGTGGATCACCGTTGGAGGGCGAACACTTGGGCGCCTGGTGAAGGTTTTGCCAAAATTTGGATTAAGCACTGCAGGTATTTTTCTATAACTTAAATTTAATCTTGAATTTATGTTATATATGATTATTAATTATTAAAGAGATGCTGGTTTAAGAATTTAATATTTAAAATTTTTTTATTAAAATTTTGAAATCCATTATGTTTTCACTGTGCATGCCCACCCTGAAATCCTACATGATAATCATGGTGTCCTAACAACAACATCGCGATCGTATCAACTTTTGGCACCATTGTCGGAGAAGATAATAATTTTAATATTTGATTTTTTTGATTTTTTTATAAATATAGCTTACTATTTTTTTATTTTTTTAATCTTTGTGTAGAAAAAAAAAGAAAAGAGAGAAAAATTCAAAAAAGAGATAGAAAGCTTCCAATTTTGCTTGGTGAGATCAATCCTAACCCCAATCCTAACTATTTTTTTGTATTAATTGCTTTTTTTTTCAAATTGACCTAAAGTTTATCCACATAAATCTAATAAAAATTGCATGATAAGAGTAGAAACTTAATTTTTAGGAGCATTCATCATTGTAGATTTATTTTTGATGATCACTGGAGACAAATAAGCTTTCAAGTTTTATTAGTTTCATGCATCTAATTTAGTTGAATAGAACTCCTTGTTTGAAATTGATTGTGCATATTCATCTCAAATCAATCAGCATATCTAGGTCCAAAAACAACCAAGATAAGGTGGGGATTTTATCACCCTCTCTTGGCCCAAAAACAACCAATCAGCATCCCACATTAACCCTAGCCTAACTAAAATCAAGTAGACATTGGCCCCTAGTATTAATCAAGTTCAGCTCTGAGTATTGTGGTCAAGTCAAGTGCAAAGTAAGTCCGAACTCACTCCTGAAACTGGTGTCTAAGGTCAGAGGTTATAAAGGCTCAGCCTAAGTAGATATGTGGTTATTTAATTGGTTCCGTTAGCTTACCTGGCCAATTCAATTGGTGTCTAAGGCAAGCAACGGGAGGACCCCGATGATTCCACCTCTTACCTGGCTAGTTGAAGGAAGTGAGAACAAACCCAATTTGCATTTAAGCTAAGCCACTCTACATCGAACTGTTAGGTCTAAGAAACCCATAGGTGTCTAGGTTTGATTGTTTGCTAACTTGATGGTAATTAACACTAAACCACAACTAATTCTTCCCACCTTACATATCTAGGTCTAGGGCTCTTTCTTTCTTCTCTCTCCTTTTTCTCTTAAAAAAAAAAAAGAAACAAATACAAAACTTGAATCATACATTAGGGTTTGCACTGGTATATGCAAGGTACAAGATCTCTATATCCTGACCTAGTTGAACCCAATCCTGAGATTGAACGATTGATTCATATTAAACCTAAAAATCAGATGGCTAAAAATCCTAGAGAACCACCTAGGCAGATGAAGAAATATTTTATTCCTTCCACCTATAATCCATCGACTTGTATCCACTTACCTGATATCCCTGCAAGCCACTATGAGATCAAGTCGACCACAATCCAAATGCTCCTATTTTTCTATGAGAATACTAATAAAGATCCTTACAAGCATCTGGATGAGTTCTTAAAAATTTATTCCACGGTAAAAATTTAAAATTTTACTGATGATGCACTTAGATTGACCTTATTCTCTTTTTCACTTAAAGACAAAGCCAAGTACTGGCTTGGCACAATAGGGAGACCAATCCAAACTTGGGCTAAAATGCAATACGAGTTTCTTAAGAAATTCTATCCCATAGGTCGAACCAACACCATGAGATGAGCCATCACTGGATTTGCTCAGCTTCCAGGAGAACAAATTCATGAATCATGAGAGAGATTTAAAGAACTTCTTAGAAAATAGCCACACCATGATCTATCTAAGTGGCAAATTGTTCAAGCTTTTTATGAGGGTTTAGATGACCAATACAGATAGATGGTAGATGCATCTTGTGCGGGTGCATTCATGAGTAAAAGTGAGGATGAAGCCTACACTTTATTTGAAACTTTGAGTGAAAATTCAATCAACCATGCCTCATTATCCTCCTACGAAAGATCAATCCCTCATCAAAAGTGGGCAGGAATTTTTGAGATCAAGCAAAAGACTCTAGTCCTAAGGCCGATCTGAACCTAATAGCCCAAAGATTAGATAAAGTCGACCTTCTTGCCCAGAAATTTGATCAGTTCCTAGCATTAAGTCAATAATCTCCTACACAATACATACCACCATCTAATTATCAGGAGATTTGTTCTATCTGTGCTAGCCCGGCCCATCATGTGAGTGAATGTCCTACGGCTGCACAGTTTCCACCTTTCATCTAAGAACAAGTTCAAACTGCTCAAGGTTACTCCAATCCTATCAATGACCCATTCTTAAATATATATAACCAAGATTGAAGGAACCAGCCTAATTTTTCTTGGAGACCCCAACAGACTCAGGCTCAGACCCAAATTTTTTCTGTGCAGAACTTTCAGAATAGGCCCCAATACCAAAATTATGCCTACAATAGAGGTCAGCCTACTCAGCCTACTCAACCATCCTATTACAATCAGCATTCATACCCACCTCCTCAACAGACCAATCTAGCCGATGATAGATTCAACCAACTCCAACAAATGATCATGACCCAACAGCAATCCCTCGCTAGGCTAGAAGCACAAATAGATCAATTAACTGGATCTACCATGAGGAGAGATCTAGGTCAATTGCCAAATGAATCAATATCAAATTTTAAAAATAACCCACCCACCTACCAACCACTTGGATCTAGTCATCAATCTAATGTCCCACCTAAGAATCCTCAATTTGAAAATGATAAAATAATTTTTGAGCTTAAAAGTGATAGGATTCTTAAGAACTCATACCAAGACTAGGTGAGTGAGGCTAGTATTGATGCTAGCTAAAAAGAGAATTTAGAAGAGGAGATTAGTATTGAGACTAACCCAATAGAAGAACCTAAGCCCAGTACTAATATTGATCTAAGTGATAAAGAGAAGAGAGCGGATGAGCTACCCAAGATATATTCACCAAAAATTTTATTTTTTTCAACCCTAGAAGCTAGTTCTTCCACTCTAAAATCATCACCTCCTCCAAAACTGAAGTCATCTTTGATTACACCTGAGTACACATATTTGAAATCAAATGATACCCTTTCAGCACCTATTACTTCAAACTCAACTTCTAAACTAAAAACTCAATTCATAAGTATTTTAGAAGAACAAATAGGAGAAATTCTCAACAAACAAGAGTTTGTGAATGGATTTGTGACTTATCTTACTACAATTAAGAATGGAGATGTAAAATATTTTTTAAAGATTGGTAATAAAATATTAAAATTTATTATAGACCATCTTCTTGAGATTGGCAATCCAAAACTATTAGAATTTGTTAATCCGATATTTGACATGGGATAGGTGAGAGAATCAGCATGGTCTGGCTGAAGATAGTAAACTTAGCACTTTCTGAAAGGCAACCCAGTTTTCAAGTTTTCAATTTTTGCTTTTGCCTTTGCTTTCTTTTGCATTTTGTTTAGGATAATAAAGTCTTGCTTTGTGTCTTTTGTAGGGATCTAAAAATAATCTTGGCTAAGTTGGGGGGGAGAATCAGTTTTGAAAAGACTTATGGATCAGGTGATATCTCTCCTTTTCTTTCTCTTTACATGTACCGTTCATATTTTCTACTCCATTGAGGACAATGTTGATTAAGTTGGAGGGGAGAATAAATTTTTTTTTAAGTTCTCAAGTAAGTTAGTATTTAAGCATCTGATTATACTTAAGAATTAAGTTAAACCAAGCATTTTAAAAGAAAATTGATGTACATAATAGAGAGTTTGTGAGATATTGAGGGATCAAGTAGTAAGAAAACTCAGTAAAGAGTAAAGTTTAGAACTTAAATAGTTTTCTTTGAGCATTTCTAAATTTGTCTACCAGTATCAAAGAAGAGTTTACTTCATATGGGCTTGTATAAAGTAACTATACGTTTCTTCATATGTTTAAAAAAAAAATTTCAAGTACTTCATGCTGAGTAACCGGGCCTCTTTGCCTAAGCAAGCATTGAGTTTCGCATCAAAAAGTATGAAGAGCAAAGAAGCTTTGTTATAAAGCTAGTTTTAACTCATAGCCTGTTTGATTCGAGCAAGTAGGTTCGAAGGGTATTTTATACTTAGTACCCTAAAGCCATCTGATTTGGGAGTCATTAACTAAAAACTCGCTACATGGGTCAAACAGAAAGCATAAGGGGTTAAGACACTCAATAGCAGTACAACATTAAAAAAAAAAAATCAATCAATAAATGAAAGACGGAAGTAACAATATACTTATTCATATGAAGGTTAATAATTTGGAGATAAAGGTAGGGATAATTTAAAAAAGTTTAGAAAAAATTTAGTGTTCTTAGTTTAACTCTCATATTGACTAGTATTAATACCCCAATGACATACCTCATTTATGTTCTACTGAACATCAGTGGCCCTTTTAAAAATTATTTGGTAAAATTTAAGATTTTAAGTTAAACGATACTTAATTCTAAATTCTTTCTTTATTAGAGGATGAGCAAAGTTCAAGTTGGAGGTGTGATAAGTGGTATATTTTTGCATTTATTGAAGATATTTTTGGTAATTTATGGTGCTAACATCTTCTTAAAAACCTTAATTTCATGAATTTATTAAATTTTCTTAAAAAATAAGTGATTTTAAAAAAATATAAAATTAGATATATTTATAAAAAAAAGATGTTAATTTAATTGAACAATTTAAATACCAAAATGAAGAAAAATTTTTGAAAAATTTAATGTATATTTTTTTTAATTTTTTAGGTAAAAATTGAAGCAAAAATAAAGCTAAAATATCCTAAAAAATAAAGAAAATAGCCTTCGATGTATAGTGGACCGGTCGCTCGGTCCACAGAGCCAGGGCGTGATCCACCAAAAATGCTACGCAGACCACATGCATGATTTATGAGCAGCAGAAGCTATTTTGCACCATCCAATAGTTGAGATTTAATCTGAAGATCGATCCAACGGCTGCTGTTCATTACTAATTTATAAGAGAATTTTTTACGCGATCGGATGGTCGAAAATAAATCCATCATGAGATTCGACGACTGAGGATGCTCCCGACTGAGAATAAGAGATTATCAGTGCAATCCGACGGTCCAGAACCAATCCCAGGTGCAATCAAATGGCTGTGGTTTGATTCGACTTTGATAAGGATTAAAACTATGGATTTTGGATAGATCTGGGTGGTTCAAGCTCCATCCGACGGTCAGAAATATTCCTAATGGGATTAATATGATTTTTAAGAGTTTTATGACTCCTTTTCCTACCAAAAAATTATGAAAAATTCATCTATAAATAGGGAGTCCGGGAATAAGCTATGGAGAGCAAAAAAATTTTAGTAGAAAGTGAAGAAAAAAATAAAATAAAAATAAAATAGCTTTAGGGACCTAAGAAAAAGAAGAAGAAAAGTCAGTTCGCTCTACAGAGTACGACGAAAGACAGAGAGGTCATCAACCATCTTTTCGATAAGGCTTGACTAATCAACTTTAGATCCTTGTTATAGTTTTATTTTTATTTTATTTTATTATTTCTTTTAAATTTCTTGTACTTGAATTTCAATTTCAATTAATGCAAAATTTATTTTTCTGCACTTTAAATTTCTATCTTTTATTTTTTGCACATAGATGCTAGGATCTAATTAGTAGATCTTAGTATCAATTTATTTTTATACTTTTTAAATTTTTATTATTTACTTTTATTGTAAGTAGATGCTAGGATCTAGTTAGTAGATCTTAGTATCTAATTTATTTTATACTTTTTTTAAATTTTTATTATTTATTTTTATTGCAAGTAGATGCTAGGATCTAGTTAGTAGATCTTAGTATCTAATTTATTTTTTATACTTTCAATTTTTATTTTTCGACATAAATTACTTTCTCCAAATTTTTTTTTATAAAATTAAAGATTTTAAATCAAAATTCTATCTTCTCTGTGGATTCAACCTGACTCACTACTTTTTATGTATTTTTAATTTTTATTGAAGTCAAAATTTAATTGATAATCATAGTGTCCTAACGACAACATCACGATCATATCAAGTAACTATATGTTGAGGTTCTTGAATATTTCTTTACAATTATTCGACCTATCTGGACGTCGGGTATCATTGCTAAATGGTCACTTCGATTAGTATAAAGAGTTTTTATACTACCGACTTAGTGTTCGAACTTATGGAGTCGTGCATAAAAGTTAAACAATGTAGAAAAGAATTGATGAAATATTTATATATTCAATTTAGAAGTATGACACTTGATTGAACATGTAGATTAACTTAATTAAGAATTAAATTATAGGTCATATGAATTGAACATTGACTTTGTTCAGCTAGCATTGTGCATGAGGTGCAGATTTTATTCCAGGGATGAATTAAATCAAATCAATAATTTCCACAATTATGAGAGATTCGATTTGAGTTCTAATTACTTTAGATCAGATCTAATTTAATTGGACTTACTTTTATTAAGACTTGATTGAGTTAATTTATCAAGTTGGATTTGGACAAGAATTCTAATTGGATTAGGATCAGTAGTCTTTTCGAAATTAGTTCGAATCGAATTTGAATTGGATTCGAATTGATCCAAATCTCAATCAAATTTAATTTGATGTACTTAACCACCTTTCTCAGCTATTCTCTCTCCTTATGGGTTGACCTAGATGGTTGGGAAGGGGCTGGAAACAGCTCCCTCCCTTTGGGCGTGTGCCATAATGAAGGGAGCCACCTCTCCTACTTGGATTAGGATTCTTTGTGCTTTAAAGAGTTTGGATTTAATCAAACATGGAGAGTCCTTTTTCTAGCACCCAAAGGAGTTTGATTTGATCTAGGACCTCTTGCCTATATAAGGAGGGTTATGGAGAAGAGAAACAAGGAATCAATCCTAGGTCTGGCGTGGAGAATCCTCTTGGTGTGGGCATCCCCTCTCTTTTGGGAGTGTACTCTCCCTGGGCTTCTCTTTCCTCTTGGGCATCCTCCCTCCTCTTGGCATGGTGGTGTGTGGGCTACTCCAAAAGTCTTGAGATCAGATCTCAAGAGTACTTCTCCTTCCTATCAGAAGAATACATTCATCCCTCTCTTCTATAGAGTTTGGCATGCACACGAAGTAGAGGATCCTCACATCTGAATCTCACAAAGTAAGTTAATCAAAGAGCTTATTCAACCTTGATTATTTTCTACTGTGAATCAAGATAAGAATTCATAAATATTATAAAAATTTTAATTGCTAATCTATTCTATTTTCTTGACATCCGATGCGATCGGATGAATTTTTTCTTCAAGGACATGGCCTGCGATGCGGATTGGATGCAGCGAGAGCGCATGAGTATGCACCTAAGACACGTAGAAGAGAAGTTTTAGAGTTTTAAAAGAAAACAAATATCTCATTTTTTCCTTTAAACCCACATCTAAAAACCATAGAAACCTCCTCCCTCCTAGCACCTATAAAAAGTTCTTTATATCTTTACCTTAGGAATCATCCTGGAATCTGAAAAAAGGAGCAACCTATGAGTGGCTAATCTACCAGTCTCGAGAGGGGAGAGGATCTTATAATGAAGCAGAGTGGGTTCTAATATTCTAAACTTTCTTTGTATTTCTTTTACAATATATAGCAATAAAGATTGTGCCTTTGAATATTAAAGTGTCATGAATTCTTTAGTCACTTTATTTTATGCTTACATACTAGATTAAGACTAGGACAATCCTTACTTTCTGAAGACACACCGTGATCTATGGATATGAAACGTGCCGAGAAAAGAAGAGTCACATACCTCATACTTTTTGGAGATGCATCATGATCTACGGATATAGGGTATGCAGAGGAAAGAGGAAAGAGGTACTTTCTAGCTTTGATCCTTATTTCTTCTTTACTTGTGAGATAAAGCCCTAGAATAGTTGATGCCCGAAGGGACGAGCTGTGATCTAAGGGTATGGATCGTGCTCAAGCAAAGATAGGCTATGTCCAAGGCTTAATTACAAGTATCTAATATCATTAAAGAAATATAACTCTGTTTAGTGTAAGATTAACTCATAACTTCTGAGATATTTGCTTTTTATTTTATCCAACTTTTAGAATAGTTTATTTTCTGTTTACTTTTCTTTTTGTGCAACAACAAGTTTTCTCTTTTATTCCTTTTGCAATTACAACTCAGCCCTAGGTCCCTGAGGATACGATCCCGACTCATCCTATCTATATAGTTTGAGTTAGATTTATTTTTGATCACCTTCAATAGTGATCAAATTTTGGCACCATTGTTGGAGACCTTAGCACGGTTGTTTTTGAAAAAATCAGCAAAATATATAAAAAAAAATATCTATATATTTTAGTGCTTATTTCTACCTTATATTGCTTTACTATTTTCTAGCTAGATTACTTTATTTGCATCGTTAAGTAGTTATTTTATTTTGTATAAGTAATTTACTACTTTATATGCTTAGAGATTTACTGCTTTTTATAGCTTAGAATAATTTACTGCCCTGAAAGTAGATTTAATTTTTTGCTTTATTTGTAGTTTACCTAGTTGCTTTTTAATCTTAGTATAATTTACTTCTCATTTAGTTAGATTCTCTAAATCTTCTCAAATCTAATTAACTTAATTAAAACCTATCTTTTCTTCTTCTTGCTTTAAATAACCTAACATAAAAAGAAACAAAATATACATCTCATAACTCTTAAATAACATAGAGAGAAACCAAAAAAAAAAAAACTTCTACTTATGCTTGGACATCTTCCTTAGGGCATTGCAAATCTATAATTGATGTTAAGGGTACTAACCCTAATACAAGATAAGGTGGAGATTTGATCACCCTTCCTTAGCTCGTAAATCATCCCCCTGCATTTGCATAACCCAAGCCTAAAGTAAAATCAATTAAACACTAACCCTAGGGACATTCAAGCTCACTAGGATAAGAAAGCCCAAGGTTGGACTGGGTTCTAACTGGCTGATCGATCAGTGTCTAGACAAGTGGTTCAAGGATCTCTATCTTGAAGGAAGGTGATTACTTAATTAGATCTATTATAAAAGTATGGGGAGCCTCCCATCGACATTATCAGGCCGACTTGGTTAGTAAGTTTTGAACTTGGAGTGCTCAAAAGCTAATTTGGAAATTAGAAGCTATCTAGACTTAGATGAATCATAGTTAGGCTTGGATTGTTGCAACTTGTTTGCTAAAAAAAAAGAAAAAAAGAACTCTTCTCATCTATCTCTCTTTGCTTTAAGACTCACTAGACTCTCATCTTTTAGAATTCTTCTCCCTCTCTTCTCTTTTCTTTCAAAAAATATATAAAAAAATAAAAATATATAAACAAATTATAAAAAAAAAAACTTGATAGGATTGCTTGGATCTAGAAATCTATTGCAGGCACGGTAGACGATCACAACAACCCGGTTTGCAACCACTAGATGAGGAATTAGAGAAGACCATTAGGATTTTCTAGTCTAGAAATATGGCTACACCCGTTGAGACTAAACCTTCTTGCCAATTGAGGGAGTACTTCACCCCTTATTCTTACACTTATGCCCCTCATACATCCATTTATGGACCCAATAGAGGTGAAATCTATGAGATCCATGGTAAGGTGGATGAGTTGCCCCAAAAACTTGACCATTTACTAAATATTGGACACTCTCCTGTATCATCTTTGCCTCCCCATGATGTTTGTGTTGTATGCTTGAGTCCCACCCACTTTGCTGGTGAATGTCTAGCTACACCTCAATTCTCAGAGTTGGCACATGAGCAAACATATCAAGCCCAGACCCAAAATGCTTGTCACAATCTTTTCCCTAACATTTACAATCTGGATTGGGGAAACTATCCAAATTTTTTTGGGACATCACAACCAGTAGTTGACTATGAACCTAGTTATCTGAAGGAAATTGATACAGCATACCACTTCCAGAATGTCCAGCAACACTCTCCAATTGCCCATAATTTGGCATTTAAAGGAAAAATTTTACACATGTTAGAAGGACTAAAAATGAACACCCAGATCCTTTACTCCCACGTACCATCAATAGTTAAGCTCGAGACCCAAGTTGGTCAACTAACTGCTGTACTTAATAGGAGAGAGGAGAAAAAATTATCTAGTCAGTCCATAAGTGATTCGAATGGGCAATATATGGCTGAGAGCTCCAAAGCCCATGAAACCTTTCCAGAGCATACCCAAGCGATGGCACTTAGGAGTGGAAAGGTCATAGAACAGCCTAAGACACAAACTGAAAACTATTTTAAGGTGGATATACCTAAAAATGTAATAAAGAAAGCTATCTCTAGAATTATTTCTCAGGACACAGTGCATACATATTGGGATCCTTTCAGAGTGGATGATTTTAATTTCAATAGGTATGTCGAAAATGAAAATATTTTACTAAATACCCCCTATTCCAAAATCACCCTACCATGGATTGAGAAATATGAATCAATACCTACTCCAATATCTCCCTCTCTAGAATTACCACCTCCTCCAGAACTGAAGCCGCCTTTAGTCACATTTGAGTACGCATGTTTAGAACTAAATGATATCCTTTTGACACCCATTGCATCGGACTCAACTCCTAACCCAAAAACTCAATTCATGAGCATTTTAGAAGAACAAAGAGGAGAAATTCTTGACAAATAAGGGTCTAAAAATGGGATCGTAAACTATCTTCCCAACATTGGCAAAAAGTTGATGGAATTTTTTAACAAAAGGATCGCAAGCCATCTTCCTGAGATTGACAATCCAAAACTATTGGAATTTGTCAATCTAATATTGAACATGGGATAGATAGAATCATGAAGTCTGACTGAAGACGTTAAACTTAGCGCTTGTTGGGAGGCAATCCAATTTCTTAAGAGCAGTCTTAATAAAATTCTGACTGAAGACTTTAAACTGAGTATTTGTTGGGAGGCAATCCAACTTTTATATTTGAATTTTTTTTATTTTTAGCTTATCTTTATTTTATGTTTAGGACTAAGTTAGGGGGAGAACCAAAGACTTCGAGTGAAATCATGAAGGTCGAGCTAAACTAAGTACACATCTAGATTAGGTAACATCTCTCTTTTTCTTCCTCTTTATCTGCACCCTTTTTATTTTTCTTACTCCATTAAGGACAATATCAATTAAGTTGGAGGAAAGAATAATTAAAAAAATAAAAAAATAAAAAATCCTCAAATAAGTTAGTATTTAGTGTCTAGACCTCCGATTATGCTCTAGAATCGAGTTGAATCAAATATTTTTTTAAAAAAAATTGATGCACAATCTAGATAGTTTGTAAGATGCAAGGGATCAAGTATTAAGAAAATCCATTAAAGAGTTAAGTTTAGAACATAAATATTTTTTCTGTGAGCACTTCTAATTCCTCCTACTAGCATCAAAGAAGTGTTTATTTCTTATGAACTTGTGTAGGATAACTATATGTTTCTTTATAAATTAAATTATTTTATAAAACAAAATTTTTAAAAACTTCACACTGAGTAATTGAGCCTCTTTATCTAAGCAAGTATTGAGTTTCATGTCAAAATGTATGAAGGGCAAAGAAGCTCTATTGTAAAGCTAGTTTTAACTCGTAGTCTATTTGATTCGAGCTAGTAAGCCCGAGGGATATTTTATATCTAGTAACCTAAAGTCATCTGATTCGAAAGTCATTGGCTGAAAACTCACTACATGGGTCAGATAAAAAATTTAAGGGGTTAAGACACTCAAAAGCAGTACAATACTAAAGAAATAAATAAAAAATCAATAAATAAAGGATGGAAGTAATACTATATTTGCCCATATGAAAGTTAATGATTTAAAAATAAAGGTAGGGATAATTTTAAAAAAATTCAGAAAAGATTTAGTATTCTTGGCTTAACTTCCACATTGGTTAAGTACTAATACCCCGATGACATACCTCACTCTCGCTCTACTGAACATCAATAGCTCTATAAAAAAAAATACTTGATAAAACTTAAAACTCTAAGCTAAAAGGTATTTAACTCTAAATCCTTTCTTTACTCAAGGATGAGTAAAGTTCAAATTGGGGGATGTGATCAAAGCACAAATATGTCATAAAAAGTATTAAAATCCTTGATATTTAATTTCTATTATTTTGAATTTGATACTTTTTATGCTCTTTTTCAAAAATAATTAATTATGAAGACTTCATCGTAAATCAACTAGCAATAGCCTCCTAACACATGCAGATGAAACTCGAGTCTAAATCCAAGCCTATCATATACATGACATACGAAGATATACGAATGCATGGCAGGGATCCAATAGATTAAAAAAAAAAAAAAGCTTTCATGTGGCTGTGGGTCATGGTCACAAAAAATTTTGGGCACTTGATTTTTGGAGTGGGGTCCACACAAAAGAAAGAAAAAGCAAAAAACCAGTGGCTCTTTGGTTTTGAGAGGAGAAACACATTAGAGGGACTCACTGTTGTTGGTGGATGTGAGATGGGTATTAAAAAGGAAGGTTCCCTAGGAGAAAAAGATGGGTCCTCAATCCTGGGTGAGCATGACACGACAGCGGGCATTCAAGCAGATGGGACCTCAATCCTGGGTGAGCATGACACGACAGCGGGCATTCAAGCAGATGGGACACATCCTATGATGTGGATTGGATGCGACGAGAGCATGCGAGTACGCACTTAAGACGTGACAGAAGAGAAGCCTTAGAGTTTTAAAAGAAAATAAATATTCATTCTTTTTCTTTAGTTTCACATCTAAAAACTATAAAAATCTCCTTCCTCCTAGCACCTATAAAATGGTCTCCATATCTTTATCTTATGAATCATCCTAGAATTCGGAAGAAAGGAGCAACCTATGAGTGGCTAATCTACTAGTCTCGGGAGGGGAGAGGAGATCGTGTAACGAAATAGAGTAGGTTCTAATGTTCTAAACTTTCTTTGTATTTCTTTTATGATATATAGCAATAAAGATTATGCCTTTCATTATTAAAGTGTCATGAGTTCTTTGTTCATTTTATTTTATGCTTACATGCTACATTAAGACTAGGACAATCCTTACTTTTCGAAGATGCATTGTGATCTATAGATATGAAGCATATCGAGGAAAGAAGAGTTGCATACCTCATACTTTTTGAAGATGCATCGTGATGTACGAATACAGGGCATGCCGAGAAAAGACAAGTGCTTTCTAGCTTTGATCCATTATTTCTTCTTTACTTGTAAGATAAAGCCCTAGAATAGTTTATGCCCAAAGGGACAAGCCATGATCTAAGGGTACAGATCGTGTTTAAGTGGAGATAAGCTATGTCCAAGGCCTAATTATAAGTATCTAATATCATTAAAGAAATATAACTCTGTTTGGTGCAAGATTAACTCATAACCTCCAAGATATTTACTTTTTATTTTATCCAACTTTTAGAATAGTTTATTTTCTGTTTATTTTTCTTTTTGTGCAACAACAAATCTTTTTTTATTTCTTTTGCAATCATAACTCAGTCCTAGGTCCCTAAGGATATGATCTCGACTCACCCTATCTATATAGTTTGAGTTAGGTTTATTTTTTATCGCCCATGATAGCGATCAATGACTTAATATAAAGTAGAAGAAACCATAAGGTTAGTTTCTTTCAAGAGCAGATCTGACATACCTTCTAAAGGTGTGCCACTTTCATTTTTCTTTTAGGATTTTTAGGTATTCAGGATATTTTCCCTGCTCTACAGTGAGAACCGTGCCTCTTGAACTCTTCAAGATCCCTAAGTGGTCACCAACATGTTTAATAACTCGATCAAGATACAATCAATCTTGTTCATATAGTAGTTTACTATAAATTATCCACACAAACTAGTAAGAAATTGTCAGATCAAATCTACTTGCAATTCCTTATGCATTGTCATGTCGAGCTTCTCAAGCTCCTCCAGATCCTTGATCATCGTCAAATGATGATTGTAGACCGACTACCCTTAATTCATCTTAGCGTTGAAGAGTCTCTCAAATACTTCATAATGTATAGATCGGCTCTCCTCACCATACAATCCTTATAGGTGAGTCAACATAGCCCAAGCAGTCTATATAACCGCATGCTGGTATTGCAACTCATTTGACTTGAATGCCAATATGTTACACCTGACCTTATTATCATCATCCATCCATTTTCCAGTACTTCCTGATGGTCAACGATTGGACAGTTTAGTAACACTGGGGCTTCCTAGTCCTAGACAAAGCTAAGCTTCTCGAAACTCAAAATAATTTTCAAGTTCTTAAGCCAATCCTAATAATTGGGTCTGGTAAGTTGATTATTTTCTAAAAATAAAAATAGGATTGGAAGCAGAGAAATTCTAATAGAGAAAAAAATTCTAGTTAGACTTTTGTAATTAATAATTAGTTTGTTTTAAAAATTTTATTTTAAAAACAAACCACCTCTCACTATTTATGTGAATCCCTACACTCCTCGGATGGAAAAATGAGAACCCCTTCGCGAGTTAAGATTTCTAGCAGGTATTACGGTCCCATCGATTGGCATACTATCTCTTTGACAGTTATTGGTAAACATATCAACCAATAGGCGGACAATTTTTGTCTAATACTTTTTAAACAAATTGTAGTAGACCTAGTCTCCAGATCCTGAAGCTTTATCTAACAGTTATTGATCTCATTCTCTAGTTAAATTAGACCCATCATTGAGTATGAGTGAAGCCATCATTGAAATCCTTATCTGATAGTTATTGAGCCCAACCCTATCTCCACCCGACTGATCTCATGCCAGTAGAGTGGTCACTTCTCCCCTGATGCAACTGAACTACTGTGTCCAGCCGAAAATAGTCAACATCGGAGAGGGCCGGCACTCTATAATAGTGGAAGACCCTAGACTTAATATATATGAGGAGATTTATTCAGGTCTCTTTTTAACTTACATCTCATGCAAATTTTTAATTGATTAGGGCATGGGCTGAGCTCAATCACCAGGCACCAAAATTTTAAACTGATCATTGTTGGCCAAGTAAGTAAGAGATTGATGAAAGGCTCCCTGCTGCCAGTGGCAACAGTCCTAATTAAATAACCATCACTCAATTACTTATCTTAGATACCAATAGGTCCTGACCAATTTTAATTGGGTTAACCTAAGTGATGAGGCTCGAGCCACTAAGCCAAGACCAGATTACGGGTTATTGATTTAGCACACATGCATATTAATCGATTTGATCCTATAACTATGCTTTTGATCTCGAGTAGAATTGACCTAATCACAATCAACTTTTTGATTTGACTTGATCAATTGCCCATCTCGCTTGAGCCCAACATGTGCCAATCGAAAATTCTAAAGACTATAATCAAATTAAAGATCCAATCTAGTCTACCCATTAACCCCATGTGCAGAATTTTCAGATCTTGAAACCAAATTTCATTTCATATCTAAAATGAATTTTAGATCTGATTTGAGATCTTAAACAAATTTTAGATCTGATCAAAACTCTACAAAACATCTTTAGATCTGAAACTAATTTCAGGTCTGAAGCAAACCTAATTTATTTCAGATCTGAAACAACATGACAATTAAATCATTTAACATACAAAAATTTTAGATCTAACAATTTTTAATGTTCTACATCATTCTAGAATAATCATGCAGCATAATCAAGTTATGTCAGGGCAACCTTATGTCAGAACAATGTCAAATAATTGATCAATTTCAGATCTGATTTCTACACATCAGATTTTAGATCTGAATTGATTTCATGTTCATATCAGAACCTGGCTCTGATACCACTATTGGGTTTTAGGTGGTTACATGCATACATTTTAAAAATTTTTGTTAGATCTAATCTAATTGCAATAAAAAATAAATTCAGATTAAAACTATTTTAATCTAACATGCATCAGATTTAATCTGCTAACCACTCAGGATCCATCATATGAATATGAAAGCATTAGATCTAAAATCTGATCTAAAAAATAAATCTAACTAGAGATCTGATCTCCATACCTTTGCATAGATCGATGAATACCATAGCTGATGATCGTGGTATACTCTGAGGTCCTCAATTAGCCACACATGCATCCAGCCTCTACGAAAATCCACATGAGGCCCTCAAATCCGATCGAAGGCCTACACCTTTGCCAAGGTGCTAGCTCTTTACAGAAGATGCCTCTTGATAGTCGATGAAGACTCTTCTTTATTTCTCAAGACTCTTGTAAAGAAGAAGAAGAAAAGGAGGAAGAAGAATAAGAAGATCCTCTTCTTTTCTTCTTAAAATCCACGCATAAGATCTCTATACTAGAGATCTAGAAGATCAAGAAAGAACTCTTCTTTCTTTCATGTGTAAGAAGAACCTTTCTTCTTTTTCTTCCACGCATAAGAGAAACTTTTTTTCTTCTTTTTTCATGCCTCCAAAGTGGAACTCTTTCTCTCTAAAACCGACACACAAGAACGAACCATTCTCACAAGAAGATCGTGCCTCTCATATTTTTCACGCACAAGAACCCATGCCCCTTTTTTTCTCTTTATTTTTTTTTCACACTAAAAATTCCATCCCCACTCCCCAATATCTCTCTTAAGATGGCATCCAAAGGAGTTTGAGATTAGGTTGAACTCCTAACTAGATAGGGATTTGATTCAAAATCAAACCTAATCCAAAAGAGAGAGAGGAGGGCATCACAAGGAGGGCGCGTGGAAAGGCTTGTGCATGGAGATTTCTCACGTAAAGAAGTGGGCATGAAACATCTTTTCCCAACATGAATAAGGAGTGAGCATGGGTTTATGTGGGGCACAAGGAGAGAGGGAGAGTCCTAATCCTTTTGGGGCTTCCTCTTGGTGCTTGGATCAAACACTAACTAATTCCCATCAATTAGGGATTGGTTGCACCCAATTAGAGGAAGATTTCTAGTCCAAATAGAAACCTAAAACCTCTTGATTAAATTTTGATTCAATTAGAAATTAGGTCAAATCTAAATCCTAATTAAATAAAAAATTGATCTCTCTTGTGATTGGATTATCTCATAATCCAATCAGGCTTGATCTTATTAAATCCAAACCAATCTAAATTGAATCCAATTCAATTATACTTAATTTTAGCCTCATTGCTCAATCAAATAGAGTCAATTAGTAATTCAATTACTAATTAATCCTCTTACAACTCACTAACACTTAGTAAGTTTGACAATTGCAATAATTGTATTAGATCAATCATCAATCATATTGACTATTAGATCCCTCTATGATTCATAATCACAGATCAACTATTTAATCAGATAAAGACCTCTTTTGTATATGACCCCATAGGTTCTATTCTGTTTGATAGTGAGATATACTATAATCCCTATCACAATATTATCAAAACTCCTTTTGATGGGTTAGAATGATTCCAACTCTACCCATCAAGGGTCATCGATCATCAAGATGATGCTAGATGAGTCCCACAATCTACCAGTGACATCTAGCAGTATATAGTGGCAACCTATCAAAATAGAATATTGAATCTTTAAGTACAGTTGTCATGTGATTTGATCCTTCTATCATGAGTCCCGACAAGACAGAGATTATAGATAACTCATCAAACCTCATCGCTTATCATATATAATATTCAATCGACTCAAGTTCATTAGTAAAATCCTATGAAAACTCTTTTTCATCATTCACTCTATTATGACTATTATCTTCTGAACTCATTCTCATGAATAACATAGGACTACTCCTTATTTATCAAGATCGATAGATCCCATCTAGATGTATATTTTACTCCTATAATGAATCTACTACAGTCAACATACACCACAAGGCTCCATATAGCTAGAAGATCGAGTTATGCTGCAGTCAAACTACATCAGCTCCATTGTGAGTGGCCAAGGTACTGCAAGTCTAAGGACTACTCACACCACTGCAACATTGAGTATGTCACTAATGAGTAGATAGATATCCATATGACTACTCATATTGATCACACTCAGTACCATTATTCTCTAACAATCATCTGCATGTTGCTCCAGTATCCCCACACTATAGACTCGAGACTCGTCTATCTAGTGAAAAGCGATCCGTGCACCAATCTTATCAAATCAATCACTATCCTTATGATAATTCACTGATCGAAAGTATTTAAGAATTAATCATCAATGACACATATCTCAAATTCTCAACTCTTGAGAATATGTGTCATCATCCTATTAATTTTTTGGATGATTCATGGACACATGACTCTACATGAATAAAAAAATAACCTTTTTATTTTATTCAATTATCAAATTATGTCACTAGAAAGGTTACATATGTCAGCCAACTTGACTTCTAGGGCATACATCTAACATACCCTTCTTGGCCAAATAGTGGAGTAAAAGGGTGTTGGTGGCTGGTGGCCAAAAGATCAATGATGGACGGCGACAGCAAATGATCGATGGCAGTGGAGCAAGGGATGGTCGGTGGTGAGGACTAGTTGGCAAAAAATCATAAAAAAGGGCTTGAAAAGCAGAACACCCAACCCTTTTCTGGATTTTTTCGATCGTTGGCCAATCACTGACAGCCATGGCATCATTGTGGAGGGTTGTGGGGAGGTCGAGGTACTTAGCGTAAGGACGGCTTCAAGGGACAGTGATGTCAGTGGCCAAAAAAATGATTAAAAACTCAAAAAAAGGGGATAAATAGAGTTTTTATTTTTCAATGAAACTGACGATCGTTGGTGGTGCTTAAGGTCAAGAGAAGATGGGGAAGAGGGAGAGGAGGTGGGATTGGAGCCTTACCTTGGCTTTGGTGGGTTCTTAGCTCCAATTTCCATAGGCATAAACATAAGATGTCATAGCTTCAAAAGGAGAAAAGAGGGAGAGGCGTGCAATGATCACTAGGGAGAGCATTAATGGGGGAGAGAAGGGATTTATAGAGAACCTTAGTGCATTTCTCCATTAGGCGATCACTACTAGTGTCTGACTCCTATTCGGAGTCTTTGGAGAAAAAAGACTCCCATCGGGAGTCTTCATTTCTCTATTTTTTTTCATATGGCCTAACTAATGGTGGGCTAGCCCAAATGGGGTGGGTTATTACATTCTACCTCTCTTAAAAAAAAGTTTTATACTTGAAACTTGATGTCCCTTTATTTTCAACCAAGTAAGGATACTTAGTCTTCAACTTATACTCCATCATGCTTTTGTTGCATAACTCTGATATAAACCCACTCTTTTATACTCGTCCTATGTCTAATCTTATAAATCATCAATCTAAACTTAAGTTCTATCCATGATCAAACCTACTGCTCTAATACCATAAAATGTCGCATCCCAAATCTAGGGTATAACATAGCCATACTGCCAAGGGGTGCCATCTTTGATAATATGAAACCTATCAATCATAATCAGCTGAAATCCATCACAAAAAAAATATAATAAAAAATTCAGTTCTATCATTCATCAAGTAATTATCAAGATTTGTTCAGAGTATCTAAATCCAATACCAAAAACCAAAATTTATGTCTTAAAATTTATAAATAATCAACTACAAGTTCATAATCATTCAATAAACTAAATTCAACGATAAAACTCTCAAGCTTGCTATGCAAATCCCCAAGCTTGGATCCTTCATCCTTCCTAACATTACTCTTCCATAAGAAAAAGTAAAGAGAGATAAGCTACACTAGCTCAGTAAGTAAAATCTACACTTTCTTAATGGATCAAGCATAAATTTTTTTATAATAATATAATATTAATAGATAATATAAAATAAAATATTTCATAGAGTATATAATAAAATAAGTCATAAAGATAATCATGCATACATAAATCATGAATATTTTATAAACATAATACATAAATTATTTTTATCAGATATTTATGTCATGTTTCAAAATATTTCTCACAAATATTCATACTATGGTCACTTTATATCCATAACAAGATCATGTTTCTTAATCAATAGAGTTTTTATTTTGTATACGAACTTTATACCCGTTGGTGGGGTTATATTTTTTGTGGATGCTAGTTTCGGATGTTAATCTTTTCAATTTTAGAGATTCATTCATAGCTAGCTAAGAATCTTTGAAATCTTTATATTTTTTTCTTAATATATATATATATAGAAAAATAATAAAATTTATGCTTCATAAACATGCATGCTATTTTCATAAATCATATTCATAGAATCACTTACCATAGTAAAATATATTTTTTCATATATCATATATTGATTCTTATTTTATGAAAAATATGCTTTCATCAGCAAGTAGATTATTTGAATGATAATATGATAATTTGAAAAAAAAATAAGAAGCTTAAGATCTACGTACCTCATTCATCCTAAATCTTCAAATTTTGCTAGACAAATTTGTTAATCCTATTTAAAATATCAAAAATATAATCAATTTTTATTCGATGAATTCAATGGAATTTAATCATAAGAAAAGATGACTATCGATCGATGGTCTATCCCACAGGCTGTATGGGCATCAGGGCAATTTAGGATCTTCTAATCAAGGGTTAGGTCTAAGCAACTTGATCAAAAAAATATGAAGCACACATTGGATTAAGATCAAGATTGATCAATAGAATTCACCAATAGTAGATTTCAAAGATGCTCAACATGATAAGAGAAGGATTGACATGTTGCACAGATATTGAAATAATTCTAGATCTCCTTGAAAAGATCATTTCAAGTTTATATTAGGATCCATGGATTAGATAGAGAGAAAAAAAGAGTAGAGAGAGAAAAACCTAAAGAGAGATGGAGAGAAAGAGAGAGAAGAGAGAGAACTTTTTTTTCTCTATTTTTTCCTTTCTTCTCTTATTCTCTTCTTTTCTTTTCTTCTTTCCTTCTTGGCCAAACAAGGGAGCAAAAGGGGGTCGATAGCCAGTGGCCGAAAGACTGGTGATAGGTGGCAGTAGCAAATGGTTGATGGCAATGGAGCAAGGAATGGCCGGTGGCGAGGACCAGCCGACAAAAAATCATAGAAAAGGACTCGAAAAGCAGGACACCCAACCCTTTTCTTGATTTTTTCGATCGTTGGCCGATCACCAACAACTATGGCACTGTCGTGGAGGGTCATGGGGAGGTCGAGATTTTGGAGAAAATTCAGTGCAGGGGTAAAATGGTAATTTTAAAATTTTTTTAAAATTATAATTTTACAGTGAAAAAATATTAATTAATCTAATTAATTAATATAAATTTATCCTACACTAGAATCTAAATATGATATATAGCATGCATGCATTTAAATTTGAATTTCAAATTCAAACAGTAAATATTTTACTCAACTCAAACAGTCCTGTGACTCCTCACAAGGACTACCCTGGCCAAGGTTTTGCTGAATTGAAACACGACTGTACATAGCTCATAAACTGGAGTGGTCAATCCCATCTTGATACACGCACCGACAAGTCAAGTACTTGACTACATCCAGCAGCCTTGCATCACTGAATTAAAAATTCAGGTAGTCCAATGTCTAAGTGCAGTGAGTTGCTTGCAAGTCACCATGGCGGTCTCAGGTTGGAGAGACATTTATACTTATATTTCATCGGAGCAAATCTTGACAACAGAAATAGCTCCGGAGTCGGTCACGTTCAGTGCAGATGTTGTGAAAAAAATTCAATGCAGGGGTAAAATGGTAATTTTAAAACTTTTTCAAAATTATGATTTTATAGTAAAAAAATATTAATTAATCTAATTAATTAACATGAATTTATCCTACACTAGGATCTAAATATGATATATAACATGCATTCATTTAAATTTGAATTTCAAATTCAAATAGTAAACACTTTACTATAATGTGTTCAGAACACAATACCTTTGTGCGGGTAGTAGATCGTCGTAATCTGATCACCGTCGGGAGAGTCTGATCATCGCGACGCAACCACACAACATGTCTAACCTCTGTGGATCATCCACACGAAGCTCTCGATCTGATCGACTCCTCACGAGTGCTAGCTCGTTGTAGAGCCCTTTTGACGGTCGATGCTGATCGAACTCCTTCGATCGATGTCTGTCGATTCTTTGGATGCTCCAGACCATCAACAGACATGCTTGAGAGGATGTTGAAGATCTTTCTGAGATTTTGTGGGCTCACGACACTCGTAGCTCACTTTCTCACTTCCTGAACTTTAGGCTAAAACTCTAGGGAACTCACTGGAAACCTTGCATCCACTTTTCTTTCTTTTCTTTTTTTTTCTCTTGGAAGGATATGGACTTCCTTCTCACGCACAAGACTTCTCATGCCTCAGAATTTTTCTCCAAAAATCTTCTTCTTGCACGCCCCACTCTTCTCCTCCTTTTATAACAACATCAAATGTCTTATCCAAAAGAAAAGATAAAGATGAGTAATTGCACATTTGAATTCAAATCAAAATTTGAATTCAAATGGACACCAACTCATCCCTTATCCACTAAAGGCGTGAGGCATGGCTAAAATTGTGCATGGAGTGATTTCATGAGAAACCTTTTCTCATGTAATAAATGGAGCATAAAAAAAGGGATAAGGTGCAAAGATTGATTGCCCATTCAAATTCAAACTTTATTTTGAATTTGAATGGCCAACCAATCATCCTTATCCATTCAAATGGCACATTAAAGTGGGGCATGGAGAGGGCTTGGCGTGAGAAAATAATTCATGAGAAGTTTCTTCTTATGAATTCAAATGGGTGCAATGGAAGTGAGGTGGCGCATGGAGATTAGGTCAAGGTAGTTTAATTATTTAAACCAACCTAATTGAACCAAACAAGTTAGGTCCAATTAGACTAATTTAAACTCAACTAAATTAGGCTTAATTAAGCTCAATAAAATTCTAATCAAATCAGGAATTGATTAAGTCTAACTCCTGATCAAATCAGAGACCAAACTATCTCGACAATTAGGTCAACTCTTAACCTAATCGAGTCAAACCCAACTGAATCCAATTCAATTGGACTTGATCCAAAAATAATTATTCAATCAAATTAAGTTAATTAGTGATCAAATCAATAATTAAACCTCTCATAAATATTGAGTCCAAATCCGATGGGCAATCAGGCATCAGAATTCATCGATATGTAACCCTGATCGAAAAGTCCCAACCAATGAAACTCTTGACCCTAATACCCATAATGTGTGGAACTCGTGATCAGAGAATCCTGATTCTCGATCACTGAGTCCCAAATATGTAGGATTCTACACCAGCCATTAGATCAGATAGGAACCTGATAAGTAGTATATTTTTGTATTTATTGAAGATATTTTTGGTAATTTATAGTGCTAACATCTTCTTAAAAATCCTAATTTCATGAATTTATTAATTTTTTCTAAAAAATAAAGTGATTTTTAAAAAAATATAAAATTAGATATATTTATAAAAAAATAGATGTTAATTTAATTGAGTAATTTAAGCACCAAAATGAAGAGAAATTTTTGAGGAATTTAATGCATATTCTTTTTAATTTTTTTGGAGAAAATCAGAGCAAAAACGGAACTAAAATATCCTAAAAAAATAAAGAAAATAGCCTCCGATGTATGGTGGATCGGTCGTCGGTCCACAGAGCCAGGGCGCGGTCCATAGGAATAGTTACGCGGTCTACAGGCGTGGCTCACAGGGAGAGAAAGATCCTAGGCGCGATCCAACGGCTGAGATTCAATCCAACCCAAATCCGATGGTTCAGACTCGTTGCCGACTTTAAATAGGACTCTTTTGCACGATCCGACGGCCCAGAAGCAATTCATCACGCGATCCAACAGCTGTTATCGCTTCCGACTGTGTTAAGGACTCTTTTGCGCGATCCGACGGTCAGAACTTCATCAGAACCCAGATCGGATGGCTGACATTTGATCTGACCCTGATAAGGATTATAACTCTGATTTTTGAGCAGATCTGGGTGGTCTGAAGCTGATCCGATGGCCAGGAATATTCCTAAGGAGATTTATACGATTTCTAAGGGTTTTAGGACTCCTTTTCCTACCAAAAAATCATGAAAAATTTATCTATAAATAGGGGGTCTGAAAATAAGCTTTGAGAGCAGAAAAATTGAGTAGAAAGTATAGAAAAAAAATAGAAAAAAAATAAAATAGCTTTAGAAACCCAAGGAAAAGAAAAAAAAAAGTCGGTTCGCTCTACGGAGTACGACGGAAGATGGAGAGGTCATCAACTATCTTTCCGATGAGGCTTGGCTGATCAACTTCAGATCTTTGTTACAGTTTTATTTTTATTTTATTTTATTATTTTTTAAAAATTTTTTGTACTTGAATTTCAATTTCAATTAATACAAAATTTATTTTCCTGCACTTTAAATTTTTGTCTTTTATTTTTTGCACGTAGATGCTAGGATCTAATTAGTAGATCTTAGTACCAATTTATTTTTATACTTTTTAAATTTTTATTATTTATTTTTATTATAAGTAGATGCTAGGATCTAGTTAGTAGATCTTAGTACCTGATTAATTTTTTGCACTTTTAATTTTTATTTTCGACTTAAATTGCTTTCTCCAAAATTTTATTTTCCTTTTGTAAAATCAAAGATTTTAAATCAAAATCCTGCTTTCTTTATGGATTCGACCTGACTCACTACTTTCTATATATTTTTAATTTTTATTGAAGTCAGAATTTGATTGATAATCATGGTGTCTTAACGACAACATCTTGATCCTAACAATTTTTGGCACCGTTGCTGGGGAAGGCACCAATTTTTAATGTTTGATTTCTTTGATTTTCTTGTGACTATTGCTTACTAACTTTTTTTTATCTTTTTAGCAGAAAAAATTCAAAAATTCAAAAAAAAAAGGGGAGATAGAAAGCTTCCAAGTTGGTGAGATCAATCCTAACCCTAGCCTTAACTATTTTTTTTTAGTATTAATTACTATTTTTTTTAATTAATCTAAAATTCATCCACATAAACCTAATAAAAATTGTATGACAAGAGTATAAACTTAATTTTTAGGAGCATTCATCATTATAGATTTATTTTTGGTGATCGCTGGAGACAAGGTAAGCTTTCAAGTTTTATTAGTTTCATGCATCTAATTTAGTTGCATAGAACCCCTTGTTTGAAATTGGTTGTACATATTCATCTCAAATCAATTTAAGGGCAACACCCATAACAAGATAAGGTAGAGATTTCATCACCCTCCTTTGGCCCAAAAACAACCAACCAGCATCCCACATTAACCCAAACCTAACTAAAATCAAGTAGACATTGACCCCTAGGATCAATTGAGTTCAGTTTGAGAAGAGTGGTGAAGTCAAGTGTAAAGTAAGTTCGAACTCACCCCTGAAACTAGTGTCTAAGGCTAGAGGTTACAAAGGCTCTGCCTAAGTGGACTCGTGGTTATTTAATTGGTTCCATTAGCTTACCTGGCCAATTTAATGGGTGTCTAAGGCAAGCAACGGGGGGACCCCCACAATCCCACCTCTTACCTGGCTAGTTGAAGGAAGTGAGAACAAACCCAATTTGTATCTAGACTAAGCCACTCTACATTGAACTGTTAGGTCTAAGAAACCCGTAGGTGTCTAGGTTTAACTATTAGCTAACTTGATTGCAATTAACACTTAACCACAACTAATTCTTCTCATCTTACGTCTTTAGGTCTAAGATTTTTCTTAAGGATCTCACCTTTAAAACATTTCTCTTTCTTTCTTTTCTCTTCTTTTTCTCCTCCTTCTTCTTTAAAAAAAAAAAAAAAATCTTAACAACACACATAATAGGGTTTGCACTAATACATGCAGGGTATAATTTTTTCTAACCTAGTTGAACCTAATTCTGAAATTGAACGACTGATCCATGCTAAACACGATAATCAAATGGCTAGAAATTCTAAAAACCACCTAGGCAGATGAAAGAATATTTTATTTCTTCCACCTATAATCCATCAATGTTTCCATCATTCTATGAGATCAAATATTCAGACTCTAGTCCTAAAGCCGATCTGAACCTAATAGCCCAAAGATTAGATAAAGTCGACCTTTTTGCCCAAAAATTTGATCAGTTCCTAGCATTAGGTCAACAATCTCCTGCACAATACACACCACCACCTAATTATCAGGAGATTTGTTCTATCTGTGCTAGTCTGGCCCATCATGTGAGCGAATGTCCCACAGCTGCACAGTTTCCACCTTTCATTCAAGAACAAGTTCAAACTGCTCAAGGTTACTCCAATCCTGTCAATGACCCATTCTTAAATACATATAACCAAGATTGGAGGAACCATCCTAATTTTTCTTGGAGATCCCAACAGACTCAGGCTCAGACCCAAATTTTTTCTTTGCAAAATTTTCAGAGTAGGCCTCAATACCAAAACTATGCCTATAATAGTGGTCAGCCTAGTCAACCTATCCAACCATCCTATTACAATCAGCCATTATACCTACCTCCTCAACAGATCAATCTAGCCGATGATAGATTGAACCAACTTCAACAAATGATCATGACCCAACAGCAATCTCTCGCTAGGCTAGAAGCACAAATAGATCAATTAACTGAATCTACCATGAGGAGAGAACTAGGTCAATTACCAAATGAACCAATACCGAATTTTGAAAATGACCCACCCATCCACCAACTACCTGGACCAAGTCATCAATCCAATGTCCCACCTAAGAATCTCCAATTTGAAAGTGACAATGCAATTTCTAAGCTTAAAAGTGAAAAGATTCTTAATGACCTATACCAAGACCAGGTGAGTGAGGCTAGTATTGATGCTAGCCAAAATATGAATTTGGAAGAAAAAGTTAGTACTGAAGCTAACCCAATAGAAAAATCTGAGCCCAAAATTGATACTGAGAAGAGAGCGGATGAGTTACCCAAGATATATTCATCAAAAGTTCTATTTTCTTTAGTCCTAGAAGCTGGTTCTTTCACTCTAGAATCATCACCTCCTCCAGAACTGCAATCATCTTTGATTACACCTAAGTATACATGTTTAAAATCAACTAACATCCTTTTAGCACCCATTACTTCAAACTTAACTCCTAACCCAAAAACTCAATTCATGAGCATTTTAGAAGAACAAATAGGAGAAATTCTTAACAAATAAGGGTTTGTGAATAGGTTTGTGAATTATCTTTCTAAAATTAAAAATAGAGATGTGAAATACTTTCTTAAGATTGACAACAAACTACTAAAATTTATTATAGGCCATCTTTCTAAGATTGGCAATCCAAAACCATTGGAATTTATCAATCCAATATTCAACACGGGATAGGTGAGAGAATCTTCATATGGTCTGGCTGAAGACGGTAAACTTAGCACTTCCTGAGAGGCAACCCAATTTTTAATTTTTGCTTTTGCCTTTGCTTTCTTTTGTATTTTGTTTAGGATAATCGAGTCTTGCTTTGTGTCTTTTGTAGGGATCTGAAAATAATATTGGCTAAGTTGGAGAGAGAATCAGTTTTGAAAAGACTTATGGATCAGGTGATATCTCTCCTTTTCTTTCTCTTTACATGCACCGTTCATTTTTCCTACTCCATTGAGGACAATGTCGATTAAGTTGGGGGGGATAATAAAATTTTTTTAATTTTTAAAGTCCTCAAGTAAGTTAGTATTTAGTATTTAAGCATCTGATTATACTTAAGAATTGAGTTAAACCAAGTATTTTTTTAAAAAAAATTGATGTACAGATCAGAGAGTTTATGGGATATTGAGAGATCAAGTATTAAGAAAACTCAATAAAGAGTTAAGTTTAGAACTTAAACAGTTTTTTTTGAGCATTTTTAAATTTTTTTTTACCAGCATCAAAGAAGAATTTACTTTCTATGGGTTTGTGTAGAGTAACTATATGTTTCTTCATATATTTAAAAAAAAAAATTTCTAATACTTCATGCTGAGTAATCGAGCCTCTTTGCCTAAGCAAGCATTGAGTTTCGCATCAAAAGGTATGAAGGGCAAAGAAGCTTTGTTGTAAAGCTAGTTTTAACTCGTAGCCTATTTGATTCGAGCAAGTAGGTTCGAGGAATATTTTATACCTAGTACCCTAAAGTCATCTAATTTGGGAGTCATTGACTGAAAACTCGCTACATGGGTCAAACAGAAAGCTTAAGGGGTTAAGACACTCAATAGCGGTACAATATTAAAAAAAATAATCAATAAATGAAGGATAGAAGTAACAATATACTTGTCCATATGAAAGTTAATAATTTAGAGATAAAGGTAGAGATAATTTGGAAAAATTCAGAAAAAGTTTAGTGTTCTTAGTTTAACTCTCATATTGACTAGTATTAATACCCCAATGATATATCTCATTTACACTCTACTGAATATCAATGATCTTTTGAAAATTATTTGGTGAAATTCGAAACTTTAAGTTAAACGGTACTTAATTCTAAATTCTTTCTTTACTCGAGGATGAGCAAAGTTCAAGTTGGGGAGTGTGATAAGTAGTATATTTTTGTATTTATTGGAGGTATTTTTGGTAATTTATAGTGCTAACATCTTCTTAAAAATCCTAATTTCATAAATTTATTGAATTTTTCTAAAAAATAAAGTGATTTTGAAAAAAATATGAAATTAGATATATTTATAAAAAAATAGATGTTAATTTAATTGAGTAATTTAAGTACCAAAATGAAGAAAAATTTTTGAAAAATTTAATGCATATTTTTTCTAATTTTTTAGGAGAAAATCGAAGCAAAAATGGAGCTAAAATACCCTAAAAAAATAAAGAAAATAGCCTCTGGTGTACGGTGGACCGGTCGGTCGGTCCACAGAGCCAGGGCACGGTCCACAGGAATAGTTATGCGATCCACAGGCGTGGCTCATAGCGAGAGAAAGATCTTGGGTGCGATCCAACGGCTGAGATTCAATCCGACCCAGATCTGATGGTTCAGACTCGTTGCCGACTTTGAATAGGACTCTTTTGCGCGATCCGACGTCCCAAAAGCAATCCATCACGTGATCCAACGGCTGTTATCACTCCCGACTGTGTTAAAGACTCTTTTGCACGATCCGACGGTCAGAACTTCATCAGAACCTAGATCGGATGGCTGACATTTGATCCGACCCTGATAAGGATTATAACTCTAATTTTTTAGCAGATCTGGGAGGTCCGAAGCTGATCTGATGGCCAGGAATATTCCTAAAGAGATTTATACGATTTCTAAGGGTTTTAGGACTCCTTTTCCTACCAGAAAATCATGAAAAATTCATCTATAAATAGGGGGTCTGAGAGTAAGCTTTGGGAGTAGAAAAATTGAATAGAGAGTGTAGAAAAAAATAGAAAAAAAAATAAAATAGCTTTAGGAACCCAAAAGAAAGAAGGAGAAAAGTCGGTTTGCTCTACGGAGTACGATGGAAGATGGAGAGGTCATCAACCATCTTTCCGATGAGGCTTGGCTGATCAACTTTAGATCCTTGTTATAGTTTTATTTTTATTTTATTTTATTATTTTTTTTAAATTTTTTGTACTTGAATTTCAATTTTAATTAATGCAAAATTTATTTTCCTGCACTTTAAATTTTTGTCTTTTATTTTTTGCATGTAAATGCTAGGATCTAATTAGTAGATCTTAGTACCAATTTATTTTTATGCTTTTTAAATTTTTATTATTTATTTTTATTGTAAGTAGATGCTAGGATCTAGTTAGTAGATCTTAGTATCCGATTTATTTTTTGCACTTTTAATTTTTATTTCTGACTTAAATTGCTTTCTCCAAAATTTTTTTTTTTTTTTGTAAAATCAAAGATTTCAAATCAAAATCCTACTTTCTCTGTGGATTCGACCTGACTCACTACTTTCTACATATTTTTAATTTTTATTGAAGTCGGAATTTGATTGATAATCACGGTATCTTAACGATAGCATCTTGATCCTATCAGAACCTCTAATGTGTGTGACCCCACAGGTTCGAACCTAAGCCGGTAGCACAGGAACCAATTCCTATACTAATCAAAGTGACCATCTAGCAATGGTACCCGACATCCGGATAGGTCGAAGAGTCGCAATCGCAACACTCAGAACCTACATGAATATGGTTACTGTATAATTCATCCTTTTGACCCCTGTGTTTAGGATGACTCCGAGTTAAACTGTCAACCCTTATCAGATCATCCGAATCATGCTCAACTCAAACAGTCCTATGACTCCTCATAAGGACTACCTTGGCCAAGGTTTTGCTAAATTGAAACACGACTGTACACAGCTCCTAAATCGGAGTGGTCAATCCCATCTTGACACACGCACCGACAAGTCAAGTACTTGACTACACCCAGCAGCCTTCCGTCATCGAATTAAAAATTCAGGTAGTCCAGTGCCTAAGTGCAGTGAGTTGCTTGCAAGTCACCATGGCGGTCTCAGGTCGGAGGGATATTTATACCCATATTCCATCAGAGCAAAACTTGACAGCAGAAATAGCTCCGGAGTCGGTCATGTTCAGTGCAGATGTACCCTTACATCTCACCGTATGCCATACCAGTGTCTCCACACTTATTGGTTAAGAGGACAACCAACCTATATGGCACACAACGACCTATGCTTGATAAACATTATCGTCCTTGGTAACAACGTATCATTTGGTCGCGAATAGATTTAAGGACTAAACGACAAATCCTCCTTTGTCGAGTCTAAATAGTCCTAAGGACTTCACCACAACATAGGAGTTCATTAGAAGATGAAATATTTTGTGATAAAAAATACCAAAATAATTTTTATTAATTCATAATTCATGTACATATACAAAAATGAGCACAACCATCAACAGGCTGACGATTGGCTTTGAGACACTATTCCCAACAATCTTCCACTTGGCCTAAAGCCAATCGATGTAGTATCTAATACCCATCTTCGACTTGTAGTTGTCGAACTTTTTTACCGCAATGGCTTTAGTGAATGGGATGGCCAGGTTCTCCTTCCCGTCGATCTTCTGAAGATCATCGTCACCTCGATCCATAATTTCTCGGATGAGATAGTAGCGGCGCAGAATATGCTTCGTCCGCTGGTGTGCCTTTGGTTCCTTCGCCTGAGCAATGGCTCCAAAGCTGTCACAATAGAGCAGAATTGGACCAACAAGGGAGGGTGCTACTCTGAGCTCGATGATGAATTTTCTCAGCCACACCGCTTCGTTGGCAGCATCTGATGCAGCGACATACTCTGCCTCGCAAACTGAATCAGCCACTGTGTGCTGCTTGAAACTTTTGCAGCAGATAGCCCCACCATTAAGGGTAAAAATAAATCCCGACATACTTTTGCTATCATCGTGATCAAACTGAAAATTAAAGTATGTAAACCCTATAAGTCTCAAGTCTGATTCACCATAAACAAGCCACTGGTCCTTAGTATTTCTTAAAACTTCAGGATGGTTTTAACAACCTTCCAGTGATTCTCCCCTGGATCAGATTGGTATCTACTCACTACCCCTAGTGAGTATGCCACATCTGGTCGTGTACGTGTCATGGCGTACATGATAGATCCCACTGCTGAAGCATATGAAATCCTATCCATATGCTCTCTCTCTCTTGAGGTGTTGTCGGACAATCCCTCTTCGAGAGAGAAATTCCATGGCCTATGGGAAGATAGCCTTTCTTGGAATTCTCCATGCTGAACCTCTTCAGCATAGTATCAATGTATGTGGACTGAGATAAACTAAGCAACCTTTTAGATCTATCCCTATAAATCCTCATCCCTAGGATGTAGGAAGCTTCTCTCAGATCTTTCATGGAGAACTGTGACTACAGCCAAATCTTTATTCCCTGTAATGCAGGGACATCATTTCTGATTAAGAGAATATCATCCACATACAATACAAGAAATACTACTACTAGACCATTAGCCCACTTATAAATGCATGGTTCTTCTCAGTTCTTAACGAAGCCATACGTCTTGATCGTCTTATCAAAACGTATGTTCCAACTCTGTGATGCCTGCTTAAGTCCATAAATAGACCTCTGTAGCCTGCACACCTTAGACTCATCTGTGGATGTGAATCCTTCAGGTTGTATCATATACACCTCTTCATCCAGCTCTCCATTTAGGAAAGCTGTCTTCACATCCATCTGCCAGATTTCATAATCCAGATGAGCAGCTATCGCAAGCATAATCCGAATGGATTTGAGCATTGCCACAGGAGAAAATATCTCGTCATAGTCTATACCATAATGTTGACGATATTCCTTGGCAACCAGATGGGCTTTATAGGTTTTCACCTTTCCGTCTGCGCCTCTCTTCCTCTTGAAGACCCATTTACACCCAATGGATTTTGCTCCTTCGGGTGGGTCAACCAATGTCCACACATCGTTGACCTTCATGGACTCCATTTCAGATTTCATGGCCTCTAGCCATTTCTTAGGTCGGATCTCTGCATTGCATCCATGTAGGTGATCGGATCCTCATCATTTTCATCAAGTTCGATAGGATCGTCGTCCCGGATCAAGAAACCATAGTATCTGTCCGATTGACGTGGGACTCTACCAGATCACCTTAAGGGTGCTTGAACAATGGGCTCCGGATCTGATCTAATCAAATACGATTCAGGTTCAGCAACTTGTGTTGACTTTTTCACCTGTCGAACTTCGTCAAGTTCGACCTTAGAGGCAACAGTCCCTTCACCAAGGAACTCCTTTTCCAAAAAGATTGCCTTAAGGCTGACAAACACTTTTTGCTCATCAGCTAGGTAGAAGTAATACCCTTTGGTCTCTTTTGGGTACCCTATAAAATTACACTTGTCCGACCTAGGTCCAAGCTTGTCTGTAATTAAATATTTAACATAAGCCGGACACCCCCAAACCCTAAGGTGCGAGAGTACTGGCTTACGTCCTATCCATATCTCATATGGCATTTTGGTTACAGACTTACTCGGAACTCTATTTAGAAGGTAACAAGCCGATTCGAGCGCATATCCCCAAAGAAAGATAGGCAGACCAGCAAACCCCCATCATGGATCGAACCATGTCCAATAAGGTCCGATTCCTCCTTTCAGATATACCATTATGTTGTGGTGTTCCAGAAGGAGTCCACTGAGAGAGAATCTCATTCTCCATAAGATATGTCAGAAAATCATTGGAAAGGTATTCACCTCCTCGATCAGATCGAAGAGTTTTAATACACTTTCCTATTTATTTTTCTACCTCATTTCGGAATAGTTTGAACATTTCAAACAACTCCGATTTATGCTTCATTAAATAGACATACCTATTCCTCGATAGGTCATCTGTGAAGGTTATGAAGTAGAAATATCCACCTCTTGCACTTGAGCTCATGGGTCCACATACATCAGAATGTACCAAACCCAAGAGTTCACTGGCTCGCTCACCTTTTCCAGTAAAAGATGATTTGGTCATTTTACCAAGAAGACAGGACTCACAGGTTGGAAGTGATTCACAATCACCTACTTCAAGAATTCCTTCTTGAGCCAACCTGTTTATCCTGTTCTTATTGATATGACCTAGCCTACAGTGCCAAAGATAGACTTCTGACACATTATCTATTCTAGGGCATTTATCGGAGGTTTGAACCACATTAACAGGTTGTGATAGAAAGTAAATTCCATTATTAAGTTATCCAACAAACATTGTAACACCATTCAAAATGATATTGCAAATATTTTCTTTTATTAAAAATTGATAACCGTTCATGGCCAAAAGGCCTACAGAAATAATATTTAATAAAAAGCTTGGACAATAGCGACATTCACTCAGAATTATATTTCGAGAATTGATTACCAGGTTCACGATTCCTAATGCTAGAACTGGAACTTTGCTTCCATCTCCAACGTTCAGGAATCTATCACCTTCATCAAATCTCCTACTGACCTGTAGACCTTGCATCGAATTGCAAATATGATAAGGGCTTTCGATATCCAATACCCAAGCAGTAGTATCACAAATGAAAAAGTTGCAAGGTGTTATCATATAAGTACCTTGCTTCTTCGGCCTGTTCGGGTCCAGGGAGGCAATGTATAAAGGATAGTTCCTCTTCCAGTGCCCCTGCTTCTTACAAAAGAAGCACTCCGCCTAGCTCTGGTCGAGCTTGCACTTCTTGGTCTGACCTGGTGCAGACGTCCCAGCATGCAGCTGCACCTTCTTATTCTTCTTCTTCTTGTTCTTCTTCTTCCCTTTCTTAAAAGGTCGACGACTAGAAGAAGATCCTCCCACAACATTCACCGACTCCTTATGGAGCTGGTGATCCTTCTCAAAGTTCTGCAGCAACCCCAACAAGCCGTGGTAGTTCACTGCAGGCTTTGTCATCCGAAAATGAGTAAGGAAGGGGAGGAAGGACTTGGGCAATGAATTAAGGATCGCATCCTTACCGAGCTGCTCGTGCAAGGGAAAGCCCAGTTTAGTTAGGTGCTCAATCATTTCGATCATGTACAGTGCATGATCAGTGACTGAGGCTCCATCCCTCATCCGAGCATTGAAAATGGCACAACTAGTTTTATGCCTTCCAACATCGTCAGGCGTGCCAAAGGAGTCGTTCAACATTTGAAGCATCTCCTGTGGCTGGGCATTCTCGAACCTGTGGCTGAACTCATCATTCATTGCTGCCAGCATTATGCACCGAATGGTGGTGCGGTCGTTGAGCCACTTCTGATAAGTGTCTCGGACCGTCCCTCTAACATTCAAGGCTGGCTCCTCAGGTGCCAGATCCGTTACTACATAAAGGATCCGCTCATGCTCAAGGATGATTTTTAATTTTCGATACCAGCTATTAAAATTAGGTCCCATGAGCTTGTCATTATCTAATAATGATCGAAGGGACAGGGTAGTTGCCATAGCTGCATAAAAAAAAATCAGACCTCTATTAGTACATAAATTATAAATACTAAAGACTTAGACTTTAGTCTAAAGTTTCTCCCAATATTTTAACGAACTGGTAGTCTCAACCTCCAATTCGAGGAATTACTTTAATTCCTTAGTGGGTACTAGAATCCACACAGACTACACATGAGCCCAACATTGGTTGGTCAACCCATGTGCATCTATGGGTAGGTTCATAACCAGTTGTTTCTCTAAACAACTTCTAGTAATTAATTTTGCCCCAGAACCTAATCAGCAGGCTTTGGCCTCCACTGAAAAGATCTGATTAGGTCCAACCATTAACATGATTTGATTTGATGAATCGGACCAATAAATGATCAGGCCCAATTTTGGCCAACCAACCTGACCACCATCAGAAAGACTCAAACCAAATTATCATATTATGAATGATAATTCCATTAGTCAATAAGCATCAGGCCTTTGGGCCTCCAATGATTATTAAACTAATGGACTCATTATCACTCACTTAATGGGAGGCTATGACTTAGTTATCAATATAACTTAATCATTTTTAGGAACCTAATAATTTTTGAGGATTTTATTAAAAGATAGATGAGAAGAAAATATCCAGCCAATTTCAATCCTCCCACTGACTTCATCAAGTCAGATTAAAAAAAAAAATATTTAATTAAAGCTGGCATTAGGAGCACCTAAATCAGTCAAACTGATTTACCTAATGACATGGGTGAGCCCTAATCACCAAGTAATCTAATCAAAATCTAATTCACCAGATTGGTCAGGTAAGTAAGATCAGTGGTGGGGATATGCCATTAACTCGTTAGAGATCGAATCACTGCGAGTAGCGCCCGCTTAAAAACCACTGATCAAACTGCCAAACTTACCTTAGACACCAACCGATTCATTAGTTTCAATTTGATCAACTTAGTAAATTGGGTTCCACCGTGTAGCCGTGAATTAAGTCCATCTTAGTCTAGTTAAAGACATGGACCCATTCAACTACAACTATTGGAGTTGAGTCTAGAGTATCTTTGACCTAATCTAATTCAACTTTTGATTAGATTTGACCAATTACTCTAATTTAGCCCATTTCTTTAAGCTAACCTTAGGTCTAACCCAATTATGGACCTAATCCATCTAACCCATTGACCCACAAGTTTATGCAATTGTCTTAGGTCTTAATTCATAATTCTAGACCTACTAGACAATACTTAATTATTTTAATTAAGTATTTGGGCTGATGGGTCAGGGTTTGGCATTTCGAAAATAATTTTCAAATTTGAAAGGTTTTATTTTTTGTTCACCAAATATGTTGACTCATTTCACAAATAGATCAGCACATTTCATAAATAGCAATCCTATTGCTAATTACATAACTGAAAATAACTCAATCAAAATAAATCATGAATATTTCTTTAGATCTAATCTAACATATTCATGATAAATTTCACAATTGAACCTTTACAATTAATTCCTTTCGCTGCTTTATCTGCATGGGATATAATTGTAGTGGCACGCCTACGGCCATAGGAGACCCCATCGAATGGGAGGAGAGGGTCTTTAAACCCTACTTTTCTCCTATGACCGGACGGCCATGGCAACCAACCCAATTCGATTACTTGCTACTTGGATCAAGTAAATCTAAATATACCAATTTTAAAATTTAAATTTTAAATTTTAAATTTTAAATTTTGAATTTCAAATTTCAAACAAATTTCAAATTTCAAATTTCAAATTTTTGAATTTCAATTTTTGAATTTCAAATTTTGAATTTTAAATTTTGAATTTTAAATTTAAAATTTCAACCAAATTTCAAATTTTTTAAATTTTGAATTTCAAAATTCAAATTTTATATTTTGAATTTCAAACTTTTGAATTTTAAATTTCGAACAACTTTCAAAATTCAAATTTTAAATTTTTGAATTTCAAATTTCAAATTTAAACTTTTAGATTATAACTTAATCTATGCATGCAAATATATATATCATATCTAAGAACCCGCTCTGATACTATTTTTGCAGAAAATTCAGTGCAGAGGTAAAATGGTAATTTTAAAACTTTTCAAAATTATAATTTTACAGTAAAAAAATATTAACTAATCTAATTAATTAATATAAATTTATCCTACACTAGGATCTAAATATGATATATAGCATACATGCATTTAAATTTGAATTTCAAATTCAAACAGTAAATATTTTACTGTAATGTGTTCAGAACATAATACCTTTGTGCGGATAGTAGATCGCCGCAATCTGATCCCCATCGGGAGAGTCTGATCGTCGCGATGCAGCCACACAGCATGTCTGACCTTTGTGGATCATCCACACAAAGCTTCCAATCTGATCGACTCCTCACGAGTGCTAGTTCGTTGTAGAGTCCTTTTGACGGTCGATGCTGATCGAACTCCTTCGATCGATGCCTGTCGATTCTTCGGATACTCTGAATCATCAACAGACGTGCTTGAGAGGATGTTGAAGATCTTTCTGAGATTTTGTAGGCTCACAACACTCGTAGCTCACTTTCTCACTTCCCGAATCCCAAGCTAAAACTCTAGGGAACTCACCGGAAACCTTGCACCCACTTTTCTTTTTTTCTTTTTTCTTGGAAGGATATGGACTTCTTTCTCACGCACAAGACTTCTCACGCCCTAGAATTTTTCTTCAAAAATCTTCTTCTTGCACGCCCCACTCTTCTCCTCCTTTTATAACAACATCAAATATCTTATCCAAAAGAAAGGATAAAGATGAGTAATTGCACATTTGAATTCAAATCAAATTTTGAATTCAAATGGACACCAACTCATCCCTTATCCACTAAAGACATGAGGCATGGCTTAAATTATGCATGGAGAGATTTTATGAGAAACCTTTTCTCATATAATAAATGGGGCGTAAAAAAAGGATAAGGTGCAAAGATTGATTGCCCATTCAAATTCAAACTTTATTTTGAATTTGAATGGCCAACCAATCATCCTTATCCATTCATTTGGCACATTAAAGTGGGACGTGGAGAGGGCTTGGCATGGGGAAATAATTCATGAGAAGTTTCTTCTCATGAATTCAAATGGGTGCAATGGAAGTGAGGTGGCGCATGGAGATTGGGTCAAGATGGTTTAATTATTTAAACCAACCTAATTGAACCAAATAATTTAGATCCAATTAGACTAATTTAAATCTAACTAAATTAGACTTAATTAGGCTCAATAAAATCCTAATCAAATCAGGAATTGACTAAGCCCAACCCCTGATCAAATCAGGGATCAAACCATCTCGATGATTAGGTCAACTCTTAACCTAATCGGGTCAAACCCAACTGAATTCAATTCAATTAGACTTGATCCAAAAATAATTACTCAATCAAATTGAGTTAATTAGTGATCAAATCACTAATTAAATCTCTCATAAATACTGAGTCCAAATCCGATGGGCAATCAGGCATCAGAATTCATCGATATGTAACCCTGATCGAAAAGTCCCAACCAGTGGGACTCTTGACCCCGGTACCCATAATGTGTGGAACTTGTGATCAGAGAATCCTGATTCTTGATCACTGAGCCTCAAACATGTAGGATTCTACACCAGCCATCAGATCAGATAGGAACCTCTAATGTGTGTGACCCTGCAGGTTCGAACCTAAGCCGGTAGCATAGGAACCAATTCCTGTACTAATCGAAGTGACCATCTAGCAATGGTACCCAATAGTCGGATAGGTTGAATAGTCACAATCGTAACACTCAGAACCTACATGAATATGGTTACTGTATAATTCATCATTTTGACCCCTCTGTTTAGGACGACTCAGGGTTAAACTGTCAACCCTGATTAGATCATCCGAATCGTGCTCAACTCAAACAGTCCTGTGACTCCTCACAAGGACTATCCTAGCCAAGGTTTTGCTAAATTGAAATATGACTGTACATAGCTTCTAAACTGGAGTGGTCAATCCCATCTTGACACACGCACCGACAAGTCAAGTACTTGACTATATCCAGCAGCCTTCCATCACTGAATTAGAAATTCAGGTAGTCCAGTGCCTAAGTACAGTGAGTTGCTTGCAAGTCACCGTGGTGGTCTCAGGTCAGAGGGATATTTATACCCACATTCCATCGAAGCAAATCTTGACAGCAGAAATAGCTTCGGAGTCGGTCACGTTCAGTGCAAATGTACCCTTACATCTCACCTGTATGCCATACCAGTGTCTCCACACTCATTGGTTAAGAGGACAACCAACCATATGGTACACAACAACCTATGCTTGATAAACGTTGTCATCTTTAGTAACAACGTATCATTTGATCGCGAACAGATTTAAGGACTTAACGATAAATCCTCCTTTGTCGAGTCTAAATAGTCCTAAGGACTTCACCACAACATAGGAGTTCATTAGAAGATGAAATATTTTATGATGAAAAATACCAAAAAAATTTTTATTAATTCATAATTCATGTACATATACAAAAATGAGCACAACCGTCAACAGGCTGACGATTGACTTTGGGACACTATTCCCAATATGAGTACTTAGCCTATGGCTAGTTTCAAGAGAAAGTGATATCGGTGGCCAAAAAAATAATTAAAAACTTAGAACAACAAGAGATAAATAGTGTTTTTATTTTTCGATGGATTTTTAATGAAATCAGCAGTCGTTGGTGTTACTTAAGGTCAAAAGAAGATGGGGAAGAGGGAGAGGAGGTGGAATTGGAGCTTACCATGGCCGATGGGTTCTTAGCTTCAATTTTCGATGGGCACAAGCATGGGAGGTCATGGCTTTAAATGGAGAAAAGAGGAAGAGGCGTGTGATGATCACCAGGCAAAGCATTGAGGGGGGGAAAAGGAGATAACTTTGGGGCTCTTTTCCCTTGGACGATCATTGGTGTCTGACACCTATTCAAAGTCTTTCGAGGAAGATGACTCTCATTGGGAGTCTTCATTCCTCAATTTTTTTTGTTTTTTTCTATGTGGGCTAACTCATGGTTGGCTAGCCCAAATGGGCTGGCTTATTACAAAAAATGGGATTGATGTCCTTTGATGTTGTTCATACAAGATTGGCAAAGCCATGATTTCAGCAAGATGGGTGACGACTAACATGGCACAAAGAACTAGCACAATGATGAAGAAAAGTTGATGATGTAGCAGAATCGAGTAGAATAGGAGATTGAGATAGGAGAAATGGCTGACATTGGTAGTGAAATCGAGGATGCAAGAAAACTTAGGGAATAATAAGATTAAAAGAGAAAGGAAGGGCATCACTCTTGCCTATGCACAGCAACAGAAAAAGGAAACATCGAAGGGGTGTAATCAGCCTCTCCTTAGCTAACACATGCGAGAAAGGAAAAAAAAAGGGCCATGACCCTAGGCCCTTCTTTGTTGCTAGTTTAAACATATGGGAAAGAGAGTGTAGGATACTGCCCCTCTTTTAGCTTGCCAGCAAAAATGGAAGATTTGTCCTTCCTCGAATGGCTCGAGTGAAGAAAAAAGGGAGAGTGAGGTTTGGATGGCCTAGTGATAGCTGGTATGTGCAAAGAAAGGAAAGGGATCGAATGAGAAAGGAAGAGGTGAACAAATTATTGGGTAGACCTGGGACTACCAGTTCAGCTGTATATTGAGCTTATAATGGTTGCCTATATGGACAAAGCCTTCCACCTTAATTTTTTCTTTTAAAAGATAAAAACTAAATTGTGCCTACTCCCAATCACTCTATCCATTTCAGAACCCCCCTCTTAAGGTCTCCACCATCTTCCAAAATTTTAGCCACACTGTCAGCATCTTGCTTCCTCCATCTCCCATATGCCATACATGCCTATGTCCTCCACCTCCTAAGCATCACTCCACTCTCTGCTCGATTATGAGCAGCACTCCACCCACCCAACCCCTCTTCCCCTCTCCTAAGCATCACTTTGTTCAATCCACTGAAGCGAAATTTTAGTGCAGGGGTAAAATGGTAATTTTAAAATTTTTTCAAAATCACTATTTTGCAGCAAAAATTATTAATTAATCTAATTAATTAATATATATTTACTCTACACTAGGATCTAAATATGATATATAGCATGCATGCATTTAAATTTGAAATTCAAATTTGAATAGTAAACAATTTACTGTTATGTGTTCAGAACACAATACCTTTGTGCAGATAGTCGATCGCCGCAATCTGATTACCATCGAGAGAGTCTGATCATCACAACACAGTCACATAGTATGTCTGACCTCTGTGGATCATTCACATGAAGCTCCCGATCTGATCGGCTCCTCACGAATGCTAGTTCGTGACTGCAACTTTTTGATGGTCGATGTTGATCGAACTCCTTCGATCGATGTTTGCTGACTCCTCAGATGCTCTAGATTATCAACAAAGGTGGTAGAGAGGTGGATGATACTCTCCCTAAAGTTTGGTGGGCTCACGACACTCGTAACTCACGTTCTCACTTCCCGAACCCTAAGCCAAAACCCTAGGGTACACAAGAAAACTCTACGCCCACTTTTTTTTCTTTTTATTTCTTTTTTCTCGAAAGGTTTTGGACCTTCACCTCATGTAGAAAGCTTCCTCACGCCCCCTTCTTTCTCTCAGAAAAATTCTATGCACGCCCCACATCTCTTTCTCTTTTAAAATAGTTCAAGACGTGTCTTATCCGCGTGAGAGGATAAAGATAAGTGGTTGCACACTTGAATTCAAATCGAATTTGAATTCAAATGCAAATCAAATCATCCCTATCCACTCTGGGCATGAGAAGAGAAGGGGTGTGGCTTCTTTGTGCATGGAAAGATTTCATGAGAAACTCTTTCTCGTGTATGATAAGTGGCGCACAAGATGGATAAGCAAGAAGGCGCAAAGGATAAGTTATCCATTCAAATTCAAACACCCTTTGAATTTGAATGGCTAACAAATCAAGTTTATCCAAAAATTGACACACAAGAGTGGGTGTGAGATGCCTTCTGCATGGGAGAAAATTTATGAGAAGTTGCTTCTCGTGAATTCAAATGGGCGCTGAAGAAGTGAGGTGATGCAGGGAGAAAAGTCAAGGTGGTTTGAACCTAATTGAGCCAACCTAATTAAAATAGGTTAAGCACAATTAGACTAAATTAAACCCAACATAATTAGGTTTAATTAGGCTCAATAAAATCTTAATCAAATTAAAAATTAACTAAGTCCAACCCCTAATCAAATCAGGGACAAAACCACTTCGATGATTAGGTCAACACTAAACCTAATCAGGTCAAACCCAACTAAATCCAATTCAATTGGACTTGATCCAAAAATAATTACTCAATCAAATTGAGTTAATTAGTGATCAAATTACTAATTAAACCTCTCATAAATACTGAGTCCAAATTCGATGGGCAATTGGGTATCAAAGTTCATCGATATGAAACCTTGATCGAAGAGTCCCAAACCAGTGGGACTCTTAACCCCAGGACCCAAAATGTGTGGGACTCGTGATCAGAGAATCCTGATTCTCAATCACAGAGTCCCAGACACGTAGGACTCATAGTCCACGAGCATTAGAACTCTTCATCAACCATGAGATCAGATAGGAACCTCTAATGTGTGTGACCCCGTAGGTTCGAATCTAAGCCGATAGCACAGGAACTAATTTCTGTACTAATCAAAGTGACCATCTAGCAATGGTACCCGATGTTTGGATAGGTCGAATAGTCGCAATCACAATATTCAGAACCTACGTGAATATGGTTACTGCATAATTCATCCCTTTTGACCCCTGTATTTAGAACGACTAAGGGTTAAATTATCAACCCTGATTAGATCATCCGAATCGTGCTCAACTCAAACAGTCCTGTGACTCCTCACTTGGACTACCCTGGTCAAGATTTTGCTAAATTGAAACATGACTGTACACAGCTCCAGAACTGGAGTGGTCAATCTCATCTTGACACACGCACCGACAAGTCAAGTACTTGACTGCACCCAACAGTCTTCCGTCACTGAATTAAAAATTCAGGTAGTCCAGTGCCTAAGTGCAGTGAGTTGCTTGCAAGTCACCGTGGTGGTCTCAGGTCGGAGGGACAGTTATACCCATATCCCATCAGAGCAAATCTTGACAGCAGAAATAGCTCCAGAGTCAGTAACGTTCAGTACAGATGTACCCTTACATCTCACCTGTATGCCATACCAGTGTCTCCACACTCCTCGGTTAAGAGGACAACCATCCCATATGGCACACAATGACCTATGCTTGATAAACATTGTCATCCTTGGTAACAACGTATCATTTGGTCGCAAACAGGTTTAAGGACTAAACGACAAATCCTCCTTTGTCAAGTCTAAATAGTCCTAAGGACTTCACCACAACACAAGAGTTTATTAGAAGATGAAACAATTTATGATGAAAAATACTAAAATAATTTTTATTTATTTATAATTTATATACTAATACAAAAGGAGCACAACCGTCAACAGGCTGACGATTGGCTTTGAGACACTATTCCCAACAATCTTCCAGTTGGCCTAAAGCCAATCGGTGCAGTATCTAATACACATCTTCGACTTGAAGTCATCGAACTCCTTCACTGCAATGGCTTTAGTGAATGGGTTGGCCAAGTTCTCCTTCCCGTCGATCTTCTGAAGGTCGACGTCACCTCGATCCATGATTTCTCAGATGAGATGGTAGCGACGCAGAATATGCTTCGTCCGTTGGTGTGCCTTTGGTTCCTTCACCTGAGCAATGGCTCCAGAACTGTCACAGTAGAGCAGAACTGGACCAACAAGGGAGGGTGCTACTCCGAGCTCGATGATGAATTTTCTCAGCCACACCGCTTCTTTGGCAGTATCTGATGCAGCGACATACTCCGCCTCGCAAACTGAATCAGCCACAATATGCTGCTTGAAACTTTTCCAGCAGACAGCCCCACCATTAAGGATAAAAATAAATCCCGACATACTCTTGCTGTCATCATGATCAGACTAAAAAATAGAGTCTGTAAACCCTATAAGTCTCAAGTTTGATTCACCATAAACAAGCCACTGGTCCTTAGTATTTCTTAAATACTTCAGGATGGTTTTAAGAACCTTCCAGTGATTCTTCCCTGGATCAGATTGGTATCTACTGACTACCCCTAGTGAGTACGCCACATCTGGTCATGTACATGTCATGACGTACATGATAGATCTCGCTGTCGAAGCATATGGAACTCTACCCATACGCTTTCTCTCTTGAGGTATTGTCGGACAATCCCTCTTCGAGAGAGAAATTTTATGGCCTATCGGTAGATAGCCTTTCTTGAAATTCTCCATGCTGAACCTCTTCAGTATAGTATCAAAGTATATGGACTGAGATAAGCCAAGCAACCTTTTAGATCTATCCCTATAGATCCTCATCCCTAGGATGTAGGAAGCTTCTCCCAGATCCTTCATGGAGAATTGTGACGATAGCCAAATCTTTATTCCCTGTAATGCAGGGACATCATTCCCGATTAAGAGAATGTCATCCACATACAATACAAGAAATACCACTACTGGACCATTAGCCCACTTATAAATACAGGGCTCTTCTTCGTTCTTAACAAAGCCATACATCTTGATTGCCTTATCAAAATGCATGTTCCAACTCCGGGATGCCTGCTTAAGTCCATAAATAGACCTCTGTAGCTTGCACACCTTAGACTCATCTGTGGATGTGAATCCTTCAGATTGTATCATATACACCTCTTCGTTCAGCTCTCCGTTTAGAAAAGCTGTCTTCACATCCATCTGCCAGATTTCATAGTCCAGATGGGTAGCTATCGCAAGCATAATCCGAATGGATTTGAGCATTGCCATAGAAGAAAATATCTCATCATAGTCTATACCATAACGTTGACGATATCCCTTGGCAACCAGACGGGCTTTATGTAGAGAAAATTCAGTGCAGGGGTAAAATGGTAATTTTAAAACTTTTTCAAAATCACTATTTTATAGTAAAAATTATTAATTAATCTAATTAATTAATAAAAATTTATTTTATACTAGGATCTAAATATGATATATAGCATGCATGCATTTAAATTTGAAATTCAAATTTGAACAGTAAATACTTTACTGTAATGTGTTCAGAACACAATACTTTTGTGCGAGTAGTAGATCATCACAATCTGATCATCGTCGAAAGAGTCTGATCATCATGATGTAGTCACACAGTATATCTGGCCTCTGCAGATCATCCACATGAAGCTCCCGATCTGATCGACTCCTCACGAGTGCTAGCTCGTTGTAGAGCCCTTTCGATGGCCGATGCTGATCGAACTCCTTCGATCGATGTCTGTCGATTCTTTGGATGCTTTGGATCATTAGACGATATGCTTGAGAGGATGTTGAAGATCTCTCTAAAATTTGGTGGGCTCACGAAACTCGTAGCTCACCTTCTCATTTCCTGAACTCCAGGCTGAAACCCTGAAGAACTCACTGAAACCCTGTGCACACTTTTTCTTTCTTTTCTTTCTTTTTCTCTCGGAAGGATATAGACCTTCACTTTGCACACAAAGATTCCTCATGCCAAGATTTTCTTCCAAAATTTTTCTTGCACACGCCCCACTCTTCTCCTCCTTTTAAAACAATGTCAAACGTCTTATCCATGTGAGAGGATAAAGATGAGTAATTGCACATTTGAATTCAAATCAAATTTTGAATTCAAATGAAAATCAATTTATCCCTATCCACTAAGGGCATGAGAAGAAGAGGGCATGGCTTAATTTGTGCGTGAGTGATTTCATGAGAAATATTTTCTCATGTAATAAATGGGGCGCTAAAAGAGGATAAGGTTAAGGCGCTAAGATTGGTTGCTCATTCAAATTCAAACTTTGTTTTGAATTTGAATGGCCAATCAATCATCCTTATCCACTCATTTGGTGCATTAAAGTTGGGCATGAGGAGGGCTTTGCGTAAGGAAAAATTTATGAGAACTTCCTTCTCGTGAATTCAAATGGACGCAGTGGAATTGAGGTTGCGCAGGGAGAATGGGTCAAGGTGGTTTCATTATTTAAACCAACCTGATTGAACCAAATAAGTTAGGCCCAATTAGACTAATTTAAATCCAACTAAATTAGGCTTAATTAGGCTCAATAAAATCCTAATCAAAATAGGAATTGATTAAGCCCAACCCCTGATCAAATCAGGGACCAAACCATCTCGACGATTAGGTCAACTCTTAACCTAATCGGGTCAAACCCAACTGAATCCAATTCAATTGGACTTGATCCAAAAATAATTACTCAATCAAATTAAGTTAATTAATGATCAAATCACTAATTAAACTTCTCATAAATATTGAGTCCAAATTCGATGGGTAATCGGGCATCAAAATTCATCGATATGTAACCCTAATCGAAGAGTCCCAAACCAGTGGGACTCTTGACCCCGGTATCCAAAATATGTGGGACTCTTCATCAGCCATCAGATCAGATAGGAACCTCTAATGTGTGTGACCCCACAGGTTCGAACCTAAGCCGGTAGCACAGGAACCAATTCCTATACTAATCGAAGTGACCATCTAGCAATGGTACCCGACGATCGGATAGGTCGAATAGTCGCAATCTTAACACTCGGAACCTACGGGAATATGGTTACTGTATAATTCATCCTTTTGACCTCTGTGTTTAGGATGACTCAGGGTTAAACTGTCCACCCTGATTAGATCATCCGAATCGTGCTCAACTCAAACAGCCTGTGACTCCTCACAAAGACTACCCTGGCCAAGGTTTTGCTAAATTGAAACACGACTGTACACAGCTCCTAAACTGGAGTGGTCAATCCCATCTTAACACACGCACAGACAAGTCAAGTACTTGACTACACCCAGCAGCCTTCTATCACTGAATTAGAAATTCAGGTAGTCCAGTGCCTAAGTGCAGTGAGTTGCTTGTAAGTCAACGTGGCGGTCTCAGGTCAGAGGGACATTTATACCCACATTCCATCGGAGCAAATTTTGACAGCAGAAATAGCTCAGGAGTCGATCACGTTCAGTGCAGATGTACCCTTACATCTCACCTGCATGCCATACCAGTGTCTCCACACTCATTGTCGTCCTTGGTAACAACGTATCATTTGGTTGCGAACAGATTTAAGGACTAAACGACAAATCCTCCTTTGTCGAGTCTAAATAGTCCTAAGGACTTTACCACAACATAGGAGTTCATTAGAAGATGAAACATTTTATGATAAAAAATATCAAAATAATTTTTATTAATTCATAATTCATGTACATATACAAAAATGAGCACAACCGTCAACAGACTGACGATTGGCTTTGGAACACTATTCCCAATACTTTATAGGTTTTCACCTTTCCATCTGCATCCCTCTTCCTCTTGAAGACCCACTTACATCCTATGGGTTTTACTCCTTCGGATGGGTCAACCAATATCCACACATTGTTGACCTTCATAGACTCCATTTCGGATTTCATAGCCTCTAGCCATTTCTCAGAGTCAGGTCTCTGCATTGCATCCATGTAGCTGATCGGATCTTCATCATTTTCATCAAGTTTGACAGGATCACCATCCCGGACCAAGAAACCATAGTATCTGTCCTGTTGACGTGGTACTCTACCAGATCGTCTTAAGGTGCAGGAACAATGGGCTCCGAATCTGATCTAACCAAATCCAGTTCAGGTTCAGCTACTTGTGTCAGTTTTTCCACCTGTCGAACTTCGTCAAGTTCGACCTTAGAGGCAACAGTCCCTTCACCAAGGAACTCCTTTTTCAAAAAGATTGCCTTAAGGCTGACAAACACTTTTTGCTCATCAACTAGGTAGAAATAATACCCTTTAGTCTCTTTTGGGTATCTTATGAAATTACACTTGTCAGACCTAGGTCCAAGCTTATCCGTAATTAAACGTTTAACATAAGCCGAACACCCCCAAACCCTAAGGTGTGAGAATACTGACTTACGTCCTATCCATATCTCATATGGTGTTTTGGTTACAGACTTACTCGAAACCCTATTTAGAAGGTAACAAGCCGATTCGAGTGCATATCCCCAGAGGGAGATCAGTAGACCAGCAAACCCCATCATGGATCGAACCATGACCAACAAGGTCTGATTCCTCCTTTCTGACACACCATTATGCTGTGGTGTTCCAGGAGGAGTCCACTGAGAAAGAATCTCATTTTCTCCAAGATATATCAGAAAATTATTGGAAAGGTATTCACCTCCTCGATCAGATCGAAGAGTTTTAATACACTTTTCAGTTTATTTTTCTACCTCATTTCGGAATAGTTTGAACATTTCAAATGACTCTGACTTATGCTTCATTAAGTAGACATACCCATACCTTGATAGGTCATCTGTGAAGGTTATGAAGTAGAAATATCCACCTCTTGCACTTGAGCTCATGGGTCCACATACATCAGAATGTACCAGACCCAAGAGTTCACTAGCTCTCTAACCTTTTCCAGTAAAAGGTGACTTGGTCATCTTCCCAAGAAGATAGGACTCACATGTTGGAAGTGATTCATAATTACCAACTTCAAGAATTCCTTTTTGAGCCAACCTATTTATCCTATTCTTATTGATATACCTAGCCTACAGTGCCAAAGGTAGACTTCTGACACATTATCTATTCTAGGGCATTTACCGGAGGTTTGAACCACATTAACAGGCTGTGATAGTAAGTAGATTTCATTAAACATTGTAACACCATTCAAAATGATATTACAAATATTTTCTTTTATTAAAAATTTATAACCGTACATGGCCATAAGGCCTACAGAAGTAATATTTAATAAAAAGCTTGGATAATAATGACATTCACTCAGAATTACATTATGAGAATTGATTATAAGGTTCATGATTCCTAAAGCTAGAACTGAAACTTTGCTTCCATCTCCAACATTCAGGAACCTCTCACCGTCATCAAATCTCCTACTGACCTGCAGATCCTGCATCGAATTGCAAATATGATAAGGGCTATCAGTATCCAATACCCAGGCAGTAGTATCACAAATAGAAAAGTTGCAAGGTGTTATCATATAATTACCTTGCTTCTTCTTCGGCCTGTTCGGGTCCAGGGAGGCAATGTATAGAGGACAGTTCCTCTTTCAGTGCTCCTGCTTCTTACAAAAGAAGTACTCCACCTGGCTCTGATTGGGCTTGCGCTTCTTGATCTGACCCTGTGCTAACGTCCCAACATGCGGCTACACCTTCTTATTCTTCTTCTTCTTGTTCTTCTTCCCTTTCTCAAAGGGTCAGCGAGCAGAAGAACACCCTCCCACAACATTCACCAACTCCTTATGGAGCTGGTGGTCCTTCTCAAAGTTCTGCAGCAACCCCAACAAGTCGTGGTAGTTCACCGCAGGTTTTGTCATCCGAAAATGACTAAGGAAGGAGAGGAAGGACTTGGGAAAAGAATTAAGGATCGCATCCTTACCGAGCTACTCGTGCAAGAAAAAGCCCAGTTTACTTAGGCGCTCAATCATTTCGATCATGTACAATACATGATCGGTGACTGAGACCCCATCCCTCATCCGAGCATTAAAAATGGCACAACTAATTTTGTGCCTTTCAACATCGTCAGACGTGCCAAAAGAGTCGTTCAATATTTGAAGCATCTCTTGTGGCTGGGCGTTCTCGAACCTATAGCTGAACTTATCATTCATCGCCGCCAGCATTATACACCAAATGGTGGTGCGATCATTGAGCCACTTCTGATAAGTATCTTGGATCGTCCCTCTAGCATTCAGGGTTAGCTCCTCAGGTGCCGGATCCGTTACTACATAAAGGATCCGCTCATGCTCAAGGATGATTTTTAATTTTTGATACCAGCTATCGAAATTAGATCCCATGAGCTTGTCATTATCTAATAATGACCGAAGCGACAGGGTAGTGGCCATAGCTGCATAAAGAAAAATCAGACCTCTATTAGTATATAAATTATTAACATTAAAGACTTGGACTTTAGTCTAAAGTTTCTTCCAGTATTTTTACGAACTAGTAGCCTCAACCTCCAATTTGAGGAATTACTTTAATTCCTTAGTGGGTACTAGAATCCACACAGACCACACACGAGCCCAACTTTGATTGGTCAACCCATGTGCATCTATGGGTAGGTTCATAACCAGTTGTTTCTCTAAACAACTTCTAGTAATTAATTTTGCCCCAGAACCTAGTCAGTAGGCTTTGGCCTCCACTGAAAAGATCTGATTAGGTCCAACCATTAACATGACTTAATTTTGTGAATCAGACCAATAAATAATCAGGCCCGACTTTGGTCGGCCAATCTGACCACCATCAGAAAGACTCAACCAAATTATCATACTATGAATGATAATTCCATGAGTCAATAAGCACCAGGCCTTTGGGCCTCCAGTGATTATTAAACTAATGGACTCATTATCACTCACTCAATGGGAGGCAATGACTTAGTTATCACTATAACTTAATCATTTTAGGGACCTAATAATTTTTGAAGATTTTATTACGTGAAGAAAGAGAAGAAATTAACCAGCCAATTTCCATCCTCCCACTGACTTCATCAAGTCAGATTAAAAAAGATTTAATTAAAGCTGACATTAGGAGCACCTAAATCAGTCATACTGATTTACCTAATGACATGGGTGAGCCCTAATCACTAAGTGATCTAATCAAAACCTAACTCACCAGGTTGGCCAGGTAAGTGAGATCAGTGGTGGGGATATACCATTAACTCGTCAGAGATCGAATCAATGCGAGTAGCTCCCACTTAAGAACCATTGGTCAAACTGCCGAACTTACCTTAGATACCAACCGGTTCATTAGTTTTAATTTGATCAACTTAGTAAATAGGGTTCCACCGCGTAGCTATGAATTAAGTCCATCTTGGTCTAGTTAAAGACATGGACCCATTCAACTACAACTATTGGAGTTGAGTCTAGAGTATCCCTGACCTAATCTAATTCAACTTTTGATTAGATTTGACTAATAACTCTAATTTAATCTATTTCTTTAAGCTAACCTTATGTCTAACCCAATTATGGATCTAATCCATCTAACCCATTGACCCATAAGTTTATGCAATTATCTTAGGTCTTAATTCACAATTCTAGACCAACTTGACAACACTTAATTCCTTTAATTAAGTATTTGGGCTGATGGGTCAGGGTTTGGCATTTCAAAAATAATTTTTAAATTTGAAAGATTTTATTTTCTGTTCACCAAATATGTTGACTCATTTCACAAATAGATCAGCACATTTCATAAATAGCAATCCTATTGCTAATTACTTAACAGGAAATAACTCAATCAAAATAAATCATGAATATTCCTTTAGATCTAATCTAACACATTCATGATAAATTTTATAATTGAACCTTTATAATTAAGTCCTTTCACTACTTCATCTGTATGGGATATAATTGCAGCGGCATCCCTACCGCCATAGGAGAACCCCATCGAATGGGAGGAGAGAGCCTTTAAACCCTACTTTTCTCCTATGACCGGACAACCATGGCAACCAACCCAATTAGATTACTTGCTACTTGGATCAAGTATATCTAAATATATCAATTTTAAAATTTAAATTTCAAATTTTAAATTTTGAATTTTGAATTTCAAATTTCAAATTTTGAATTTCAAATTTTGAATTTTAAATTTTGAATTTAAAATTTCAACCAAATTTTAAATTTCAAATTTGAAATTTCAACCAAATTTTAAATTTCAAATTTTAAATTTTGAATTTCAAATTTTTGAATTTTGAATTTTGAATTTCAAATTTTAAAATTCAAATTTTAAATTTTGAATTTCAAATTTTTGAATTTTGAATTTCGAACAACTTTTAAAATTCAAATTTTAAATTTTGAATTTCAAATTTTAAATTTAAACTTTTAGATTATAACTTAATCTACATATGTAAATATATATATCATATCTTAGAACCCGCTCTGATACCGTTTGAAGCAAAATTTCAGTACAGGGGTAAAATAGTAATTTTAAAACTTTTTTAAAATCACTATTTTATAGTGGAAATTATTAATTAATCTAATTAATTAATATGTGTTTGTCCTACACTAGGATCTAAATATGATATATAGCATGCATCCATTTAAATTTGAAATTCAAATTTGAACAGTAAAAAATTTACTGTTACGTGTTCAGAACACAATACCTTTGTGTGGGTAGTTGATTGCCGTAATCTGATCACCATTGAGAGAGTCTGATCATTGCAATGCAGCCACACAACGTGTCTGGCCTCTGTGGATCATCCACACGAAGCTCCCAGTCTGATAGGCTTCTCACAAATGCTAGTTCGTGACTGCACCTTTTTGATGGCCGATGTTGATCGAACTCCTTCGATCGATATCTACCGACTCCTCGGATACTCTAGATTATTAGCAAAGGTGTTAGAGAGGTGGATGATGCTCTCTCTAAAGTTTGGTGGGCTCACGACACTCGTAGCTCACGTTCTCACTTCTCGAACTCTAAGCCAAAATCCTAGGGTACACAAGAAAACTCTGCACCCACTTTTTTTTCTTTTCATTTCTTTTCTCTTGAAAGGTTTTGGACCTTCACCTCATGTAGAAAGCTTCCTCACGCCCCCTTCTTTCTCTCAAAAAAATTCTACACATGCCCCACATCTCTTTCTCTTTTAAAATAGTCCAAGACGTGTCTTATCCGTGTGAGAGGATAAAGATAAGTAGTTGCACACTTGAATTCAAATCAAATTTGAATTCAAATGCAAACCAACTCATCCCTATCCACTCTGGGTGTGAGAAGAGAAGGGGCGTGGCTTATTTGTGCATGGAAAGATTTCATGAGAAACTCTTTCTCGTGTATGATAAGTGGTGCACAAGATGGATAAGCAAGAAGGCGCAAGGGATAAGTTATCCATTCAAATTCAAACACCCTTTGAATTTGAATGGATAACAAATCAAGTTTATCCAAAAATTGGTGCACAAGAGTGGGCGTGAGATGCCTTCTGTGTGGGAGAAAATTCATGAGAAGTTGTTTCTCATGAATTCAAATGGGCGCTAAAGAAGTGAGGTGGCACAGGGAGAAAAGTCAAGGTGGTTTGAACCTAATTGAGCCAACCTAATCAAAATAGGTTACGCACAATTAGACTAAGTTAAATCCAACTTAATTAGGCTTAATTAGGCTTAATAAAATCCTAATCAAATCAAGAATTGACTAAGCCCAACCCTGATCAAATCAGGGACAAAACTACTTCGACGATTAGGTCAACACTTAACCTAATCGGGTCAAACCCAACTGAATCCAATTCAATTGGACTTGATCCAAAAATAATTACTCAATCAAATTGAGTTAATTAGTGATCAAATCACTAATTAAATCTCTCATAAATATTGAGTCTAAATTCGATGGGCAATCGGATATCAAAGTTCATCGATATGAAATCTTGATCGAAGAGTCCCAAACCAGTGGGACTCTTAACCCTGGTACCCAAAATGTGTGGGACTCGTGATCAGAGAATCTTGATTCTCGATAATAAAGTCCCAGACACATAGGACTCATAGTCCACAAGCATTAGAACTCTTCATCAACCATCAGATCAGATAGAAACCTCTAATGTGTGTGACCCCGCAGGTTCGAACCTAAGCCGGTAGCACAGGAACCAATTTTTGTACTAATCGAAGTGACCATCTAGCAATGGTACCCGATGTTCGGATAGGTCGAATAGTCATAATCGCAACATTCAGAACCTACGTGAATATGGTTACTGTATAATTCATCCCTTTTGACCCCTGTGTTTAGGATGACTTAGGGTTAAACTGTCAACCCTGATTAGATCATCCGAATCATGCTCAACTCAAACAGTCCCGTAACTCCTCACTAGGACTATCCTGACCAAGATTTTGCTAAATTAAAACATGACTATACACAGCTCCTGAACTAGAGTGGTCAATCCCATCTTGACACACACACCGACAAGTCAAGTACTTGACTACACCCAGCAGCCTTCCGTCACTGAATTAGAAATTCAAGTAGTCCAGTGCCTAAGTGCAGTGAGTTGCTTGCAAGTCACCGTAGCGGTCTCAGGTCGGAGGGACAGTTATACCCATATCCCATCGGAGCAAATCTTGACAGTAGAAATAGCTCTGGAGTCGGTCATGTTCAATGCCGATGTACCCTTACATCTCACCTGTATGTCATACCAGTGTCTCCACACTCCTTGTTTAAGAGGACAACCAACCCATATGGCACACAACGACCTATGCTTGATAAACATTGTCGTCCTTGGTAACAACGTATCATTTGATCGCGAACAGGTTTAAGGACTAAACGACAAATCCTCCTTTGTCGAGTCTAAATAGTCTTAAGGACTTTACCACAACACAGGAGTTCATTAGAAGATGAAATAATTTGTGATGAAAAATATCAAAATAATTTTTATTTATTTATAATTCATATACTAATACAAAAGGAGCACAACCGTCAACAGATTGACGATTGGCTTTGGGACACTATTCCCAACATCCACAACCCCCCTCTGAGAGGATGACAATCAATCTTTGTAAAGCTTCTTCAACTAGCCACTCTACCCAAGTCAAGGTGGGTGGTTGTGAAGGGAGGGAACAGGTTGCAGATAGCTATTTCTACCTTAGTGGATCTAAGGGCAAGGATTCATATATTAAGGCCTTCCAAGGTATGATTGGATTGAACTTGCTACTATCTTAATAAATAGAAGCTAATTTTCTTTATTTAATCCTCCCCAACATTTTCTTTTTGTTTTCTAGGAGAAAGTAGGGTTTTGGGAGAGGGGAATGGAGCAGTGCTTGGGAGGTGGAGGACTTAGGATATAGTTGAAGCAAAGCAGAGTGCTTATGAGATGGTTGTTGGATTTTCTATAGATGCTAATACATGTAGATTTTAAAATTTTTTTAAATCCAAAACATAGCAAAAAAAATTAAATTAAATTACTTTTAATCTAAGCATGCATTTATCATATGAAAGCACCTATGGATCTAGTTTATATGCTGAAATTAACATAAACTAATTTTAGGATAAATGAATAAAAGTCTGTAATCAATTCACATACCTGAATCACTTTTTCTTTTCTTCAAACCTATAATTGGGGTTGAATCCAATTCAATCCCTAGATTTGGGGCTGAACAGATTCTAAATCAGCAGTATAAGTATCCTGCCTTTACGAATATCTACAGAGCCGATCTAGATAGGCTCCTTTTAACCCTGCTTGCTTGAATCGAAAGCTTGAATAGGCTTGAACCAAGCCTGGATAGAGATCAAATCATGAACCTTTTTTATCTTTCTTTCTTGATTCCTGAAGAAGTCAAGAACCTTTCTTGACTCCTCAACTAATCAAGAAGAACAACAATCAAAAAGTAGTTGTAACTAACTCTCAACGACTTGAAAGGAAGAAAAAACCATCTAACAACTTGATGCCAACCAATTGACACTAACAACAAGATTGCCGCCCACCTCTCTAAAAGCTCCAACAAAGGGACTTCAAGAGAGAGAGAGGGTATGGGCTAGAGAGAGAAAGAGAAGGGGAGGTGATGGGCACAGTAAAAGTGGTAGCAAGGAAGGAAAAAAGTGAGATAATGAGAGGAGTAAGGCTAGAGTCCTTTAAATAGACAACATAAGGGTGTCCTAATCAAATTAGGATCCCTCCTCCTAATCATATTAGAAGTCCTAGCTTTAATATAATTAGACCAAATAAATGGGATGCCACCCATAACTCACCCACACTCACACCCAATACTGGCATCCCATCATATGGGATCCAATAAAAAGACTCAAATCAGCCCATATGATTTCATAAATTCTCTTCAAGGGTTCTTAATGAATATCAAGAAACTCATTCTTGATTTAATCCAAGTCATAAATTAAACATCCAACTATTGGATCTTATTGAATCAAATTCAATTACATTTAAATCGAGTATATAAATTGGTTAAAACTTATCATATAAGTAAACCAACCACAAGAGAAATTGAGTTCACCTAGGTGCTAGCAAGGTTAACATGAACCCAATAGGATTTCTCTAAATCCATATAAATTATTGCTTCATAAGCCTAATTATAATCAATCTAGATCTTTTTTCTTTAATGTATGACCTCATAGGTTCAATTCTATCTGATAGTAAGATATACCATGACCTTTATCATAAGTGTCACTGAAACTCTTTTTAATTGGTCGGAATAATTTTACTCTAACTCGATAAGAATCATTGATCCAAAATGATCCTATTGAGCTCTCACAATCTACCAGCGATATCTAGCAATAGTAGTGGCAATCCAATAGAACTGAAATAAAATTTTAGATGTAATTATGTATGATATAGTCCCTCTATCGTGAGTCCCAACTAGATATTAGGTCACAGATAAATCGTCAAACCTCATCATCAGTCATATGATAGATACGATCAGCTCAAGTTTCATAGTGATTTTAAATAAAAACTTCTTTCTATTAATCACAATACTATAGCCATAGACTTGTGGACTCAGCTTCTCAAATCTTATAGGACTATTCCTCTCTATCCAGATTGATAGATCTCATATAGATACACACGTTGCTTACACAGCTCAACCAACTGAAGCCAACATCCACTATAAAAATTCATGATCGAATTCATATTTATATGTAGTCAAACTACAGCAATCTTACTATGAGCAACTATGACACTATAAGTCAAAAGATCAATCACAAAACTATAGCATCAAGATAATCACTGACGATCGAATAAAAATTCATGTGATTTCTCATATGGTCACGCTCAGTACAAGTTATTCTTTAATAACTATCTGTACTTTTTGCTCAATATCTCTACACTGTAGACTAGAGATTCATCTATCCCAAAGAAAGTAAACTGTACGTCAGTCTATCCGGATGAATCACTATCCCCATAACTATCCTATGATCAAAAACAATTTAGGAATCGATTATACATGGCTCTAATTCTCAATACTTGAGAATATATATCATAACATCAATTCCAAAGATAATTCAAGGATACATAATACTTGAATGAAAAAAAAAATATTTTTATTAATTAAATCAATAACTTAAGTACAAATATATGTCATAGAATAAATAATATATTAGCCAACAATTGATTTCTAGGACATACATCTAACAATCTCTCACTTAGACTAAAGCCAATTGGCCATTAATCTAAGCCCCATCTTCTCAAGATAAGCTTCCATTTTGGACTGGTTCAACTACTTTATCAGCAGGTCTACCATATTATCCATGGAGTCTATTTTTCGCACCTCGACATATTGTTTCTCAAGGTAGTTGCATATGATATGGAACCGTCATTTAATGTGCTTTGATTTTTGATGAGATTGGGGCTCCTTAGCAAATGCTATGGCTCCATTGTTATCACAGTACAGTAGTATGACATTTGATATCATTGCATCAAATTTTATGGCAAATTTTTGAACTAAAAGCCTTCTTTTGCAGCATCTGAAGTGACGACATACTCAGCCTCTATGATCGAAAACTGCAATGATGCTCTGCTTGAAATACTTTCAGGTGACTGCACCATCATTGCATACGAACACATACCCCAATGTAGACTTGTATCATCAGAATCTGACATGAAATCTGAATCTGTATAACCTTTAATCTATAATTCAGGTGTTCTTCCAAAAGTCAAGAACAAATCCTTAATCTTTCGTAAGTACTTAAGAATGTTCTTCACAGCTATCCAATGCTCCTCATCTGGATTCGCCTGATACCTGCTCATGACACTCACAGCATGAACAATATCAGATCGAGTATATAGCATAGCATACATGAGGATCCCAATCATCAAAGTATAAGGGATCCTGCTCATGTGCTCGATCCCCTCAGAATTGTTAGGATACATCATCTTGGAGAGTCAAATACCATACCTAAGGGGTAGCAAATCTCTTTTAAAGTTTTTCATGCTGAACCATTTTAGTACCTTTTCTATATACAGCTTCAGAAACAGACCAAGCATCCTTCTAAATCTATCTCTATAGACCTTTATCTCAAGGATATAAGACGCTTTTCCTAGATCTTTCATGAAGAATTTCTTAAACAACTAAGCCTTAACTGAAGTCAATATGGGAATATCATTCTCAATAAGGAGGATGTCATCGATGTACAGTATGAGAAAGATAAGTGCGCTCTCACTGACCCTTTTACAAACATAAGATTTTTCTCTATTTTTAAACCAAATGATTTTATCGCATCATCGAAACAAAAATTCTAGCTCCAAGAAGCCTGCTTTAGTCCATAGATGGACCTTTGTAGTTTGCAGACTCGATGATCACTATCACCTGATGTGAAATCCAGAGACTGCTCTATATAGATATCTTCCTCAAGACATCCATTCAGAAAAGCAGTTTTCACATCTATTTATCAAATTTTATAATCATAGTAAGCTACAACAGCAAGTAACATGCGGATAGATTTCAGCATGGCTATAGACAAAAAAGTGTCATGATAGTCAATAATTTCGTGCTGCCTATAACCCTTCACCACCAGCCTTGCCTTGTAGGTCTCTACCTTACCATCGATATTTTTTTTTATGTAGATCTATTTACACCCAATAAAAATAATTTCCTTCAGTGGATCTACTAAGGACCATACTTGGTTCAAGTGTATTGAGTCAAGTTTTGACTTTATTGCATCTAACCAATTCTCGAAATTGATGTCAGATATTGTCTCGTCAAAAGTACTAGGATCATCACCATGACTCCCATCTTCTACAAGAAATACTTTTTTTACATTTTTTTTCAGTATATCCATGTATCTTTCAGGAGGATAAGAGATTCTACCTAATCTATGAGGTGGAGGTGGAATATTAACTATTGGCTCATCATTGATGAATTTCTGAGGATCTATAGCTCGTCACTCTTTAGAGACATTCTCGTAAGCTCAATTAACCTCCCACTACCATCATCTTGGATGAACTATTTTTCTAAGAACATGGCATTACGACTCGCAATCACATTGTGGTCATATGAAAAGTAAAAGTAGTACCCAACGGATTACTTGGGATACTCGATAAACTGAGCTACAACTGATCTATCCTCTAACTTGTCAGCTTTCTATTTTTTCATATAGGCTGGGCATCCCCAAGTCTTAAGATAACTTAGACTCGACTTCTTACCATACCATATCTTATATAGTGTAGCAGGAATAGATTTAGAATTTACTCTATTTAAAAAATACATCGCAATAAGTTAAGCATGTCCTCAAAGATATATGGGTAAATCAGTGATGCTCATCATAGATTAGACCATATTCAATAGGATCCTATTTCTCCTTTCGGATATCCCGTTGAGTTGAGATATGTCAAAAAGATTCCATTAAGAAACTATGCCGTTCTCCTTAAAATATTTCAGAAATTCAGCACTTAGGCATTCCCCTCCTCGATCGGATCATAGGACTTTGATGGATTTATCTATCTGCTTCTCTACCTCTTATCTAAATTCTTTGAATCTTTCAAAAGCTTCAGACTTGTGTTTCATAAGAAACACATATCCATACCGTGACAGATCATCAGTAAAGATGATGAAGTAGCTATAACCATCTCTGGTCTGCACATCAAATGGGCCACATACATCAGTATATACCAAGGCTAGTAACTTAATGACCCTTTTTCTTTACCCCATAAAGGGTAACATATTCATTTTTTCTTGAAGGCATGATTCACAGGCCAAAATTGACTCAAATTTAACCAAATCAAGAATCCTATCCTTTTTTAGTCTGTTTATCCTATCCTCTTCAATATGGTCAAGCCTATGGTGCCAAAAGTACTTATGGTTAAACTCATCTCTAGATCTCTTTTGGCCTACAGTACTCACTACTTTCTCATTTAAGTTCACATTAGCATCAACATATAAGTAATAAAGACTGTCAATCAAAAGACTAGATGCAATAAATTTATTTCATAAATAAATGAAATAAAAATTTTTATTAAATTTAAAAATAAATCCATCCTGTATTCGTACAGAGATCGAAATCAAATTTTGGCTAGCTACAGAAATAAAATAACAGTCTTTTACATCTAATCTAAAATCTAACGATAATCGAAGAGGATAGGTTCTAACAACTTCTGTAGCAACTTTTGCTCCATTATCGATCCGAAGGATCATGTCACCATGCCTCCATCCCTTACTTCCTATTAGACCCTGCATTGAAGTACATATATGAGCATTAGAATCAAAATCCAATACCCAACTAGAAGTAGAAGAAATCATTAGGTTAGATTCTATTATGAGCATACCTTCAGAAGGTTGATCATCTTTTTTCATCTTCAGGCTCTCCAAGTAAGACAGATAATTTCTCCTCCAATGGCTGTCGGAGTTGCAATGAAAATACTTTCCTTTCTCCACAGCTTTCTTCAGAGTATCCTTCTTAGACTTGCTCTCCTTCTTCTATTTCTTTACAGGCTTATTCTTTTTCTTTCCTGAGATTTTCTTTTGAAAAGTGCCTGCTCAATAGCAAGAACAGAGCCCCTTGAACTTTTCAAAGTACCCTCAGCAGTAACTAGCATATTAACCAAATTGGATAAGCTGCAGTCTAATTTGTTCATATGGTAGTTTACGATAAACTGTCCAAATGAACTGGTTAGGGATTGGAGAATCAAATTGACCTTTAATTTTCTCTGCATATTTCGCCCGAGCTTCTCAAGGTCCTCAAGGTCCTTGATCATTATCATACAATGATCATGGACTGACTGTCCCTTGTGCATCTTCATATTAAATAACCACTTGGATAATTCGAAGCACGCGATCCGATTCTACTCACCATACAACCTTACAGGTGAGTGATCATGGCACGAACAATGGGCATATGCTCATGCTGGCTCTTTAACTCGTTTGACATGAAAGTCTAAACATAGCACTTTATCCTAAGGTCATTATCCATCCACTCATCCAGAGTAGCTCTTTTCTCTATTGTAGGATGGGCTGGTATGGTTGGGGCATCTTAATCAAGTAAATATCCAATCTTTTCAGATGTCCAGACTATCATGAGGTTTCTGAGTCAGTTTTTATAATTTGTACCAATAAGTCGATTAGTTTCAAGGATGCGGGCTAGTGGGTTAGAGGTCGATATTATTTATTTATGAGAGTAAAAATTTTAGTTAGACATTTGTACTTAAAATTATATTTACTCTAGAGATTTTTAGATGTAAATGGACTTTCATTATTTTTTTGGATTCTGATACTCCCCAAATGAAAAACGAAAACCCAACATGACCAATGCAAGATTTTCAGTTGGTGCTGTGGTCCCACTGATACCGTACACCTCACCTAACAATTATTGGTGACATACACACCGATACATAGGCAACTCTTTATCCAAATGCTTCTCTAAACATATTGTAGTGACTTGGTCTCTAAGTCATGAGAGCTCAGATAATACATATTGTCCTACTTCTTAATTAAGCCAAACCCACCGTTTACAAGCAGGTGTGAAGCAGTCATTGAGTCCCTCAGATAACAGATATTGGGCCCAACCCCATCTTCACCTTGGAGCAACTCTTTGCTAGTAGAGTAGTTGCATATTTTTAATATAACTGAACTACTATAACTAGTCAAGAACAGTCAATGCTAGTACCACACCCGTACTTCTACAATAGTAGAAGACCATAAGGCTTAATATTAATTAAGAAGGTTTAGGTTAGATCTCATCTAATCAGTCATCATATAATCGATCTAATTGACATGGGCTAAACCAAAATGCCTTAGCAACTAATAAACCTAATCATCCAATTGGCTAGATAAGTGAGATCGATGGGAGAGTATGCCATTAACGCACCATAGGCAAAATTATCTAGGTGAGTAGCCTTCTAATTAAAAATCAACAATCGAAACTTACTTTAGGCACCAAATGACTTATTGGTTTCAATTAGTCAGCTTAGTTGAATCGGATTCAAGCCATAAAGTTGGATTAGGTCCTTAGGTTGACTCGATTTTACATATGGGGTTTGATCGACTCAATCTATAATACTTGTAGAATCATTAGCTTAATTAATCTAAGTCAAATCAACACTTGACTCGATTTGATCAATAGCTATATCGATTTCAACCCAATATGTTCTAATTATAATCGAAGATGTAATTCATTGACCTAATGCAAAACTACCCATGCCCAATAATTTATGTACATACTAATTTTAGATCATTAAAATAAATTTTAGATCTAAATTCATTACATAAAAAGTAAGTTTTTGATTCTCAAAATATTTTCAGAACATACATGCAATCATATATCATATACATGAAAAATTTTAAATTTTTCAAAAATTAATTTTAGATCTAAACATACTATCATATATCGCATATACAAAAAATTCAGATCATAAAAATTTAATTACTAACCTATGCATTTATTCATATATCGCATATATGAATAAAAATTAGATCTAAAATACTTTTCAGATCTGAATATAAACATATACATCCATGTATAATCTAAAATCAAAATTTTAAAAATAATTTTCAAAACTTTTATACTACTTTCATACATATAAACATATGGCTCTTATACTACTATTAAATTTTTTACAGGTACTGGTACATATAGATTTTAAAATTTTTTAAATCTAAAATATAATAAAAAAATATATTAAAATATTTTTAATTTAAGTATGTATTTATCATATGAAAGTATCTATGAATCTAGTTTATATGCTGAAATTAACATAAACTAAGTTTAGAAATCTCCTTCTCCTTCTCCGATGGCCTCTCCTTCTCCTCCTATCTCTCTTCCTCTGTTTCTCTCTTTCTTCCTTAGCACCAGCATGTGCCGTTTTTCTTGTCGGAACCATCCCGATTCCCCGCCAGTCCAGTTCGGCATGCCCTGAACCATCCGATTCGGGACAGTTTTGAGTTCGGCATTTGAAGTCAAGAACGTGGTATTTCCATCATATTCCTTAAGGAAAAAAGAAAGACAAAAAGAAAGAATAGAGGTTCTAAATTTGAAGTCAGGAATGTCGCACTTTCATCATATTCCTTAAAAAAGAAATTCTATTTGGACACACAGCTCTGTTGATTTCAAAATATTCTTGCTTCTTTGGAGATCTCCAATTCAAACCCAGACTAGCCCGTCAAGGCAACAAAAAATGTACCATAATGTGTATCTGGTGGAGATGCATTTATGCAACAATATTTACATGCTTACGGAATGCATATTATTGTTGTTGTTGCAACAGTTATTCCATGTGAGCGAAACCCCTAAGAGTTGTCAACTTTGTTGGCAATGCATTGACAATGCATGGTGAACTAGAAAGGCATAATCATTAAAATATACTACTCAAAGTGGAAATTTTGGAAATACACTTGTTGTACCCCCCCCCAAACCCCAACCCACAAAAAAAAAAAGAAAAAAAAAGAAACCTCTTGATTGTGTCGCTACTTTAGCATACATGTCCTCAGGGACCATTTATGCACATACCCTATCAGAAACCTTTTTCAAGTCAACAAAGACTAACAAAAGATTTTTTTTTTCCTTCTACTAATTGCCTAAGAAGGTAACCTTTAATTTTTTACCTTTGTGACATTAAACCAAATTGGTTATTTTAGATTTTGTCATTTTTTCCTAACATCCATTCAGTTGTCTTTTCCGCAACTTCACATGGTGGCTTATAAGTATAATTCCCAAATTATTAGAGCAAGTCTGGACATGTTTATATTTATAGATGGGTACATCAATTTCTTTGGACATATGATCTTTTCTTGGTTTTCAAAAACAAAATAAGTTAGGAAGCCAAACAATCCCAATATCCACAATGATTCTCCCAAGCTGCAATCATAGTCAAAAACTGATGCAACTTTATGATGCATCCAATTTCTAGAGAGCTGATCTTTTACATTCCATCTTTATGTTAGATTATTCTTTGAGTTAAAGAAAGAAATTCTATTTCCATTGGTTGTGGTCCGTGCAGAAAAGGCATTGTCTAAATCATGTTCATACTGTTCAGTTTCCTGCCTGCTAGGGACTGCCAAGCGATATAATTACTGCTCTCGGAACATTCTCTTAGTGAAATATTGGTAACTTATTCACAGTTTCCCTGGAAATGTGATGAACTTATAAGACTGTAATTGCTTTGTCTCATAATCACAAGCCACCTAATCACAACTTGAGGGATTTTTAGTACCAAGAATATGAAACCATGAGACTTGCTGACATCTTTCTTAGAATATGAAATTATCCAATGCTCTCACTTTCGAAGAGAACATCTAAGCAAGCATATGATTGGCTTGCGGACATGCCAAGGAAAGAAACTGGGGATTTATTAAAGATAACGCATTCTGTACTTTGTTCTTAGGGATCATGTTATAGTTTTCTTTTGTTTTCCACTATATAAAGGAAACTGGACATGAAAGTTGCTACTTGCATCTTTGCAACACCAATATGTAGCTATGAGTCAGTCTTCCATCACCACTCTCTTAAAAAGGAAGTTTTGAATGTTTGTTATGGTTGAAACATTTTACTCCAGTAATGCTTAATCAAATTGTGTGGCCTATATCGACAAATCATTCCAGAAGAAGTTGTACATTTCCTTGAATACAATACCCCCTGTTGGGGATAGTTTCTGTAAAATTGATTTTTTTGGGAAGTTTCCTATTTTTTTAGTTTATGGGAGAAAAGTGGAGAAGAGTGGAGGAGGAAAATTTTTGAATTTATATTTCAAGTTCAAAACTCACTTTTCAAAACTGATAGCTTGTGCCTTTTATAGAGGCTGAATACAACTCTAGAAATCTCTATATTTAATGCTTAGCAACTAAACATTTTTTTAGAAAGAAGATAAGTGACTTTGACTACAACTCACTAAGCTAAGACTTCAACTTTCTAGACAATGACTCTTTGACTACTTGACTTGAATTATGATTTCTAGAAATTCTAGAGAATTTTAGGAAAGTCTCGATTCTCAATACTCCGCCTTGAGACTTTTCCTTATCATTCCAAGCTTTGCTCTCAGGAACTCAAAGCTGGTCTTGGGAAGTGCTTTTGTGAAAATATCTGCAAGCTGGTACTCTGATGGATAGTAGATCATCTTGACTTCTTTATCCTGCTCTGCATCTCTGATTGTATGAAACTTCATTTTCATGTATTTTGTCTTGCTGTGACTAACTAGATTCTTTGTAATAACAATGGCAGACTTGTTAACAATATTCACCTCTGTAGCTTCAACTTGCTTCTAGCCCATATCTTGAAGAATTTTTCTCAGCCAAATAGCTTGATTAACAGCTGCAGATGCAGCAATATAATCTACTTCTGCTATTGATTGAGTAACATTATCTTGCTTCTTTGAAATGTATGAAAATACTCCGGAACCAAGAGTAAAATTGTAGCCAAAAGTGCTCTTCATATCATCAATTGATCCTTGCCAATCGCTATCAGAATAGGCAATCAACTTTGCATCTGAAAATGACTGGAGCCATACACCATAATCTGTAGTTCTCCTTAGGTACCTTATTACCCTTTTGGCTGTACCCATGTGAACTTCACTTGGCTCATTCATGAACCTTGAGAGCAAACTTGCTGCATACATTATGTCAGGTCTGGTTGCTGTTAAGTAAAGCAAGCTGCTAACCAGACTTCGATATTGCCTTGCATCAACTTTCTTATGTCTATCAAACTTGGATAGTTTTTCATTCACCACAAGAGGTGCTGCAACTGGCTTGCAATGCTGCATTTTGAATTTCTTAAGAATATCTTCTGCATACTTGGTTTGTGAAATAAAAATTCCTTCATCAGATTGATAGACTTCCATTCCAAGGAAATAATTTATCAAACCAAAATCAGTCATTTCAATTTTTTTCTTCACCTCCTTCTTGGAAGCAAGAATCATATCTTTATTATTGCCCATGATAAGTAAATCATCAACATAGAGTGACACAATCAAAATGTCAGCCTTATCTTGCTTCTTCACATAGAGTGTGTACTCATTCTTGCTCCTCCTGAAGCCTTGCTCCATGAAAAAAGAATCGATCTGGCTGTACCAAGCTCTAGGAGCTTGTTTCAGGCCATATAAAATCTTTTTCAGCCTGTATACATTCTGCTCTTTACCTTTGACAATGAAACTTGAAGGCTGCTCTACATAAATTTCTTCTTCAAGCTCTCCATTAAGAAAGACTGATTTTACATCAAGCTGACATGTCTTCCATTTCATTTGTGCTGCCAATGCAATGAGAGTCTTAACTGTGTCAAGTTTGGCCACTGGAGCAAAAGTGTCCCCATAATCAATTTTAGGTTGCTGAGAGTATCGCTTGGCAACAAGTCTGGCTTTGTACTTGTTGACAAAGCCATTTGGATTCAATTTAATTTTATAGATCTATTTCACACCTATCACTTTTTGGTTCATGGGTCTATCAACCAGATCCTAGGTGTCGTTTTTCTTGATCATCCCCATTTCAACCTCCATAGCCACCTGCCATTCTCTTGATTTGGATGCTTCATCATAGCTACCAGGCTCATGAGTGGCAAAATGACGTGACTTACATAATTTAGGATCAAGATGAATGATAGGACAGTCATGATAAATTTCTATCAAGGACTTTTTACCTCTAGGACCTGTAGCATTTTCATCTGAGGATGAGGATGAAGATGGTGTCTAAGTGTGAGGTGGACAATGCATTGGTGTGTGAGGAGGGGAATGCACATCAGCATCATCATCATCTTCTTCAGATTGCTCTTCTGCTAGTTGTTGCTGGTGCAAACCAGAGGTTGGAATAAGAATAATTCTTTCTTCAATCCTTTCTTCATCCCAACTTCACATTGTATTCTCATCAAACTCCACATCTCTGCTTACAACAATCTTCTATGTGCTGAGATTGAAAATTCTGTAGCCCTTAGATTGTGAGCTATAGCCAAGGAAGATCCCTTTTACTGCCTTCTCATCCAACTTGCTTCTTTTTTTATCCGGAACATACACATAGCAAACTGAACCAAATACTTTAAGGTGGTTGGCTGTTGGTTTTTGTCCACTCCATGCTTCTATTGGAGTCTTCCCATGAACTACCTTTGTGAGAAGCCTATTTTGCAAGTACACTGCTTTATAAGTAGCTTCTACCCAGAATCTTTTGGGTATTTTCTTTTCAGCAAGCATGCTCCTTGCCATTTCCATCACTATCCGATTTTTTCTCTCTAAAACTCCATTTTGTTCAGATGCGTAGCCAACTGTTAGCTGATATTCTACACCTTCCTCTTCACAAAACTTGTTGAATTGTGAAGAAGTATACTTTTTCCCTCTGTCTGAACTGATTCTCGTCAAACTACAGCCACTTTGAATTTCAACAAGAGCCTTGAACTTCTTGAATATATGAAAAATTTTTGATCTTTCTTTCATAAAAAATACACCCAAGTCATTCGAGTGTAATCATCAATGAACAGCACAAAATATTTGTTATGGCTGAAGGATAAGATTCTATGAGGACTACAAATATCTGTGTGCACAAGCTCCAATTTCTCCTTTGCTCTCCAAGCCCGTTCACTAGAGAAGGTATGTCTATGCTGCTTGCCAAGTTGACAAGATTCACATAAATTAGAACTTATGTGTATTGAGGGAAGATCTCTCACCATATTTTTCTGACGAAGAACGTTTAGTGTACGCAAATTATAGTGACCATATCTCTTGTACCACAGTCAGGTTTCATCCATGCATGCTTTGTTTGCATCTACAGTGGGATATTTCCACTGTAATGAAAAACTTTTGTTCTCCATCGTGACTCTTGCAATTTCGTTCTTCTCAAAATCATATATGATGCAATAATCATGCTCAAAGATAAGAGAATATCCATGATTCATCATCTGAGCAACACTAAGTAAATTCTCACCAAGATTTGGAGCTAGGAGAACATCTTTGATGAATCTCATACCTTTCTTTGTCTGGACAGCAATGGTTTCCTTGCCTTTAGACTCCACTAGTGCACCATTTGCCATTCGAACTGAAATTTTGATTGAAGTGTCTAACTCACTGAAAATGCTTGAATTGTTTGTCATATGGTTTGTGCAACCACTGTCAATAAGCCACCTTCCACTGTTGCTGGATTTTGCTTGTTGGCATGCATAAAATAGGTGATCTTCCCCTTGCTTGCAATCTGAAAAATTTGCTTGTGTCCTGGACTGGCCCTGATGAGTGTTCTGGTTTTGCTTTGACCAACAACTCTTTTCAATATAGTCAAATTTTTTGCAACTACAACACTGAGGCTTTCCTTTGTTTCAACAATCCTTCTCCGAATGATTTGTTTTCCCACAAATGCCACATGGTTGGAATTTTTCTTTCTTCTGAGGCTCTTGATTCTTGGCACCATCAGCATACCCTCCATTGCTTGTGCTTTTATTGAATTTCCCTTTGCCTCCTATTTTCTCTATTTTTGATTTGTGCTTTGATTGAAAAGAACCTTTAGATGGACTTTCTGAATTCTTGCCAAGCTTTTGTTCATGTGCTAGCAAGGATCCAAATAACTCAGTTGAACTGAGTTTTGTCAAGTCCTTGGACTCTTCTATTATGGTGACTTCTATAAAAAAATTTTGAGTTAGACTACTCGACACTTTTTGGACAATCCTTTGATCAAAAGTTATTTCTCCATAAATCTTCATCTGATTTACAACTTCTATCATTCTGAAAGTGTAATCTTTGACACTTTCATTTTCTTTCATCTTCAAATTCTCAAATTCTCTTCTCAAAGTATTGAGCTTGGTGATCCTTACCTTGTCATTACCTTGAAACTCGTCTTGGAGAATACTCCATGCCTCCTTTGCTGATGCAGCCCTCATAATTCTCGAAAAAATTGTGTCTACAAGAGCAATGTGAATGTGGGCTAAGGCTTTGACATCTTTCAATTCATCCTCCTTCAATTTCTTTAATTGTGCTTCTTCGTACTGAACTCCCTCTTGTCTTTGATCAACGCCACTCTCTACTATCTCCCATAGCTCATTAGCTCTCAAGAAGAGCTTCATTTTTATGCACCAGTAATCATAATTATCTCCCCCAAATATTGGAGGTGCGGGCACATCAATATTTGTGGAAGTGGATGTAAATGTTGAAGCCATACTTCAACACAACAAGAATTTTTGTGTTTGATTTTTTCAGCCTATAAGATCAAAAGGGCTCTAATACCATTTGTTAGAGATAGTTTCTGTAAAATTGATTTTTTTGAAGAGTTTTCTATTTTTTTGATTTATGGGAGAGAAGTGGAGAAGAGTGGAAAAGGAGGAGAATTTCTGAATTTATATTTCAGGTTTAGAACTCACTTTTCAAAGCTGACAGCTTGTGCCTTTATAGAGGCTAAATACGACTCTAGAAATCTCCATATTTAATGCCTAGGAACTAAACATTTTCTTAGAAAGAAAATAATTGACTTTGACTATAACTCACTAAGCTAAGACTTCAACTTTCTAGACAATGACTCTTTGACTACTTGACTTGAGTTATAATTTCTAGAAGTTTCGAAGAATTCTAGAAAAATCTCACTTCTCAACATCCCCCTCTACCTCTTTACTAGATCTTGTCTAAAATATGATCAGTGTTATGTCAGTTGTTGCTCCTAGATTGATTTTGATGATTACAAAACAGTTTGAAGGGATACAAATATTTTTTATTTTGAAAAAGTCCTTATGCTCTACAGGGGCAAAATCATAATTTCATCAAAACTCTGATTTGATAGTATCATCTTGTAGAGCAAATGATTTGTGATCTATTGGTGAAGATTTCATTATTTTTGGACTTATATTTTTGAAGTTATGAAGGTTTGAAGTGCATGAGTCGACTCATGAGTCGACTCATGGCACAATGAGCTGATTGGCACGCAAAAATCCTGTTGGCACGCGACCTTTTTTGGCTTGGCACGGCTTGTGAGTCGACTCATGAGTCGACCTCTATTAGTGTGGGCCAAAATTTCCAGAAACTTGTTTTTCTGGATGTTGCATCAGAGGTCGACTCATGAGTCGACCCCTGAAGCATGGGTCGACTCATGAGTCGACCCCTGCTACGGGATTTGCCTGTAACGGCTAGTTTTTGGCCATATTTAGTTGCTTTTTAATGCTCCTTTTTGTGCTCTAACGGCTCTTTTTCTGCCTAGTTTATTTTCCTTTGTCTCTTAAGGCTATAAAAGGTTTCAAAAGGTGGAAAACAAAATAGAGAGATATAAAATATCCAAGAGGCATTCAAGAGATTTGAAAAGACAAAAGAAAGAGCATTCAAGAGGGCATTCAAGTGCATTCAAGAGAGGGTTTCTCAAGCCAACTTCTCAACCTCATTCAAGAGCTCATTTAAAGCCTTCAAGAAGCCATCAATCAAAGCTCACCAACTCCTCAAGCATTTACTTCATCTCTCATCCACTTTGAGAAAATCTAAGAGGGGCTTCTTCATTTGAGTAAAGCGTATTTATTGTTATATTCGCTCATTTAAGGAGCTATTCTTGTACTTATTTGTGCTCTAAACTGATTTTATCTTGTGAGTAATTGTTTTTGTTTTGGAGGGTTTCCAAAATAAGGAAAGGTTGATCCGAACCTGAAATCGGAGTGTATTGGGTCGGCTTGTACCCGGGAAACAAGTGGACTAGCTTGGGATAGCTAGTGTCGGAGTTTCCGACGGTTGTATTCGGGTTGAATACAAAGCATAGTGGATTGGAATTCCCAAGTAGGAGCTTGGGGAGTGGATGTAGGTGCAAGGTTGGCACCGAACCACTATAAATCCTTGTGTTTGTGGCATGCTTTATTGTTTCTCTTTAATTCTCCATTATATCCTTGCATTCTTGCTTTAAGCAATTAATCTCAAACTAAAGTCTCTCTCCTCATTCATCAAGCTTTTGATATATATTTTTCATAAGTAATTAGTTAAGCTTAAATTTTTTAAAACCCAATTCACCCCCCCTCTTGGGTTGCATAGCTGGGCAACAAGTGGTATCAGAGCTCGGTGCTCTAGCCCTTCTTTGATCTAACAATCAAAGAGCCAAAGATCTATGGCAACCCACGTCGGCACTTCTCTAGCCGAGGGGCAATCCACCAACCGACCTCCACTTTTCAATGGGTCTAATTACACCTATTGGAAAGCTCGGATGAAGATATTCATACAAGCACTAGACTATGATATGTGGAGTATCATAGTGAACGGTCCTCACACACCCACCAAGATTATAGATGGTGAGGAGTCAACCAAACCCGAAAGAGAATGGGATGAGGTTGATAAGAAATTGGCACAATTAAATGCTAAAGCTATGAATGTTCTTTATTGTGCACTTGATGCAAATGAATTTAATCGCATTTCTACCTGTGCATCTGCTAAAGAAATATGGGATAGGTTAGAAGTAACCCATGAGGGAACAAATCAAGTAAAAGAGTCCAAAATAAACATGCTTGTACATAAATATGAGCTATTTAAAATGGAGCAAGATGAGTCCATAACTGCTATGTTTACTCATTTTACTGATATAATTAATGGTTTGAAGAGTCTTGGCAAATCTTATACTAACAGTGAGCTTGTAAGAAAAATTCTCAGGTCATTGCCAAGAACTTGGGAAGCCAAGGTGACTGCCATCCAAGAAGCAAAGGACTTGAACACTCTACCTCTAGAAGAGCTTCTTGGATCCTTGATGACTCATGAGCTTAGCATGAAGCAACATCAAGAGAATGAAGTCAAAAAGAAAAGAACCATTGCCCTCAAATCCACAGCTTCTCCTGATGAAGAAACTGACGACACAGAAGATGAAGAACAGGATGAAGAAATGGCACTCATCACCCGAAGATTCAAGAAGTTCCTAAGAAAGAGGAAACAGGGGATGAGAAAGAGACCTTTCACAAAAGGGGAACAAAGCAAAGAGAAAGAAAAAGATCAACCCCTTATATGCTATGAGTGCAAGAAGCCGGGGCATTTCAAATCCGAATGTCCACAATTGAAGAAAGGTCCCAAAAAGTTCAAAAAGAAGGCAATGATGGCCACATGGAGTGCGAGCGACGACTCAAGCTCCGATGAGGAGACCTCAACAGAACAAGCCAACCTGTGCCTTATGGCACACGATAATGAGGTAATTTCTGAAACCCCTAGTGAATTTACTTTTGAAGAATTGCATGAAGCCTTCAATGATTTAATTGATGAATTGAAGAAACTAGGAATGAAAAACAAAGAACTAAAATTGAAAAATCAGTTCTTAGTAAAACAAGCTGAAAATCTTTCAATTGAAAAATCCACTTTGTTTCAAGAGAACCAAAGCCTAAAGAATGATATTAATAAGCTGAAACCTATAGTAGATAAATTCATCTTAAGTTCAAACAAACTAAATATGATTCTTGAAAATCAAAAGGCCGTATATGATAAGGCCGGACTCGGCTATAACCCCTTAAAGAAACAAAAATTTCTGAAAAATATTTATGTAAACTATTCAAGTAACAAGTCTACCAATACTACTTGTTTCAAATGTGGTAGAATAGGACATAAATCTTACACTTGTGCAAACATAACTGTAAAGAAAATATGGGTTCCAAAAGGAACCATCTTGACTAACCAAAAAGGACCCAAGAAAGCTTGGGTACCTAAAACAAAAACTTGACATTTGTTTGCAGGTGTGTCTAGCATCCCATGGAGAAAACAGGAAATGGTATCTGGACAGTGGATGCTCGAGACACATGACTGGTGATGAATCACAATTCATCACGCTTGATGATAAGGATGGAGGGATGGTCACCTTTGGAGATAATGGCAAAGGAAAGATCATCGGGATAGGTAACATTGGTATCACTCCCTCCAAATATATTGAAAATGTTTTGTTAGTTAAAGGTTTAAAGCATAACTTACTTAGCATTAGTCAATTTTGTGATAAAGGGTATAAAGTTGTTTTTGAATCGTCTGTTTGTATTGTGACTAGTCCTATTAATGATGGCATCAAATTTATAGGTCATAGACATGGCAATGTTTATATGGTAGATCTAAATGATTTAGCCAAATTAGACATGCAATGCCTAGTATCCTTAAATGCTAAAATTAATGAGACTAGTTGGCTTTGGCATCGTAGACTTGCTCACATTAGCATGCATTCTCTTTCAAAATTAATTAAGAAAGAATTAGTTCATGGCTTGCCTAAACTGAATTTTGAAAAAGATAGAATTTATGATGCATGTCAACTAGGTAAGCAAACTAGAGTTTCATTTAAATCCAAAAATATTGTTTCAACTTCTAGACCTTTAGAGCTTTTGCATATGGACTTATTTGGACCAACTAGAACCACTAGTCTAGGAGGAAAACGATATGGTTTTATAATTATAGATGATTACTCTCGTTTTACTTGGGTTTTCTTTTTGGCACACAAAGATGAAACTTTTCATATTTTCACTAAATTTCATCGAAAAGTCACTAATGAAAAAAGATTTTCAATTCAAAATATTAGAAGTGATCATGGAACTGAATTTGAAAATCAAGACTTTGAAAAATTTTGTGATGAAAATGAAATTGGCCATAACTTCTCTGCTCCTAGAACACCCCAACAAAATGGGGTAGTTGAAAGGAAAAACAGAACCTTAGAAGAAATGGCCCGTACCATGCTTTATGAAAGCAACCTTCCAAGATATTTTTAGGCGGAAGCTATTAACACAGCATGTTACATTCTAAATCGTGCTTTAATTAGACAATTTTTTAAGAAAACCCCCTATGAACTTTGGAAAGGAAGAAAACCAAATATTGCATATTTTCATGTTTTTGGTTGCCGATGTTTTGTATTAAATAATGGTAAGGAAAGACTTGGTAAATTTGATGCAAAATCAGATGAAGCAATCTTTCTGGGTTACTCCTCCACTAGTAAAGCTTTTAGAGTTTTTAATAAAAGAACCCTAATAGTTGAGGAGTCCATTCATGTTGTCTTTGATGAATCTAACGATCTTCCTTCGAGGAAGAATGAGGGTGTTGATGATGCAGATCCATTAATAGAAGGTATGAAGGAGATCACTCTGAAAGATTCAGCTACTCCAGAGGACAAGGGACAAGAAGACAAACAAGATGAGAGAGGTGAAGAAATTCAAGAACAACCTCAAGGTACAAATGACCTACCCAAGGAATGGAGGTATGTTCACAACCACCCTAAGGAATTAATTATTGGTGATCCTATGCATGGGGTAAAAACTCGCTCTTCACTAAGAGAAGTGTTTAATCATTGTGCTTTTGTATCTCATTTTGAACCTAAAACTATTGAAGAAGCTGAAAAAGATCATAATTGGATTAATGCAATGCAAGAGGAACTTAATCAATTTAAAAGAAATAATGTTTGGACTTTGGTTTCAAGACCTAAAAACTGTTCAATAATTGGCACAAAATGGGTCTTTAGAAACAAATTAGATGAGTATGGCAATGTAATTAGAAATAAAGCAAGATTGGTTGCTAAAGGATATAATCAAGAAGAAGGAATTGATTTTGATGAAACCTTTGCACCTGTTGCTAGATTAGAAGCTATTAGACTTCTACTTGCATATGCTTGCTTTATGAAATTCAAATTATTTCAAATGGATGTTAAAAGTGCATTTTTAAATGGATTTATTGCTGAAGAAGTTTATGTAGAACAACCCCCTGGATTTGAAAATCATGCTTTTCCTAATCATGTTTTTAAATTAAATAAAGCTTTATATGGATTAAAACAAGCACCTAGAGCATGGTATGATAGACTAAGCAAATTTTTACTAAATAATAGTTTTTCAAGAGGTAATGTAGATACAACCCTCTTTATCAAAAGAAATCAAAATGATATGTTAGTTATACAAATTTATGTTGATGACATAATTTTTGGGTCTACTAATGAATCTCTTTGTCAAGACTTTGCTAAGCTTATGCAGGGGGAGTTCGAGATGAGCATGATGGGAGAACTCACCTTCTTCCTCGGACTCCAAATCAAACAATCAAAAGAGAGAATCTCCATCGCCCAAAGCAAGTACACCAAGGAACTACTCAAAAGATTTGGAATGGAGAACTCCAAATCCATTGGCACACCAATGAGTCCCTCATGTAAGCTTGACAAGGATGATGAAGGTAAATGTGTAGACTTAAAATACTATAGAGGTATGATTGGATCATTATTATATTTAACTGCAAGTAGGCCTGATATCATGTTTAGTGTTTGTTTATGTGCTAGATATCAATCTAATCCTAAAGAATCTCATTTGAATGCTGTTAAAAGAATCCTTAGATACTTAAATGGTACTCAAACTTTAGGGTTATGGTACTCTAAGGACTCACAAATTGATTTATTAGGATATTCTGATGCTGACTTTGCTGGATGTAAACTAGATAGAAAAAGCACAAGTGGAACTTGTCAATTTCTTGGAGTTAACCTAATCTCATGGTTTAGCAAGAAACAAAATTCGGTAGCACTGTCTACGGCTGAGGCCGAATACATTGCAGCCGAAAGTTGTTGTGCTCAAATCTTGTGGATTAAGCAACAACTCGAAGACTTTGGAATTAAACTTAATGAAACACCAATAAAGTGTGACAACACAAGTGCCATAAATCTATCTAAAAATCCTATTCAACACTCAAGATCCAAGCATATTGAAATAAGACATCACTTTATAAGAGAACATGTTCAAAACAAAAATATAATTCTTGAATATGTTTGCACCGAAAATCAATTAGCTGATATCTTTACAAAGGCCCTTAGTGAGGATAGATTCTGTGAAATTAGGAGAAATCTAGGAATTCTTGATCCATTTGCCTGAATTAATTTTTTAATTTCCAATGATTTATTGTCAAAATTTCTTAGAGCTTAATTTCCAACACCTTTTTTGGTCCCAAAAGCTCAAGTTTTTCATTCTAAAAACTCATCTTAGAGCTAAACTCCTTCTCCCCAAATTTCAAATTTTTTTGGAATTTATTCACATTTTTCCTGATTTTCTGAACTTCATGAGTCGACCCCCATGAGTCGACTCAATGGCAAACTTGTAATTCCCAGCAACTTCCAACGGGCTGAAGGTTTTATAATTGAGTTGCTGTTCGTGAGCCGACCCTCACGGTCGTCTTCCTCCTTCCGAAACCCATCCTCTCATCTTCCTTTTGCTCCATTTCCAAGGCTTAAGCTTGTGGAACTCCTCCCGCCTCCTCTTCACCGCAAATCGCCACTCGGGGAAAGGTTCTTTTGTGACCTCTTCCCTTGTTCTTCACGGTTGGAGCGTGCCCTAGCACTCCACCGTCCCTCTCAAATCCACCCGTTTTCTCCACCATAATTCCATTTCACTCTCTTGTGATCCTTCCTCCACTCTTTCACTAGCTCCTCAAGTCTCCTCGCCTGCTATTGAAGAGGGTATGGCACCAAAAATGAAGCTTCCCCAAAGGAGAAAGTCTGTCCGAGAACTTGAAGAAAATGTCAGAAAGAAAAGGCAAGCGGCACAGTCCTCCACTGCTCCCACTCCAACTTCAGTTCAAGGTCCTTCTCATTCCTCTCAAAGCCCCAGTAAGAACCCTCTTTCAGATAGAAAAGTTGAAACCGGGAAAAACATAGACTTCCGGTTCTTTGAAAATGAGGGATTTTCTTTTGCAACCAAGATCAAAAATCAAGGATGGAGTTTTTACTGTACCCTTAAAGAAGTTACCTATGTTGACCTAGTTAGGGAGTTTTATCAGAATCTAATTTATGGAAATGGGTCAGTAACTTCGACTGTAAAAGGGATTGATATTTGTCTGAATCCTGTTATCTTGGGGGAGATTTTACATTTGCCTAGTGAAGGTTATGCATATATGGAACTCCCTGTGAAAGAAGAAGGTGTTAGTGTTATTCTTGGGGGTGCCTACCAAGGGAATCTGAATAAACTGGAAGCAAAGATATTACCTATAGAGATGAGAGTTTTACATCAAATGGTCACCAAACTCTTCTTCCCTAGGAGTGGTAGGCACGATCTTCTGTCAGGCAGGGATATATGCATTATGTTTCACATTATCACACAGACCCCCCTAAACCTCCCGGCACTTATGATTGAGGCCATGAGAGAGACTCTGAATAGATCTAAGGCACATTTGCCTTATGGTATGGCCCTGACTAGAATTTTTAGGAGGTTTGGAGTTAGTTGTGAGGGGGAAGCTCCTACCAAGCTGTCTCATGTTGATACTTTCAACCTACACACCTTGCACCGAATGGGTTTCACAAAGACTGGTGGTGGTTGGATCAGGGGAGCTGAGGAGAGAGTAGAGGAAAGAGCTGAGGATACAGCAGGAGACAGAACTGAAGTCAGAGCTGAAGAAGAAGAAGGTCCATCATCTCCTGTTCATGACATCAGGGCAGCTTCACCAGATATACAGTTCTTTCCGGATCCAGAGGCTGGCCCTTCTGAGTTTACCAGGATTCCCACACCTGTGCATCAGCCAGAGAGCAGAGCACCTCCGCCAGAGTTCACACTGTCCGATCATCAGATTGAGCGGATTGCACAGCGTATGGTTTCTTTGATGTCGAGTCAGTTGAGCAGTACTTCACTTGCACCAGGGGCTGCTTCTACTGATCAGACTTTGACTCCCCACATCTCCATAGTATATCAGATGATGGCAGATCAGTCCATCAGGATTCAGCAGCTTGAGGACACTGTTCTGAGATTGACTGGCAGAGTTCTCGAGTTACAGGGGCAGGTCTTCGATTTGGCACATCCTCAGCCTCAGGAGTCTTCGATTGAGGTCACTGATCTCACTGCAGAGGCTGGCAGACTTAGAGGAGCTCTTGAGGGCGGTTATGAGTTACTAAGGAAGGAGATCAGAGGATCGAGTGACTATGCGACTACCCAGTTCACTGCTCTTCTTCAGGCTGTTTTCAGGGCACTGACTGTACTTGATTCCATCAGACTTACCCTTTCTGTTCAGTCCCTAGCTTCTCAGCGTTCTCAGCCACCCAGTTCCTCCCGCTCGCCTGCTCGTACCAGTACTTCCACTCGTGCCAGAGGCAGACGGGGTAGAGGACGCACTTCTGATTCAGATCCATCTGCTTCTTATCACATTTCTGATGATTCCGATCATTGACTTATCTTGATCATTTCTAGATCCTAGGTGTTAGTGTTTTGTCCTTTCTAGGATCTGTATTTTGGGGTCATGTATTGACATGTGCTAGTTGGCTTTTTATGTTATGATCTATGTACTGAAACAATTATGGTTTTATGATATCATCTTTTTTCTTTGTAATGATGTTTATCATACTTTGGTTATATATTTCTCCTTTGTGGAATATTGTCTTCTCTTTGTGGTATTATCATCTTATGATTGCTGTTAATAGTTGCTACATTAAGAGGGAGTAAACTCTACAGAAGAAGAAATTAAAGAATGCTTCATAAAAAGGAGGAGTTAACCTTGTGTGATGATGTCAAAAAGGGGGAGAAATTGGTATAACAAAAAGAAATTCATCAAAAACAAAAAACTACAAATTATGATTATGAGAAATTAATCAATTGAAAATTTTAAGTACAAATCCCAAGTAAATCCCAAGTATACTGCCAATAAGTACCTTTTAAAATTACTTATACTCTGATTTGCTGTAAACATTTGGATATGTTCTGATAGGCTCCAACCTACTCTGATATATTGAATACATTGCTCTGATACATTGAAAAACTGTTTTTACTACTCTGATACATTGCTAAATTTTTCTCTGATACATTGTAAAATTGTCTTCCCTACACTGATACATTGCAAGATTTTCATTTCTCTTGCTCTGATACATCTTAAACTTAAATGCTCTAATACTCTTTCCAAATCAACTATTCAATATGCTTTGGCACACATGACTAGTTTTGAGAATTGAGAAAATTTTTCAAAATACAGTTTGCGCTGATAATAAAATCAAATTTTCTGCTCTAACACCAAAACAATTATCCAATGAGCATATCTTCCAATCTTTAAGCAAATGGACAAACTATTTATGCATATAACCATTTGTATCACATGCCAAAAGAATCATACTCTTTTCAAGCATATGCACCTAAAATGCAATCTTTTGAAATTCATGATTCATATAAATGCTTTTGTTCAAATATTTTTCCATCATCAAAAAGGGGGAGATTGTTGCTCCTAGATTGATTTTGATGATTACAAAACAGTTTGAAGGGATACAAATATTTTTTATTTTGAAAAAGTCTTTATGCTCTACAGGGGCAAAATCATAATTTCATCAAAACTCTGATTTGATAGTATCATCTTGTAGACCAAATGATTTGTGATCTATTGGTGAAGATTTCATTATTTTTGGACTTATATTTTTGAAGTTATGAAGGTTTGAAGTGCATGAGTCGACTCATGAGTCGACTCATGGCACAATGAGCTGATTGGCACGCAAAAATCCTGTTGGCACGCGACCTTTTTTGGCTTGGCACGGCTTGTGAGTCGACTCATGAGTCACCCACAAGGCATGAGTCGACTCATGAGTCGACCTCTGTTAGTGTGGGCCAAAATTTCCAGAAACTTATTTTTCTGGATGTTGCATCAGAGGTCGACTCATGAGTCGACCCCTGAAGCATGGGTCGACTCATGAGTCGACCCCTGCGACGGGATTTGCCTGTAACGGCTAGTTTTTGGCCATATTTAGTTGCTTTTTAATGCTCCTTTTTGTGCTCTAACGGCTCTTTTTCTGCCTAGTTTGTTTTCCTTTGTCTCTTAAGGCTATAAAAGGTTTCAAAAGGTGGAAAACAAAATAGAGAGATATAAAATATCCAAGAGGCATTCAAGAGATTTGAAAAGACAAAAGAAAGAGCATTCAAGAGGGCATTCAAGTGCATTCAAGAGAGGGTTTCTCAAGCCAACTTCTCAACCTCATTCAAGAGCTCATTTAAAGCCTTCAAGAAGCCATCAATCAAAGCTCACCAACTCCTCAAGCATTTACTTCATCTCTCATCCACTTTGAGGAAATCGAAGAGGGGCTTCTTCATTTGAGTAAAGCATATTTATTGTTATATTCGCTCATTTAAGGAGCTATTCTTGTACTTATTTGTGCTCTAAACTGATTTTATCTTGTGAGTAATTGTTTTTGTTTTGGAGGGTTTCCAAAACAAGGAAAGGTTGATCCGAACCTGAAATCGGAGTGTATTGGATCGGCTTGTACCCGGGAAACAAGTGGACTAGCTTGGGATAGCTAGTGTCGGAGTTTCCGACGGTTGTATTCGGGTTGAATACACAGCATAGTGGATTGGAATTCCCAAGTAGGAGCTTGGGGAGTGGATGTAGGTGCAAGGTTGGCACCGAACCACTATAAATCCTTGTGTTTGTGGCATGCTTTATTGTTTCTCTTTAATTCTCCATTATATCCTTGCATTCTTGCTTTAAGCAATTAATCTCAAACTAAAGTCTCTCTCCTCATTCATCAAGCTTTTGATATATATTTTTCATAAGTAATTAGTTAAGCTTAAATTTTTTAAAACCCAATTCACCCCCCCTCTTGGGTTGCATAGCTGGGCAACATCAGTAGACATGTTTGCTCATTTAAGCAAGCCCATGCATGAGCTCATAGCCTTGCACTACTAGAAAAACCCAAGCTGCTTTATAGGCCACTGGTACAGGGCTAAATGTAAAACCTTAAAAAAATAATTATTTTGTTTGAAAATAATAATTTATTTACAAATATAAAATAATAACTGTAAATAAATTTATTTTATATATATTTGATTAATGATTTTTTTAATAATTTATGAAACTAAGTAAATGCAAAAAAAAAATGCAATGAACAAGTTTGATTTAATTCAATAAGTATTTTTAAACATGATCCGATACTTGTATGTAAACTTGTGAAGCACATCATTAGAAATAATCAACTTTTATCAATTTTGTTCACATTTAATATTCTTCAATATAAACAAAATATTTATATTTGTAATGAATAATGTGATATATAGTAAAAAAAAACCAGTAATTGTAAGGTAATGATAAAATTGATTTAGTTATAAAATTAACATGAAAATTTAAATTAAAAAATGATCAATTTCGTGCATAAAATGAGTAATAAATCTTTCTGAAAATAGTTAATCTGATCCTGCTATAGCATTCCTAGGCTTAATAAATATATCACTCATCAATTCTTTTCTTTAACACAGAAAAATAATAATACACATCTCCTAATTAAATTTATATTTCTTAAAATAATAAAATGTTATTTTATGGGATTGGGATATCATGAATCATGATTGTTCATAGTAGCTTGAATATGCACCATACATTCCAGCCTCTAGTATCAATAGAAATTAAGATAAGAATTAACTGAGCTTATGAAATTGTCATTCTATATTCGCTCTTTAGTTAACAATGAAGAAGGATAAAATAAAAAATAAAAATAAAATATATTTGTTAAATTCACTAAAATGTTATGATGGAAGTATACCCATTCATTTAAAGCCACTATTAAATAAGAACCAGTATAATAGATCAAGAGGCCTCTTAATAAATTATAATACGATAAGCAAATTTTATTAACTGTTATCATTGCTGTAATTTCATTAGAGGCTATTGCTTGAAGTAAAAGATATAGCCACTGATTCATATTTTACGACTTATATCAAGAAAAAATATTTCTGTTTTTATGTAAGTAATTTTTTTTATTTAATGTAAATAAAATAATATTTTAAAACCATAAGTTTTTGTGAAACGTGGCTTTTTGCTAATATTAACCATCATTTTCTAATATAACTGTTTATATGTCTTTTTTAAGACTATTATGTATAATAAATATTCTTTTTCCCTGGAAACTTGACCAGACTCGATCTGCCCTCAGGTGGACCCAAATCCACGTTAGGATGGATAGAGAACAAGGAAATATTTCTTTTCCGCTTCTATCTAATAGATAGATTACCCTTAGCACCAAAATTTATCACCAGAGCATCAGAGCTTGCATTAAACAGGAACGCTCCAACGAGCAAACAGTATCTAACTTCCGCAAAGATTGCGGCAAAAGTTATGATCAGACACTATCCTGATAAGATGCCGCAAAAGTTCGCGGTTCGACATCAAATTCTGGTTAATAGGTTCATGTGCTCATATATGCACTTAAAAATCTGGTTGGGAGATCTCATTGCTTCAAAAAGACTCCAAAACGTTTTCAAGCCTTGCTATCTGCAATTGTTCAACAATGTCAGCATCTGAGGATAATGTCATGTTACAAAAGCTTAATATGATCAACATTGCCTTCAAGAAATTTTCGGCTTACACAAGGACTAAGTGCTGCTGGCAAAACACAGAAAATTTCTCTTGGTACACTTCTAAGTAACACTTCAGCATTTAGCTTTTGCGAATCTGCTAGCTTGCATTAATTAATTGCCTGAAAACATTTTTTCCTTAAAGGGTGGAAAAGAAACAAATAAAATGAACCAACTCCAAAAGAAATAAAACAAACTGCTTTAAGATTAACCATGAAAAGTTAAGGACTCCAAGACCTCTGCAACACAACACCTTGAGACCGACACATACAACAAACATCACTTTGAAAACTTGTTTACACTCCTCAAGAGGGGAAAAAAAAAAAGCCTACTTTCCATGCCTATCCCTTGGAATCTCTTCATCCTTGCATGGGTACCTGACCAGGCTTGATGCTAAGAAGTTGCTTTTCTCTATTTGTTCATAACAAACACTTCTGAAATTTGCCCCAAAACTCAATTGTTATGCTGTGAAATAGAACAATAAAACGAACCTGTAGCTTTCATTACTCAAAAAACTGGCGAATATTGCAACTATGGTGCATTGACAACAAAACCAAGCCCCACAGCTCAGCCATCAGAGATATCTATAATATCTATAATATTCTCTCTAACTGGAGAACTCAAGGGCAATTCATCCATGGAGAGATTATGATTCTTTGTACTCCTATAGTCACCAGAAACGCTGGTATTATTTCCACTCTCTACACATGCTTGGAAGCTTGCAGACTGTTGCCCAGCACCAGCACCCACAGGAATCTCATATGCTTCCATTTCACTCTTAGCTATGGCAGTTGGTCTCCATTGCCCCCCATTTTTATGCTGTGGTGAAGGCCAATATCTATCTCCACCTTTGCTGCAATTGCCTATATAGGGGAGGAAAGCAATTTCAGCGGTCTTTTTGTCTGGTTCTCTTGCCATTTGATGTTTCAGCAGCTTTTGCTTTTTCCTCCTCTCTGATCTCTTATTGACTAAAGGTTCTATGTCTTCATCTGTTTCTTCATCTGCATAATAGTCCAACCATTTGCTAATAACTGTAAACTCATTTTTGAGTTTATCAATTCTTTTCCTCTTGGAAGTGAACTCCTGCTTCTTTTGATTTTCAGGAATCAGGTGGGCCCTTATGTCATCTCTTTGCTTCAAAGGGAACTTGCGCTTCTTCCTGCATGCTGGTGTTCTTGCTTGCTTAGGTATTTCAGGAGCCATAGCATGAATCCAAGTGTCTAATTTGATTGCTGCCAACTCTGTAGACTTGATATCCCTCCGAAAGGAATTATCAGAGGGAGAACTACTGCCAAAATTTCTGTTTCCATCATGGGCAAATGAGAAGAAATTTGTTATTTTGCTTGACCCTTTAACATTTGTATTCTTTTGCAATCTTCGAGTACACTCTCTAGTCACATGGGATGAGCCTTTCGAACTTCTATCCGCTTGAAGCCCTTGCGCCCCTGGATAACCACAAGACAATTTTAAGCAAATGCTTCCAAGGGTATATAAAAGCTATTTCCATATGCAACAACCTTCAAAAGCATTTGCTTGGAAGAAATGCACCTATTCTTTCAGCATTTCCAGCACCATTATGATGCTAGCAATGGCAAGTATTCTTACCATCGACGATGCCCTTAGGAGTACTGCCATCATCAACATGTACACATTTATAAAATCAGTTTTCTGCATACAATCATCTCTAGTAAAGGCATATACTGATTTTCTTTCCCACTCTTTCGGATTTCACACTTCCATTCATTGGACAAATTTGAAGCAACAATATGGATAGGTATCATGTCAAGAAGATAAACAATTAATGTGAATAATGGCTTCTATAGAATCTCACCTTTTGAAACCCTTCTCTTGTCTTTAAATCCAGGTGGTTCTGCTATCTTCACATAACTACCACCACACAACATCATGTGTCTGTAGAAAACAAGCAAATGCATCAAATTGATATGTATTTTCAGCAATGCTAATTGCCTCGATCAAGGAAATGGTGCGATGTAGGGTATGTCATTTTGCACAAGCATGGGTGTGCAACAAAACTTACATGAATGGCCAATATTAGAATAGGCAGAGGTCTATTGGAAGCTCTTTAGATTCTAAATGAGGTGAGATATAACCAGCACAAAATAGAATCTACATTTCTTAATTTTCTAAAAAGTGGAAAACATTATGAATAAAATAATGAAAGTAAAACATCGTAAAAGCATATGAAATTCATATTAAGACTTGGTTCTGAAACTGTTATTGACTAGACATTGCAATACAACATGTGCACAGATCTTAATAATTCATTCACAGTAATATATCTTCCACTACTTGAGTTGGCATGGTTCTATGTTAAATGATGTGGAGCAATAACAAGAAAAGGATCTACAGAAAAGGATTTACAGATTATCTTTCATTGGTTACACAAAAACTTGAACCCTTACTCTTGGACTTCTCATAGAATACATAACATATGGCAAAAAGTGGGTTTATTGATATAATGTGCATGAGTTACTCTACAAAGCATCACTAATGAACCTGGACATGTTTCAAGTGAGCATTGCCTCAAAAATAAGCCTTTCTGAACATGACATGAGACATTAGCATATTTCCCTATACATGTATCAATTTTCCAACATATATCTCATGGAGGACCAATAGTATATTGCATATGCAACATGTAGACTTGGTATCTCTTCTATTCTATTGTATACCTTTTTGCACCATAAATAAATCGAGATAGACTTTCCTAACCCCTCCAATATCAAAAAGATAGATATGGAAAAAGATATGCATATCCATGTGCTAAGATGAGTTGCATATTTAGGTTGCCATCTCTCCTCAACACATGATCTAAGGAGAGGTTCGGCTAAGGTTTTGAATACCGGTACTTGTGGCCGTTCCGGCCGGTCGGCGGCATGGTTTAGTACAACCCCATACCAGACCGGACCGGCGCGAACCGATGAAGGGAGGAAGAGACGAACCGGGGAGAAGGAAAAGAGAGAAAGAGAGAAAAAGAGAGGAAGAGAAAGAGAGAGGGGAGGGAAGGAGCTTGAGGCTGCGGAGACGCTACTAGTGGCCACCTGAGGGCTGTGCGGGTCCTCGAAGGGCCACAGTGGCCACCACAGCTCCACATCGTCCGCGGGAGAAAGGAGAGAATAGAGGGGGGAGAACCGGACCGACGGGGGTCCGACGGAGAGGCTGCTGAGGGCCTTCGACTGGCCGCCGTGGCCGCCGCCTCCGACTTCACTGTTTCTGGGCTGTTTTAAAAAAGTATTGAAATGGTGAAGCCGGCAAACCGATTGTCGACTTCACTGTTTTAAAATTTTTTAAACAAAATTCTTAAAAAGCAAAGCCAACAAACCAAGTGTCGACTTTATTGTTCATCTTCCTTTCTAAAAAAGGACTAAGCAGAGGCAATCGCCTTTGTTTCGTAGCCGCGACTCCACCTACACCGCTTCCGCCGTCCAATGGCCACGACGGTCACTCGGAAACCTCCGACAGCCCCTCCACCGTCCCGTCCTTCCGAATCTGACAGCCTCCCCCTCTCTTTCTTGCTTGTTGCAGCAGCCCTATTGGACGAAGCAAACCACAGAGGCTTCTGCAATCCTTCGGTGGCCACAAAGGGCCTCCGATGGCCTCTCCTTCTCCTCCTATCTCTCTTCCTCTGTTTCTCTCTTTCTTCCTTAGCACCAGCGTGTGCCGTTTTTCTTGTCGGAACCATCCCGATTCCCCGCCAGTCCAGTTCGGCATGCCCTGAACCATCCGATTCGGGACAGTTTTGAGTTCGGCATTTGAAGTCAAGAACGTGGTATTTCCATCATATTCCTTAAGGAAAAAAGAAAGACAAAAAGAAAGAATAGAGGTTCTAAATTTGAAGTCAGGAATGTCGCACTTTCATCATATTCCTTAAAAAAGAAATTCTATTTGGACACACAGCTCTGTTGATTTCAAAATATTCTTGCTTCTTTGGAGATCTCCAATTCAAACCCAGACTAGCCCATCAAGGCAACAAAAAATGTACCATAATGTGTATCTGGTGGAGATGCATTTATGCAACAATATTTACATGCTTACGGAATGCATATTATTGTTGTTGTTGCAACAGTTATTCCATGTGAGCGAAACCCCTAAGAGTTGTCAACTTTTGTTGGCAATGCATTGACAATGCATGGTGAACTAGAAAGGCATAATCATTAAAATATACTACTCAAAGTGGTAATTTTGGAAATACACTTGTTGTACCCCCCCCCAAACCCCAACCCACAAAAAAAAAAAAAGAAAAAAAAAGAAACCTCTTGATTGTGTCGCTACTTTAGCATACATGTCCTCAGGGACCATTTATGCACATACCCTATCAGAAACCTTTTTCAAGTCAACAAAGACTAACAAAAGATTTTTTTTTTCCTTCTACTAATTGCCTAAGAAGGTAACCTTTAATTTTTGACCTTTGTGACATTAAACCAAATTGGTTATTTTAGATTTTGTCATTTTTTCCTAACATCCATTCAGTTGTCTTTTCCGCAACTTCACATGGTGGCTTATAAGTATAATTCCCAAATTATTAGAGCAAGTCTGGACATGTTTATATTTATAGATGGGTACATCAATTTCTTTGGACATATGATCTTTTCTTGGTTTTCAAAAACAAAATAAGTTAGGAAGCCAAACAATCCCAATATCCACAATGATTCTCCCAAGCTGCAATCAGTAGTCAAAAACTGATGCCTTAACCTATTACCTCCTTTCAAAGCTCTCTCTTCTTTACTTTTATGAATTGCTACTAGAGAAAACAACTATCTAATGGTTCCTAAGTACAACAGATTCTTTAGCAGTATCCTCTTCTATCTTTAATTTCTTAATCTTTCACAAAAATCTTATGATTCTTAGTCTTAATTCATCTACTTGATCAATGGTTTTATATTTCCTCTACCTCCCAACTATTTTTATTAGTTTCTTTATAGGTTTGCTATGTTAGTCATGGGCCCCGAATCGATCGGCCGGTAGCACAATTTGGTACACCCCCGTACCATTCTATACTGAACTCAAACCGACAAAATAGAGGGTGCAAGGAGAATAGGAGAAAGGAAAAGAGAAAGATGGGGGGAGGGAAGGAAAGGGAGAAGGAGAGAGGGCTGCCACACCTACTAGAGGGTTAGAGGAGGGGCTCCGATCTCCTCCCAATCAAAATAGGGGTGAAAGCTCCTATTCATTTTTTTTATAAATATATATTTTTATTTTGGGGATATCAGGTGAAGTCAATAATGCTATAGCCAACTTCACTTATGATTTTTTTTTTTTTATTTTGGCGATATAGGGTGAAGTCGATGTTCCCAGAGTAAAAAATAAAATAAAGGCTTGCCCCTCCTCCGGCCCTCCAGTGGGCGAGGCAACCCTCCAGCAACCTCCAAAGGCCCTCTCTCTCTCCCCCCCCTCCTTCCCTCTCCCCCCTCTCTTTTTCCCTCTTTCCTTCTCCCTCTCCCTCTCCTTCACTAGTTTCTTGTTACGATTGCCAAAACCATCTCAATCCACAGCTGGCATGGCTTGGTACACCTCAAACTGGACAATTCAGAATGGTTATGCAATCCAATTCAATTCTTATATTTTTGTTTTCCTCATTTAATTATTTATTCCTAAAATATAGAATAGTTTCCTTTCACATATGATCTTAATATAGAGAATTTTTAATTTTGCAGTGTACTTACATTTTGGTATAGAAATTGTTGGGTATAAAATACCCACAGCCGGAACCCACGGCGGAACCACCATCGGCAAGTGCAGCTCCGCCCGGACTCCTACGGGAGCCGGGCTCCACCGCCATCAGCAAGTGCAGCTCAGCCCGGACTCCTACGGGAGCCGGGCTCCACCGCCATCAGCAAGTGCAGCTCAGCCCGGACTCCTACGGGAGCCGGGCTCCACCGCCATCAGCAAGTGCAGCTCAGCCCGGACTCCTACGGGAGCCGGGCTCCACCGCCATCGGCAAGTGCAGCTCAGCCCGGACTCCTACGGGAGCCGGGCTCCACCGCCATCGGCAAGTGCAGCTCCGCCCGGACTCCTACGGGAGCCGGGCTCCACCGCCATCAGCAAGTGCAGCTCAGCCCGGACTCCTACGGGAGCCGGGCTCCACCGCCATCAGCAAGTGCAGCTCAGCCCGGACTCCTACGGGAGCGGGCTCCACCGCCATCAGCAAGTGCAGCTCAGCCCGGACTCCTACGGGAGCCGGGCTCCACCGCCATCAGCAAGTGCAGCTCAGCCCGAACTCCTACGGGAGCCGGGCTCCACCGCCATCAGCAAGTGCAGCTCAGCCCGGACTCCTACGGGAGCCGGGCCCCACCGCCATCAGCAAGTGCAGCTCAGCCCGGACTCCTACGGGAGCCGGGCTCCACCGCCATCAGCAAGTGCAGCTCCGCCCGGACTCCTACGGGAGCCGAGCTCCACTGTCGACATCGGCGCAGCTCCGCCCGGACTCCCACGGGAGCCGGGCTCCGCTCTCAGTATCAACGGCTGGTAAGCTCAATCCGGACTCCTATCAGATCCGGATTTCACCCTTAACTTTGTTTGCAGTGCAGCTCAGCCCGGACTCCTACGGGAGCCGGGCTCCACCGCCATCAGCAAGTGCAGCTCCGCCCGGACTCCTACGGGAGCCGAGCTCCACTGTCGACATCGGCGCAACTCCGCCCGGACTCCCACGAAAGCCGGGCTCCGCTCTCAGTATCAACGGCTGGTAAGCTCAATCCGGACTCCTATCAGAGCCGGATTTCACCCTTAACTTTGTTTGCAGTGCAGCTCCGCCCGGACTCCTACGGGAGCCGGGCTCCACCGCCATCAGCAAGTGCAGCTCCGCCCGGACTCCTACGGGAGCCGAGCTCCACTGTCGACATCAGCGCAGCTCCGCCCGGACTCCCACGGGAGCCGGGCTCCGCTCTCGGTATCAACTGCTGCTCCGTCAGGACTCTTACAGAAACCGGACTCCGGCCGTTACCGAGCTCCAATCGACAGATCCGCGCCTCCTGACAGGCCCTCAAAATGGCCACGACCCTGCTCCACTTCCTGTGGCGGACTCCGCGCAGTACCATCATTCCCTGACAAGCCGCAGTGGCCATAGCCGCCCTGCTCCACTTCCTGTGGCGGACTCCGCGCAGCTCCACTATCCCCTGGCAAGCCACAGTGACGGCCACGAACCTGCTCCACCTCCTGCGATGGATACCATGCGATTCTCCTGACGACGGACGCTGCTCCACCCCTCATAACAGACTCCACGTGGCGGGTCGAGGTGATGCCCACGTATCTGCTCCATTATATTTCGCAATCAATTCCCCTGACCATGGACGGCCCACTACCAGGCGGTTACAAACGTCGCCATCAGTCCGTTGCCTCCCCCGCCTATAAAAGGGGGACTCAGATACGTTATTCTTTAAGCTCTTTTGCCTTATCTCAAAACTCTGCTAAATTCTCCGTTCGAGCACTCCATTCTTGTTGAGGCAGAGAACTGACTTGAGCGTCGGAGGGTCTTGCCGGAGCAACCCCACCTCCGGTTTAGACTTCCTTTGCAGGTCCCGGCGGCGACCGCGGCTTCCCCAACTCCAGCTTCTCCGGCGCAGGCAGATTTTTGCACCAACAGGATTGGCGCTAGAAGAAGGGGCGCCGTGTCTTCGCAGCACCCTTGTTCTTGAAGGAGCACTCAACGGAGCCATCTCCGGCCATCTCTCCGTCATCTACTCCTAATCCTCCCCCGCGAGATCGACACCCGATGCCTCCGCGCAGGGCGTCCACCCGGCGGTCCACGGCCTCCGCGGCCAGATCTCAGGCTCCGGCCTCCCCTCCCGTTTCTCAGCCAGCTCCTCCCCCCCGACGACGGCGGTCGGTGCGGAGCAGTTTGACTTGCTGGCGCAGCAGGTCAAAGGCCTCGTCGAGGCCGTACAGGCAATGCAGCAGCAGCCGCCGCAGGCGTCGGCGCATCCGGAAGGGGCATCTCCGGAATGCCAGAACCCGGCGGTGGGGCGGGCCACCTGGGCCAGCCGCCCCGTCCTTTCCGGGAAGGCGAATCCAAGGGTGGAGAGCCCTCAATCGGACCACGACTCCACCCCTGGGAGATCCCTGCCCCCGTTCTGCCAAAGGACCCTCGAGACTCGAAGTCGAGAGGATTTCCTGGACCGGAGGCTCCAGGAGATGAACCGGCGGATCGAAAAACTCCGCCATGCGCCTCCCGCTTACGGTGAGGATATCTGCACTGACCCTCCCTTCTCCCAAATGATTATGCAGGAACCGATCCCGCCGAATTTCAAGCTTCCTCAGTTCGAAAGCTACGACGGGACGTCGGACCCGGTCGATCATCTGGAGGCCTTTCGAACGATGATGCTGCTCCACGGTGCTCCTGACGCCATCTTGTGCCGGGCTTTCCCGTCTACCTTGAAGGGAGCAGCAAGAAACTGGTATTCAGCTCTAAAGCCGGGTACCGTATTCTCCTTTGACCAAATGAGCCACCAATTCGTGGCCCATTTTGTCAGCAGCCGACGCCCCCGAAAAGGTTCGGAGTCCCTCATCAACATCAAGCAGAGGGAAGGGGAGTCCATACGGGCCTACATCAACCGCTTCAACAACGCGGCGTTGGAAGTCCGGAACTTGGACCAGTCGGTTGCCATGGCCGCCCTGAAAGGTGGCCTTCAGAAGAATGACCTCTTATACTCCCTGGAGAAGAAGTACCCCAGGGATTTCGCTGATCTGCTGGCTCGGGCTGAAGGATACGCCCGAGCGGAAGAGGCCTTCAAAATGAAAGATGAAGAGACTGCGAGGGAGCGCCAGGCGGGAAATTCTGGTAAGCTCGCAGTTGAGAAGAGGCCAAAGGAAGCCCGGCCTCGCTCCCAATCCCCTCCTGGGCATAAGCGCGCCCATACTCCCCCCCGGGCACGCAGGCAGAGGAGCCCGGACAACAGGTTTCGGCGGGGTTCCCCGCCAGGGAAGTTCCGCAACTACGCCCCCCTCAACGCCTCGAAGGCCCAGGTACTGATGGAGGTCAGGGAGCTGCTCCCTAGGCCGGAGAGGATGCGCACGCACCTCGGGAAGCGCAACCCCAACAAGTTCTGCCTCTACCACCGCGATCACGGCCACGACACCGAAGAGTGCATCCAGCTCCAGGACGAGATCGAGGAGCTCATCCGGCGAGGTCGGCTCGACAGATTCATCCGCCGCCGGCCTGAGGGTAGAGGAGACCGGCCAAGAGCCCTCCCACCGCCCGAACCGCAGAAAAGGGAGGAGCAGCCCGGGGACCGGCCTCCTATCGGGACCATCGACTCCATCACCGGAGGACCTCAAGGAGGAGCGGGAGAACTGTAAATGTATTGCTTACTATTTCGTTTTGAATCTACTTTTCTTTCTAGCTAACACGCTCCTCCTACTTAACGCGGATGTATTATGACTGGGTATGACCCCTCCAAAAACAACGGCCATGTCGGGAACAAGAGAAGAATCTCGTCCTGACATGAGCAAAGTCAAAGGCCCGGTTCTTTTAGACCGGATGGGGGGAGAGGCCTTACAACGCCCTAATGTGCCCCCACAGCCCTGTTAGGGACAGCAGGAGAACCTCGCCCTAACTTGAGCAAAGTCAAAGGCCCGGTTCTTTTAGACCGGATGGGGGGAGAGGCCTTACAACGCCCTAATGTGCCCCCACAGCCCTGTTAGGGACAGGAGGAGAACCTCGCCCTAACTTGAGCAAAGTCGAAGGCCTGATTCTTTTAGACCGGATGGGGGGAGAGGCCTTACAACGCCCTAACGTGCCCCCACAGCCCTGTTAGGGACAGGAGGAGAACCTCGCCCTAACTTGAGCAAAGTCGAAGGCCCGGTTCTTTTAGACCGGATGGGGGGAGAGGCCTTACAACGCCCTAACGTGCCCCCACGGCCCTGACAGGAACAGGAGGAGAACCTCGTCCTGACAAGAGCAAAGTGGAAGGTAAGCTCCGCCCGGACTCCTACGGGAGCCGGATTTCCACGACAAAGGAAAGCTCCGCCCGGACTCCTACAGGAGCCGGGTTCCGCCGCCAGGGAAGCTCCGCCCGGACTCCTACGGGAGCCGGGCTCCGCCGCCAAGGTAAGCTTCGCCCGGACTCCTACGGGAGCCGGGTTCCGCCGCCAGGGAAGCTCCGCCCGGACTCCTACGGGAGCCGGGCTCCGCCGCCAAGGGAAGCTCCGCCCGGACTCCTACGGGAGCCGGGCTCCGCCGCCAAGGTAAGCTCCGCCCGGACTCCTACGGGAGCCGGGTTCCGCCGCCAGGGAAGCTCCGCCCGGACTCCTACGGGAGCCGGGCTCCGCCGCCAAGGGAAGCTTCGCCCGAACTCCTACGGGAGCCGGGTTCCGCCGCCAAGGTAAGCTCCCCCCGGACTCCTACGGGAGCCGGGTTCCACCACCAAGGTAAGCTTCGCCCGGACTCCTACGGGAGCCGGGTTCCGCCGCCAGGGAAGCTCCGCCCGGACTCCTACGGGAACCGGGTTCCGCCGCCAAGAAAGACTTCGCCCGGGCTCCTAAGAAAGCCGGGCTCCATCCGCTACTTCGCCGGCAAGGGTTAAAAATGGTGGCGAGACTTGGCCACATGACGAGGTCGGATGGAAGGGAAGAGCCCCTTCCCACGACGACCTCTAAGCCGAACAGGCCAAACAACGAGAAAGGGTCAACGAACGACAATGTCGGTGCTACGCGCAGACAAGGTAACACGAAGTGCTTTTTCCTCATTTTCGATATATGTACTACAGGGCCAAGACGGCCAGAGAAAGAGGGACAAAACGACCAAAAAAAAAAAAAAAAAGAGAAAAGGGGGGGGGGCAGCTACAAAAAGGGGGTGACTACAAAAGAACTCTAAGGAGGTCCCGCTCCCTCTAACCTAGGGTGATCACCTCCATCCCCCAACCAGGACTGCCTCAGGCTACCCACTGTTTCCTCTAGTTCTTCCTTCTTTTGCAGCATATCTTGGAGCGCCTGACGAAGTCGCCGGCTCTCAGCCTCCGCTTCCCGATGCCACTTCCGCAAAACTTCAGACTCCGCCTCTGCGTCCGCGACGGCCTTCCGCTCAAGCCCCAGTTGGATTTTTACTTGTTGCAGCTCGACTGTCTTCTCCCCAAGGGAGACAGAAATCCCTTCGACAGTGCCTCTCAGGGCTTGGAGCTCTTCGGTATCCTGGGCGTTAGCAAGCTGCGCCCTAGTGACCAACTGCCTCTGGAGACGAACGACCTCGTCCGCCGCTTGACGGAATCTCCCTTTGTACTCTTCTACCTGTCGGCGCCAGCTGGCCCGCTGCACATCGTGGCCCACCTCAGCATCTTGGAGCTGCTTCTGGAGGTCGGAAACCTTTTGTGACCATATCTGCTCATCCCGTGCTGTGAGCCGGGATGAGTTCCCTTCCAGCTGGCCGATCCTCCTCTTCGCAGCTGCCAGCTCCACCTTAAGGGCGCTGATCCTGGCTTCTTGAGCCCAAGTTCGGTCGCTGGCGCTCTTCGTGCATTCCTCGAGCTCCTTTGCGAAGTTCGCCTTCCTCCGGCTGTAGTCCATGATTGCCTTCACTTGGAGACTCCTGAAGTGGGCGGCCTCAGCGGCGGCCTCGGAATAGCATTTTTTCGACTTGCGGAGCTCGTCCTCCGACTTTTTCAACTTCTTCGTCAGGTGGAGGACCTCCTTTTTGAGCCGTTGGATAGTCGACTTCAGCGGGACCCCCAGGGGCAAGGGGAGTGCTTCGGCGGGGCGCTGCCATCGGGAAATGCAAACGTCAAAGACCAGCTCATTACGAGAAGAAAGGCAGGAAAGGAGCAGGGGGAAGGAAAGACCATCCACAATAAGAAATTCAACTTTATTGATTAATTTTGAAGACAAGCGGAAAGAAAATATGGCGACAAAAGAAAGATACAAGATCGGAGGTCTCAGACCTCGGGGGCAGGGGGTGGAGAGCCCGGCGCGGGGGGTGCAACTGCGGCAGCGGCGGACGAAGGGGCGGCCTCGTCGTCAGACTCCTCCAAAAAGCCGAGATCAAGGTCGGGGTATCTGCTGGCCACCCTCTCTCGGCAGAGCTCGAACCCCTTGGTGAACGCCTCCAGGCCGAACTGAACGTTCAGCTCCCTCATCTCCGCGGAGGTCTTGAACTCCTCCACCGCAAGGGTCCTGGCCTCCGAGACCAGAACCGGAGTTTGCTCGGCCAGATGGGCGACCTCGGCCTCCGCCTTCCTTGCCGACTCCTCCAAGCTTCGCCTCTCCTCCTCCCGGGCTCGTCTTTCCTCTTCCCGGTCTTGTCTCTCTCTCTCCAGGGCCTCCCGGAGGGCGGCCACCTCGGCCGTCTTCGCTTGAAGACGAGCAACCTCGTCTTGGCAACGCTCCTCCGCCCGAAGGTCCCTTCTCATGCGGCCCGACGCCTCGACATAGGCGAAGAGCTGGTGCCCGATCTGCAAGGACAGATGGAGAATTACAACAAAGACCGAGCAACTGTGCAAATAAAAATTCGCTTACCTCAAGAAAGGACCCCAAGGTGTCCCAGGCCCGCTGCTCGGGATCGGCACGGTCGATCCTCTCCACGACATCGGACAGAATACAACCATCGAGCAGCCGACGGATCAGAGCCTTGTCGTTGAAGGGGTTCTCCGATCCCCCTTCGGAGCAGACAGACTCGTCTGCAGCGGTTCGGTGACTGCTCGGCCGGCAGGCCACCGATTTTCTCCTCCTCCCCGCAGCGGGCGCCTCCGCGGGGCGGACCTCCGGAATGGGGACCCCGGTCAGCGGGCTCCTTGAGGGAGCCCGGGGGGCCGCTGGCTCGGCATCCGAAGGAATGTCGATTGCCGGGGTCGCCTGGGCGGGGGCAGCCAAGCTCGTCTCCTCCACCCTGGCCCTCTTCGCCGAGCCAGAAGTCGTCGCGCCCTTCCTTTTCTGGGCTCTCATGGCCTTGGCGAGCATCCGTGTGGCTTCAGCGTCCATTGCTAAAAAAAAAAAAAAAAAAAAAAGAAGAAAAAGAAAAGAAGAAGGAAAAAGCAGCATCGATCAGTCCAGAGTCAAAAAAAAAAAAAAAAAAAAAAAAAAGAAGAGAAGAAGAAAGGAAAAAGAGAAAGAGAAAAGAGGAGAGAAAGAAAGAAAGAGAGAGAAGAAGAAGACAAGAAAAGGAAAGATATATACTTGCTGGATCCTGAGGGCTCAGGCCGATGTTGAAAAGAAGCTGCTCCCTCAGTAGGTTTGGAAGGGAAGGAGCGGGGTAGCTCAGGAGCTTCTGGGCGGCCTGAAGATCGTCCTCTCCCAGGCTGGGAGCCCGGCGGACGGAATCCCTCAGAGACCCCCAAGGGGGCAGGCCCAGTTCCAGGGTCGGACAGTAAATGAAGAGAAATTTCCCCTTCCAGTTGTGAATCGAAGAAGGGGCGCCCTTCAGCAACCCCTTCTTACCGAACTGGGGGGAAAAGTACCACCAGTCCTTCGCTGAAGGATGGCGTTTGAAGGTGTAGAAATGTCTGAACAGGGAGAGGGAAGGCTGGACCTCGGCTATATGACAGAGAGAGAGAAACCCTATCAAAAACCTAAAGGAATTCGGGACGACAGAGGCGAGAGAAATGTCTAAGAAACGGAAGAAGGCGGCAACAAAAACAGGAAGCGGAAGCCGGAGTCCGGCACGGAATGCCTCCTGGTACAAACAAAAGCGACCAGGAGGGGGAGCGCTGGCCCGGTCAGAGGGGCCAGGAAGCTCCAGGTCGTACTCTGAAGGGACCCCGTACCGAGCCCTTATCAGGAGAAGTTCGTCCGGAGTCGACGAACAAGGGATGGCGCCCGGTGCGAAAACCGGGCGAGGCCCTGCCCCGAACGCGGGTTCGTCCGCAGAGACAGGGGCCTGGGGGTTTGAAGCAGAAGAACTCCCGGAACTTACGGGGGCAGAAGAATCGGAAGACATTTTTCTTTGGGGGAGAACCTAAAGGACCCTAGAAAAGCAAGACGAGAAGGGAGGGAGACGCCGGAGGTCAACTCAGGAGAAGGCACAAAAGAAGTGAAAGGAGGAGAGGACCCTAGGCGGTAAGAAGAAGAAAGTGGGCACTAACCTATCTTGCTCTGGGGGCCTGGGGAGCGAGAGGCGGAAGGCGCCTACGGCTCGAGAGGGCGTTCGCTAGAGCGGACTCTCGGGGAGATGACAGACGCCAGCAAGAAATCAGAAACGGAGTGGGGCGCCTGAAGGGGGGAGGACGGGTTTAAATAGGCCCTGGGATCCGGCGCCATAATGATCTCGAATCCCCCCAGGCCAGTCCGCGTCCGACGCGTGTCCCACTCCCCGTGGCAGACGGCTGAAGGCGGCTGGCGGTTGGCAGGGTCATAATTGCGCCGTACCTAGGCCAGCGTACCTGCGGGGTCTTCGAAGCGTCCTCTCGTACCGCCCCAATTCGAAAAGACTCCGGCACGCGCTCATTTAATGCCAAAATATCTGGGAGCGACAGGGCGCGGGATTCGAAGGGACGGTTCCGGCTGTACTTCTGTGTACTTCCTTCGTTTGAAATTCAAAACTCGGATGTAGGGGGACTGGTGTTGGGTATAAAATACCCACAGCCGGAACCCACGGCGGAACCGCCATCGGCAAGTGCAGCTCCGCCCGGACTCCTACGGGAGCCGGGCTCCACCGCCATCAGCAAGTGCAGCTCAGCCCGGACTCCTACGAGAGCCGGGCTCCACCGCCATCAGCAAGTGCAGCTCAGCCCGGACTCCTACGGGAGCCGGGCTCCACCGCCATCAACAAGTGCAGCTCAGCCCGGACTCCTACGGGAGCTGGGCCCCACCGCCATCGGCAAGTGCAGCTCCGCCCGGACTCCTACGGGAGCCGGGCCCCACCGCCATCGGCAAGTGCAGCTCCGCCCGGACTCCTACGGGAGCCGGGCTCCACCGCCATCAGCAAGTGCAGCTCAGCTCGGACTCCTACGGGAGCCGGGCTCCACCGCCATCAGCAAGTGCAGCTCCGCCCGGACTCCTACGGGAGCCGAGCTCCACTGTCGACATCGGCGCAGCTCCGCCCGGACTCCCACGGGAGCCGGGCTCCGCTCTCAGTATCAACGGCTGGTAAGCTCAATCCGGACTCCTATCAGAGCCGGATTTCACCCTTAACTTTGTTTGCAGTGCAGCTCAGCCCGGACTCCTACGGGAGCCGGGCTCCACCGCCATCAGCAAGTGCAGCTCCGCCCGGACTCCCACGGGAGCCGGGCTCCGCTCTCAGTATCAACGGCTGGTAAGCTCAATCCGGACTCCTATCAGAGCCGGATTTCACCTTTAACTTTGTTTGCAGTGCAGCTCCGCCCGGACTCCTACGGGAGCCGGGCTCCACCGCCATCAGCAAGTGCAGCTCCGCCCGGACTCCTACGGGAGCCGAGCTCCACTGTCGACATCGGCGCAGCTCCGCCCGGACTCCCACGGGAGCCGGGCTCCGCTCTCAGTATCAACGGCTGGTAAGCTCAATCCGGACTCCTATCAGAGCCGGATTTCACCCTTAACTTTGTTTGCAGTGCAGCTCCGCCCGGACTCCTACGGGAGCCGGACTCCACCGCCATCAGCAAGTGCAGCTCCGCCCGGACTCCTACGGGAGCCGAGCTCCACTGTCGACATCAGCGCAGCTCCGCCCGGACTCCCACGGGAGCCGGGCTCCGCTCTCGGTATCAACTGCTGCTCCGTCAGGACTCCTACAGAAACCGGGCTCCGGCCGTTACCGAGCTCCAATCGACAGATCCGCGCCTCCTGACAGGCCCTCAAAATGGCCACGACCCTGCTCCACTTCCTGTGGCGGACTCCGCGCAGTACCATCATTCCCTGACAAGCCGCAGTGGCCATAGCCGCCCTGCTCCACTTCCTGTGGCGGACTCCGCGCAGCTCCACTATCCCCTGGCAAGCCACAGTGACGGCCACGAACCTGCTCCACCTCCTGCGACGGATACCATGCGATTCTCCTGACGACGGACGCTGCTCCACCCCTCATAACAGACTCCACGTGGCGGGTCGAGGTGATGCCCACGTATCTGCTCCATTATATTTCGCAATCAATTCTCCTGACCATGGGCGGCCCACTACCAGGCGGTTACAAACGTCGCCATCAGTCCGTTGCCTCCCCCGCCTATAAAAGGGGGACTCAGATACGTTATTCTTTAAGCTCTTTTGCCTTATCTCAAAACTCTGCTAAATTCTCCGTTCGAGCACTCCATTCTTGTTGAGGCAGAGAACTGACTTGAGCGTCGGAGGGTCTTGCCGGAGCAACCCCACCTCCGGTTTAGACTTCCTTTGCAGGTCCCGGCGGCGACCGCGGCTTCCCCAACTCCAGCTTCTCCGGCGCAGGCAGATTTTTGCACCAACAGAAATGTTAAAGAGTATTAGCTTATATTTGGCTATCAAATTTCCCCCTAGTATCACCTTACAATATTTGCATCTCTCTTTTTCACATGAAAATGTAATCTATTCAAGGCAATTTTGAGCAACTCTCAATGGTGATTAGAGGTTCATTTCTCGCCAACAAATTTGTACACTCAATTTATCATAAGCCATTCCAAACTTAAGATGAAATCTTTGACTAAATTCCTATCACCAAATCCATATCCACCGTCTACCCCTGTATCCCCTACAAATCTTCCCTACATGCCCACATAAGCCACTACCTTCAATTACTCTTTCTCCCTATAGAATATCTTGCATTTCCATTAATCTCATTTCAGAATAACTCTTAATTGTTTCCTCCAAACCAACTACTGCTGCACAATGCTGAACACATTAATAATCTCTTAATCTAAAACTTTAATTATTAATCTTTCACTAATCCTTTTAACATCTATAGTTTTATCCAAAAAATTATATACTGATCCGAACCGGTCGGTACACCCCATACCGAGCCGAACCGGCCGACACACCCCATACCAAGTTAGACCGGCGGAGAACCGGGATGGTTTGATTAGGAAAACCGATATCGCGGAGGGAGAGGGAAAGAGAGGAAGAGAGGGAGAGAGAGCAGCCGCTGGAGGCCGACGGTGGCCACTGCGGCCGCTAGAGGGCCGTGAAAACCTTCGCGGCTCGACCATTGCCTGATTGGGCTTTTAAATGAGCAAAAGAGCAGGGGGGATGACATACCGAAGGGAAGCGCAACCGGCAAAAGGGCCACCAAAGCTTACTGGGTGGTCGTCATGGCCATCGAATGGTGAAAACCGTATGGACGGAGCTGCAGCCGCGGAACAGAGGCTACCGCCCCTATTCCTTCATCATCTTTCTTAAAAAGATGATGAATAGTGAAGCTGACAAACTTATTTCCGATTTCAATTTTTGAATTTTGTAAAAAAAATCAAAAATAGTGAAGCCGACAAACCAATTGTCGGCTTCACATTTTTTTGATTTTTTTCTTAAAAAAACCCATGAAATAGGGGCATTGCCCTTGTTTCATGCCCGCGGCGCCACGCACATGGATAGCACCGTCCGATGGGCACGGCGGCCAGCCGAAGGCCATCCGGCGGCGGTCTCTCCGATGGCTTCCTTCCCCTCCTTTTCTTTCTCCCCCTTCTCTATTGCTCTCACTTTCTCTCTTTTCCTCCTCCCGATTCACTTCATTTCCCTATGTCGATTCGCGCCAGTACGGACCCATACTAACTCGTACCGCCAGCCGACTGGCACGGATTCCTATACCGAGTCCATAAACCATGATTTTGTCCTTCATTTTTTTTTAATCTATTATCATTCCAACTCTTTCTCTAATCCTTTTAACATCTATAGTTTTATCCTTCATTTTTTTTAATCTATTACCATTCCAACTCCATTTTTATCATTAATCTTCCATGGACAAAAAAGGATGTAACCATCACAAATGTCCTTGCCCTCTCCATCTTTCCACTTGCTATCTCATGAACTGGTAGTACTAATTGTCCTTCATATCATTGTATCCAAAAGCTGCCTACCTTTCCGGTTAAAGTTCTAAGCTCCAACATCACAAGTAGAAAATTAGATCCACTCCTTCCTTGTAGCTTCTTTGAGTGTTTTGCTTTATTTGATGCATTTCTTGTCTTCTTACCAATCTAATTGATTACCATTGTGCCATATTACTTAAACCTGGAAAATGTTTTCTCATTTCTCATCACAAAAGGATTATCTCGCGTTACATTTGAGAGGTGACAGTCTAAACAACCCCTTGTTCATTTCTCTCCATAACCAAGTCATGTTTTGGGATCTTGCTTATGATCAACAGCCTAGCCATTTATTACTTCTTAACATAATTGGATTAGGTTGTTATGCACCAACAAGTGGCCTGGAAATTCATGAATAACAAATTTAAATCCATATCATATTTCAACATACCTTTTATGGTCGGTTATTAATGTCCATCCTCCACTTTTTGTGTTGTAGATATTTGTGTTTGCATATTAATAATAAGTGTATCAAACTATCAATGGACATATCTACACATGTATTAATGCATGTATTGCATACAATATAATAGGACAGAGGGAGACAAACCAAAATTATTCCCATTAAAATGTTATTTCAGCTGTTACTAAAGCTTTTTGTTGTGCAGAAGGCAACATAAGGAAAGACAAAAATTTCAATCAAATGTCTGATTCTGGAATGTTCTTACCTATGCCAGTGACATGAGGCGTTGCCACAAAATTCAGAATGACCTGCATGTTCAAGGCAGTCACTAGCTGAAGGTTGTCTGTTCATGGATCTCTTGATCAAATCCCCACAAGATTCACACTGGACAGGAGCGACTCAAAGTTAGTTGTAGAAAACCCATACATCAATAAGTCCACAAATCAAAATCTGAAAGCATTTTGTGAAATGAGAGAAATGGAAGTCAAAGTTACAATCCACTGATGAACTCTGTAGCTGTCAACTTCCTCATGAAAGTCATGGTAGATTGTGATTTTGTAGCCACCAGAAGGTCTCTGCAATTAATAATAAAGAAATTAAGTAACATAGCTAAAATACCAAACTCCAAAATAGTTCTTTATGACACTTAATGTTAACTAACCTGGTGATCTGTCAATGAGCTGGAATTTATAGAGTTCATAATAGCCTGGAAACTCGGGCCGTGATCGCTGCATATTCAGAGCAAGAATTTAAGTCATACTAATTTATAAGAATGCATCATAACTTTGTAATAAAATCAAACTATTACCTGTGGTCCCTGTTCTTTTTTGTAATCCACAAAAATGCATGAATCATCTCGTGTAATAAAGTGTTCTTGAGATCAGAAATTGAACGAAATTTTAGTAAAGGCTCTGAGAGGTGTATGACACAGCCACCTCCTTTCTGATAATGACATGTTCCAGCACATCTGCATTACATCAATCTAAAATTAGACCCTTTTTAATAGTATTTAGTATCTACTCAATATAATCACCGTGTTTTACCAAGTAATTTATGCTAAAAGAAACAAATGTGCTTGGAGTTTCAGATTGTCTGTGTATTACCATGTACATACATGTTATCTCTGATTCCATCCACATACAGAAACACACAATTTATGAAGGGTCCATTCTTTTGGGGGTAAAAAATTTATCTAAAAATCTATATTTTTCTAGATAAGTATTTTTTAGGCAACATTTAAACAGAAAAATAATTTATCCATGTTCTTTCATGCATTGGAAAATGGCTCGAAAATCTGTTACCCATATTCTTTTGGGTTACTAGTTTTTTGGATAAGTTAAGATCTATCCATATTTTTCATAATACCCTTTATTATATAAATATTATTATATATAATAGTATAATATGATATATTATATTATATTATTATAATATATTATAATAATATAGTATATAATAATATAATATACTATTTTATTTTATTATTATATATTATTATTATATATTATAAATATTAGATTAATATCTTATATTAATATAATGTAATATATATTATATATAACAATATATTATATTATTATATTTTTATATTATTACAATATATTATAATAATATAGTATATTATATTATAATAATTTACTGTAATATTATAATATAATATTTTATATTCTATTATAATATACTATATTAAAATATAATATATGATAATATATTATATAAATATTATTATATACAATAATATAATATATTATATTAATATTATGATATATTATATTATAATATATTATATTATTATTATAAGGTTAAGTATATATTAGGAATGAATTAAAGGATTATTTTTCTGGTTGATGAAAAAATAATTTAGCCACCTCTTAGGTGGGTAAGATTTTCTCCCATGTGATGGATAAATACTATCCATGAGAAAGTAACTTATCCATCTTGAAAAGCATGAGAACATAGGTAAGTTGGTTCTTTCCCATGATATTAACCATAAAAGAACAAACCCTAATGTAAATATCTTCTAACTCCAAAGGTTGAAGTTCCAAACAAGCACTAGATTCAAAACATTTGCATATTTTTTCCTTCCCATGAGTCCCAAAATGCAAAATAGGGATTTCATTACTATAACAGAGTCCTGATGCTTCTGTGAAGCATGCTTGAGAATCCTTGAAACAGACATGTGTGATGCATGTGCCTAATATTAGTATACATACAACATATATACATTTGTGTGAAAGACTCCACATTTTCCATTAAATCTTCGACATTGGAATGAATATTGCAACACCATCAATATATAATCCAAATTGAAGATCCACACTATTAAATGCATGCATCAAATCTCCTACATAATGCTACTTTTTGAGAACATATGATAAGACATGTAAAATGAAATTGACATTGTTGATCATAATCTATGCATCTTGAATCATGCATCAACAAAAAATCCCTTTCGAGGCTTCCAAACAGCAGATCTTATCAAAACATTGTACCATCTACTATACTGTCAAGTTGCTGTCGATGCAAAGTTAGGAGATCTCCAAAACATGACAAGCATCAGTGTTCTAGATCATAACAACCGCTTAAAGTTAAATAGCCCATTAGTGACTCAACATGCTTTCAATCCAAAGAGGCAAGTATAAAGGACTCCATGCAATCCTATATATTTAATAAATGTGCATTAGTGTCATAAGAGAAAGAGCAGAAAATACAAAAGAAAAGAAAAGGAAAAAGGAAAAAAATACTATAAAGTCTTCATCTATTATATGTTAAATTTTCAGTGTACACAAGATAGTTGAGTTCAATAAATAAAAGAAAATTACCATAACCATTTTCAGGACCTATTTCATCCATTTGATCTCAAACTGAATACTACCAGACAAAATTCAATCTAAAATGTTTCAAACCTAATGAAACAAAATTGAAAAGTTTCTACTAACACAGCCAAAAAAAGATGATTCAACTATGTGACTAGTAAATTGGTTTCAATCAAGGTTCGTCCTCTCAATATTGAATCTTGTACTGGTACCATCCTATTACAATGTCGGTACGCCTGATACGGTACCCAATTCAACATACTGAGTGTCAGTATGCCATCCACACTCCATACTAGTCCAGTGCTAGGATGATACGGTTGGTATGCACCAGTATAGCATGGCCATTATGCATCGGTACTGAGGTACCGACCAGTATAACAAATCTTGATTTCAATATATTTTCACTAAATCATATTTTTCATCCCTAGGATTATCAAAACAAAACATATTAAACAAAAAGTTAACCTTGCATAATGCACTTCAAAAAAGAGGGGAAAAACGTGTTGATTTCATATATTTTAATTTCTTGCTTAAGGTCATTTCATTTATCTACTATTTTAAGTACAAATTTAAATAGCAATGAAGCTTTCTTATGCTCTAGCACCTCTACTGAACCACCTCTCTTTCAACTTTGGATACTAATACCACAGTTCTATACTTCTATCCAAGATTTGATATACTGACACTTATTACGTCAAACCAGCCCCCATACTGAGCGTACCAACATAATGATATGATGATACCTATAAAGAGTCTAGTACCAAGACAGCAAACCTTAATTCTAGTATTTACTTGCAAATCCTAAATAATGGGCTCTCACCAAAACCAGCTCCAACTAGCTGTCTAGTGCAATTTGTCACTTCCTACAAGCCCATGAACAACTATTTCCATTCAAACAAGTCCAATTACATTGTATGCCATATCATTAGCTTTAGCCTTCGAAAATCAATAAAATGAGGGAAAGCTACCATAAGGCTGCCACCATTTCTACAAACCCACATAGTATTCCAAGGGGACCCACTTCCATGTGATATGCCCATATGTCACTTTCTACTCCCCTCCCAAATAAAATATTGGATGGACAGCAAGGAGTATTTTATCATGTGCATGATCTATGGCCCACGCAAGCATACTCCATTCATTCCCTTCAAACTTGATTCTCCTAAGCACCTCCCCCTATCCCTGCCTAATACAAACCCATATTTATATAGGACCCACATGTAACCCTTGATGTATCATTTATATACACACCTACTACAACTTTTGATGTTTGGAAGTAGGTCATGCCATCCTTCCCAGATCCCGAAAAGGATATCCCTTTTGCCAATCACAAAAAGCTTATATTAGTTTAAAAACTTCCAAAACTAGCTTAACTCGACAAAATCCAAATGGCCACCAAATCCAACCACCCATTTAAGGGCATTTAAAAGTACTTTGGCCCTCTTCTCTCTCCTCTCCACTTTGTGCACCTTTGCCCCCTCCTATGATGTCCCCCCATCTCTCTCTCATATCCTCGTCTCGGGATTTTAAAGCAAAGACAAATAAAGGCACTCCCCAACTCCCAAGTTCTCCCCTCTTCCCTTCCCCAATACATCCCCTCCTGACCACAACTTCCCCCTCTTCCATTTCCTCTTCTTCCCCAAATCCTTATAAGCTAATACAGGCTTCTATAGACTTTTGCATTGCCAAATAGTACTAGTATGCGAAGGGCTGCAAGTAATATCATAGACCAGCCAACAATGTATATAACAAAAGATGAAACAACTAAAGCTGTTGGCAAGCTTGATTCCAAATTATTGCACCATTTACGTACAACATATCGAGATGAAAGATTATAGCATAGTTGTAAGACTTCCCACAAGCCCCACTAAAAGCCAGAAATATGATGTTTCATGCTATTAAGATTCAAAACATTGATACTAATTGGCTTTGTAAGGTAACTAGATTTTCACTTCATAAGCATTTCCTAATGTAGCCTTACTACTTGAGTACAATGGAATAGCCTTATCCTAACTACTTAGGATTGGCTTTATAAATCCTCGTTGGGCATACAGATGTCAACCACCCCAGTTCTTGGACCTAAACAAGACTGTTCTTGGACCTAATCAAGACCCTATGAATTACCTAATACATATATAATATAAGAGATGGACTTTGCTCCTCTCAAGAGAAGAGGCTGTCTATGCCCCTTGAATCCAAAATCAATAATGAAGCATCCAAATTAAAGATCTACATTAATCATGATCTATGCCATGAAATACATCTAAAAATCAAGAATCATGTTTTTTGGTGGTCTCTAACCCATGCATCATGTGAACACCAAAATGAATGGTTAATGATACAAGACCATGGTCAATGAATGGTTATGATCTAAGCATGCTTTCAATCTATATATGTTTCAATCTATATATGCTTTAAGATGTTCAAAATTCAAATCATAATTAAGAAGGTGGATTCTTCTTAGATGCTTTATAATGTATTTTAGCACAATGGCACAATAGAAACTATCCATTTTTATTTCCACATATGCATAGGTTAGAGACCATTACATACATGATTTTTCATTTCCAGGCCTTCTAAGTGTAATAGACCATAATCAGTAGCGTAAATCCTCAAGTTGGATGTGTTGGAAATCTGGGATTGATTGAAATCCCATGACTTCTGTAAATAGGACTAATTGTAGGGACAGATTTGTATTTCTAAATTAGTGGAGATTAGCTATAAATTAGTAGATAATAATTTCCTGATTTCTAGAGATTTGTAGAATATCAAACTTTCCTAGAATAGCAATATCTTGCTTTATATATAGCCTATGTATCAGAACTTTTTCAATATGAATGAATTCCAAAATTTTCTTAATGGTATCAGAGCATTAGGCTCTTTCTGGGAGTTGAAATCTCATCATGGAGGTCTTCATTACCGAAATCATACCGCTGTTTCTGTGTGCCTTGTTCCTACCCTATTTTTTAGTCTAAAATAGAGTATGTTTGCATATTTTTCTGTTCAGCCTTCATTGGTGAAATTTCTTAGAGCCTTCATTTCTATTCTGCCTTTATCTTTGGCCTTCATAGCCCCTTAACATTTTTTCATTAGTCTTCATCACCATCCTCCAAAGGATTTCAATACGTCTTCCACAAATGAGAAAGCTACTACTGCTCAATCGCAGATTACTGCCCAATCCAAAGAGGTAGCTCTAAATCAAACAACAGGGGAATTAGAGAATATTCAATCTGCCTACAGATTGAATGGCAAAAATTATATGAAGTGGTTTCAAGTAGTTCAAACCTTTCTGAAAGGGAAGGAAAAATTAGGTCATCTCCTTGGTACTGGACCTAAGAAGGGAGATCCTAGATTTGATGCCTGGGATGAGGACTCCATGGTCATGTCTTGGCTATGGAATTCCATACTGCCAGAAATCAGTGATACGTTTATGTAATGGCTAAAGAAATATGGGAAGCCGCACAACAGACTTATTCTAAGATGAGAGATGCTGCTCGAGTCTTTGAGATTAAATCTAAAATCTCAACCACCAAACAAGAAGATCACTCAATCACGGAGTATGCCAATCTGTTGAAGAATCTACGGCAAGAGATGGATTATTATCGGTGTATTGAGATGAAGTGCAGTGATGATGCAGCAGCGTTAAAAAATTTCATTGAAAAAGGATCGAATCTATGATTTCCTTGCTGCGGAGTTTGATCAGGTGGAAATTCAGATATTGGGAAAAAAGGATTTACCTTCATTGAATGAAACCATCTCCATCATCAATGCTGAAGAAAGTCGAAGAGGAGTTATGCTTTACACTCACCCTGTTGAAGGATCAGCAATGTTGGGAAAAAACAATGATAAAAAACCATCAGCCCCTAATGCTGCAAATTCAGAAGTTGGGAGAATGGAGTCTCGGTCCTCAAACAAAGATAACCTCTAGTGTACCTACTGCAAAAAGCCTCATCATACTAAGGAGCAGTGTTGGAAACTTCATGGAAAACCACCGAGTTCTCAGTGGAATAAAGGATCTAGAAGTGGAACACAACAAAGCCAGGTGAATATGACTCAATCGAGGGAAGATATGTCACATGATGCTATGAAAACCAGTGGTGAAAGGCAGAATGAATTCAACAAAGAAGACATCGGAAGGCTGAGATCACTTCTTGACTCATTAGAGAAGTCTACAGGTACATATTCATTGGCAAAATCGGGTAAGCTCCATTCCTTATATGCTTTAAGTGCCTCTAGTTCAGATTTTTCAAATTCTTGGGTTATTGATTCTGGGGCTACTGATCATATGACCCAAGATATGCTGAACCGGTACCGCCGATCGACCGACGGTATAATTCGGTACAGTTTCATACCGTACCGAACCGACGAAGGCAAGCGGATCCGAATCGGAAAAAGAAAAAGAGAGAGAGAGAGAAATAGAGAGAGAAGGAAGAAGGAAAAAGAGGGAGGGGAAAGAGCCGACGGGGCCACCAGACTGCCCCCGACTGGCCGTCGTGGCCGCCGGAGGGCGCAATCCGCGAGCGCGGCACTGCAGGCATGAAACAGGGACGTCGCCCCTGTTTCGTGAGTTTTTTTAAAAAATATAATTTTAAGTGAAGCCGGCAAATAGTTTGCCGGCTTCATGATTTTTGTTTTTTTAAAAAAAATTCTTAAGTCGGCAATTGGGTTGCCGACTTCATGAGTTTTAAAATCAAAAAAAAAAAATCGAAACAGACGACCGTCTGTTTCGAAAAAGAAGGGGGCGGAGTTGCGGAGGGGCTCCGCTAGCTCGACCGCCCTCAGGCCGTCGGCATCGGCTCGCCGGCCACCAGAGGCCTCTCGACGGAGGTGCCATCCGTTCGATAGGTCCCTTCCCCACCCCCGAGCGCTCTCTCTCTTTCTCACTCTCTTGAAAGCCCTATCAGGCGATACGGGGCTTGAAAGCCCTCCGATGGCCACAGCCGGCCTCTGGCGGCACCCACCTCCCTCCCTCTCCTCCTCTCTCTTTCTCTTTCTCACTTTTCCTCTTTTTTTCTTCCGTACCACCGGTGTACCGAATTTATCGACTGAATCGTACCGGTTCTCCGTCAGTCTGGTACGATACGAGGTGTACCGACTGATTCGGCACGGTATGGCAAACACTGATATGACCCATTACACAAATTCCTCACTTACCCTGCCCTAGCAATAGAAAAATAGCCATTGTTAATGGATCTCTAGCCGCTGTTGCAGGCCAGGGAGACATTGTTCTAAGTCCATCCGTGACCCTTAAAAATGTGCTACATGTACCTAAGTTATCCACAAATCTTGTGTCTATTCATCAACTTACAAAAGATCTAAACTGTAGTGTGGTGTTTTCTCGTAATTCTTGTATATTTCAGGTCCACGTTACAAAAAGGACGATTGGACATGCTAAGATGAGACACGAGCTCTACTATCTTAAATTATCTAGCGGCCAAGCGAACAATGGGAACAAATCACCCCTCTCGCTTTTGTCCAGCAACTCCCATACTAGTAAGGACCAAATTTGGCTTCATCATCTTAGACTTGGACACCCTTCCTTTAGTACTCTTAGTGTCATGTTTCCATCTTTGTTTAAGGATGTTAATGTAAATGATTTTCACTGTGATGTTTGTGAATTTCCTAAACACCGATGTGTTTCCTTTCCTTCGAGTAATAAAAGAACCACAGTTCCTTTTACTTTGATCCACAGTGATATTTGGGGTCCATCTTGAGTCCCCAACATTTCAGAGGCTCATTGGTTTGTCTCGTTCATTGATGATTGTACTCGGGTATCATAAAGTTATTTGTTAAAACAAAAATCTGATGTGAGCAACATTTTTCCCATCTTTCGTACAATGATCCAAACTCAATTCAATGTTGGAATTAAGAGGTTGAGGACAGATAATGCTAAAGATTATTTTAACCAAAGTTTGTCCTCATACTTTCAAAAGGAGGATATTGTTCATGAATCTTCATGTGTTGACACACCCCCAACAAAATGGGGTTGCCAAAAGAAAAAATGGACATCTTTTAGCCACTGTTCGTGCTCTTTTGTTTCAAAAAAATGTTCCGAAAACCTTCTAGGGGGAAGCTGTTCTCACTGTAGCTCACTTAATAAACCGCATCCCATCTCGGGTTCTTGATTTTAAAAGTCCAATGGAGGTGCTTTCTTAGTATTTTTCAGATTTCAATGTGTCAACTAAGTTAGCCCCTAAAGTCTTCGGATGTGTCTCATTTGTTCATATTCACTCTCATGGTCAGAGCAAACTTGATCGTAGAGCTCTCAAGTGTATCTTCATAGGATATTCACCTACCCAGAAAGGGTACAAGTGCTACAATCCTAGCACTCGTAAAACTTATGTTTCTGCTGATGTCACATTTGCTGAACGAGAAAGCTATTTTTCTAGTCCTTATCTTCAGGGGGAGACATCATCTATAGAAGATAAGGATTTGTTTTTGAAAGAACCATCCATGTTAGTCAAAACATCTCCCATGCAAACTGAACCCATTTCTGAAATAGAACCCATTTCTGAAATAGAAACAGAACCCATTTTTGAAGCTGAACCTATTGAGAGATCTCCTAATCTGCCAATTGAGTCATCTCCTAATCTTTTTAAAAACCCACTCCCACAAAGCCACTACAGGTCTACTCAAGAAGAATAAAGCTCGTGATCAATCCTATGCAAGTTCAAGAAACCGAATCGTCACTCGAGAATGAGGTAAGTCCTTCTACTAAAGTATCACCTACTGTTCTTGATTTGGATATGCCCATAGCCACAAGAAAGGGTGTAAGAATGTGCACATAGCATTCTTTATCTCATTTTGTGTCCTTTGAAAAATTATCAACCTCACACAAAAGCTTCATTACTCGTTTGAACGATGTAGCCATCCCACAAACCTTATCTGAGGCACTTGGCAAAGAGGAATGGAAGCATGCAATAAGGATAGAAATGGAAGCCTTGGAGAAGAATAAAAAATAGGAACTAGTGGAATTACCAGCTGGAAAGAGACCGACAAGGTGCAAATGGGTTTTCATGGTGAAGTACAAGTCAGACGGATCCATTGAGAGGTATAAAGCAAGACTAGTAGCCAAGGGATATACACAAACTTATGGAGTGGATTATCAGGAGACATTTGCACCAATGGCGAAAATGAATGCATAAAGGTATTGTTATCTTTAGCAGCAAATTATGATTGGACTTTACTGCAGTTTGATGTGAAGAATGCTTTTTTACATGGAGACCTTGAGGAGAAAATCTATATGGAAGTTCCACCTGGCTTTGGCATAAATCTGGGTAAAAATCAGATATGCAGATTGAAAAAGGCACTGTATGGGCTTAAACAATCTCCTCAGGCGTGGTTTGGAAGATTTACTAAAGCAATGTTGAATATAAAATACAAGTAGAGCCAGGGTGATCATACATTGTTTATCAAGCATTCAACTTCAGGGGGAGTCACGACATTGATAGTTTATGTGGATGATATTATAGTAACTGGGAATGATCCAGATGAAAAAGAAGGTCTTTGAAAGTATTTAGCAAAAGAATTCGAAATAAAGGATCTTGAGAAATTAAAGTACTTCTTAGGAATATTAGTACCTCGGTCCCAAGAAGGAATCCTTATTTCACAACAAAAATATGTTCTTGATCTGCTAGAAGAAATAGGTAAGCTCAAATGCAGACCATCAGACACGCCTATTAAGCCAAATCATAGACTTGGAGAGTCTATGGAAGGAGAACCAGTTGATAAAGGCATGTATCAATGACTTGTTAGGAAGCTAATCTATCTATCACACAGCGGCCTGACATCACATACGCAGTGAGTGTGGTGAGTTAGTTCATGCAAAATCCTAAGGATGTTCATCTCCATGCCAAGGTATGCTGAACCGGTATCGTCGGTCATATCGGTCGGCCAGTGGTATGGTTCGGTACGATTTCGTACCATACCGAACCGACGAAGGCAAGCGGATCCGAACCGAAAGAAAAAAAGAGAGAAAGAGAGAGAAATAGAGAGAGAAAGAGAGAGAAATAGAGAGAGAAAGAGAGGGGAAGGAGCCGTCAGGGCCACCGGACGGCCTCCGGCTGGCCACCGTGGTCGCCAGAGGGTGCAGTCCACGCGCGCGGCGCCGCGGGCGTGAAACAGGGGCGTCGTCCCTATTTCACAAATTTTTTTAAAAAATCTAGTTTTAAGTGAAGCCGGCAAATAGTTTGTCGGCTTCACGATTTTTGTATTTTTTTTAAAAAATCTCTTAAATCAACAACTAGATTGCCGACTTCATAAGTTTAAAATCAAAATAAAAAATAAAAAATCGAAACAGGCGGTCGTCTGTTTCGAAAAAAGAGGCGGAGCCGCGGAGAGGCTCCGCCCGCTCGACCGCCCTCAAGCCGTCGACGTCAGCTCGCCGGCCACCGGGACCCTCGCGACGGAGGCACCGTCCGGTAGGTCTCTCGCCCCCTTCGAGCTCTCTCTCTCTTTCTCGCTCTCTTGAAAGTCCTATCGGGTGATACGGAGCTCGAAAGTCCTCCGACGGCTGCAACCGGCCACCGCCGGTCTCCGACGGCTCCCACCTCCCTCTCCTCCTCTCTCTCTCTCTTTCTCATTTTTTCTCTTTTTTCCTTCCGTACCACTCGTGTATCGAATTTACCGATCGAATCATGCCGGTTCCCCATCGGTCCGGTACGATACGATGTGTACCGGCTGATTCGGCATGGTATGGAAAATCTTGCTCCATGCAATATATCGGATCTTACAATATTTGAAAGGCAGCCCAAGAAAGGGGATTCTCTTCAGAAAAGGCACAAGTATAAAAATAGAAGCATACACAGATGCTGATTATGCAGGATCTGTTACTGACAGAAGATCAACATCTGGGTATTGTACCCTTCTTGGTGGGAATTTGGTGACCTGAAGGAGTAAGAAACAACCAATTGTAGCAAGATCAAGTGCAGAGGCAAAGTTTCGTTCAATGGCACTAGGTTTTTGTGAGTTGTTATGGCTCAAGATTATCCTAGAAGATTTGAAGATTAAGTGGGAGACTCCAATGAAGCTTTATTATGACAATAAGTCTGCAATCAACATAGCTCATAACCCGATTCAGCATGACAGAACTAAACACGTGGAAGTTGACAGACACTTCATAAAGGAGAAGCTTGAAAGCAAACTGATTTGCACTCCCTACATTTCTACAGAAGGCCAATTGGCAGACATCTTAACTAAAGGATTGACAAGTTCAACATTTCAGAGGATTATGAGCAAGCTAGGGATGGAAAATATCTACTCCCCAGCTTGAGGGGGAGTGTTGGAAATCTGGGATTGATTGAAATCCCATGATTTTTGGGATTATAAAAATTCTATGATTTCTTTAAATAGGACTAATTGTAGGGACAGATTTGTATTTCTAAATTAGTGGAGATTAGCTATAAATTAGTAGATAATAATTTTTTGATTTTTAGATATTTGTAGAATGTCAAACTTTCCTAAAATAGCAATATCTTGCTATATATATAGCCTATGTATCAGAACTTTTTCAACATGAATGAATTCCAAAATTTTCTTCAGGATGCCACATAATTTATTTTGGAGTCGACAGGAGTATGTATCATCTCCTCTTAAGAGGAGCATAGTCAATCCAATAATATAATGTTGGTCATATAATTTTTCGCTTATCTTTTATAATTTCTTATTAGAATAGAATGAAAAATCTTTTTGCTTATAAAGTCTATCAATAAATCATAAGATCACCTACCATCACTTTGTCTTGGCCCCTTGTTTCACCTTTGACCTAAGTGGTTCCATCACCATCATCACACCTCCATCCATCATCCACTATCATTGTCCTTATTTTCCCCGTCTTCCTCCAGCTTTTCACATGCGGATCCATTAGCCCACGAAATTTGACCAAAACATACCAAATCGATAGCCTTGATAAGCCATTTGTGTGGAGCAAAAGCCAGCCTAATTGATGGGTGGATACGCTTGGGGTCAAAATTTAGACAAGAACCTCCTAATGTGTCCAGGTCCACGCTGAGTGGTACCCACACTTGATCAAACAGTGGTCTTAGTCAATTATCACTAGGAAGGGGTACCTCTGTAAGTGTAAACTCCTTGATAACATTTTTATATAGTTCTTTCTACCACACCATCTCAGATGCTTAAAATTCCAGCCAAATCATTTTATTTAAATATTGGAGTTCTAATCCCTTTTTTTCATTTGTTCAATCATTGATAAGAACTAATAATCCAAGTTTCAGTTAAATTAATCATTTTGATTGACTATATTTACATAAATGATAAGTAAACAAGCAATACATACTAGAATGAACAATGTAGTAGCAATTAATGCAAGATTATTGACTTCCATAATCTCTTTTTTTTTTTTTTTTTGTATACTTCACAATAATTCAGGATCTAATCCTATAGAGTTAAGAAATTTGAATCTTGTCAATTCCATGGTCTGAATTGTACTCTGATGATACTATCTCTAGTAACCTAGCCTTCACCTCTGTTTTGAAATTTTAAGTTCCAAAATGAGTCTGATTGTAATCTGATCAATGAATATCAAATTAATGATTTTTAAATCCCCTACCTTCCTTCCCACTCCAAACCCAAATATTAACATAATATATAAAAAATACATGTAAACCTTTTAAAAGTTAGGCCAAGAATGAAATACATGATTTGTAGAACATAGCACAAGATCCACGTTATCATGGTACTAAGAGATTAAAAAACATGTCACAATCCTATACCCTATAGAGTAGCTTAAAATTCGCAAGCCTCGCTACAGCAGTATAGCTACAAAAAGAATCACACAACAACAAACCAGAAGACAGAATAATAGGTATGGAAGAATTAAACTAGTACAAGAGTAACAAGGATTACAGTAGAACATAGGGAGAGGTATATGAAAATTTAGAATAGTGAAATTTGCAAGACAGAATATTCCAATAGGGTTACTTCCTTGTTGACATGTATTGCCTTGTAATAAATGAAATAAAAAATAAAAAATAAAAATAAAAGTGAAAATCCTCATTTTGATTTTTATTTTCATTTATTAAAAACATTACAAGTGATAAACAAATACCTCCCATTTGAATTCAATAAAAACACTTAAAATTCAAAGTACTCCAGAATAAAAAAGTTAATTTCTCAATTTTATTTCAAATTCCAAATTTTTGGCATCAAGTCCACAAACTAAACTTTTAAATGTTAAAGTATTTCTCAAACTTATGGTCTCATAAATCCTATAATACTTAAACATTGCTAACACCCAAAAGTCCTACAAGAAGTCTTACATATTAGTCCCCAAAGAATATGACCTAAAACCATGCTAAATAGCACTTAGCACTTCAACAAACTGTTTCATTTTCAAGTGTCACACTTATGTGCATATATACATATTTTCTAGTTGCAGGTTGTGTTGTTATAAGACACCACGAGAGTTATGAACAACAAAAATATCCTTTGACTTTGTAGCACAAGATCACCATTTGAGCTGATTGAATTTGATCTCCACCTACAAGACATATGCAACCACCTCCATGTTTATTTAAACATGTGATTGCAACTAGTTATGAATTAATACAAAATGTAGGAACGAGGAAGATTATAAGATAAAGAAAATAAAAGAAAAACAAAAAAAAGAGAGAATAATGAATATAGATTAGAGAAAGCAAGTGCCAATGGCATGAAGGGAAGGTGCAAAACAAAGAGCAACGCATAATGCTGCATGGGATAGAAAGAAGTGTAATAAGTACAATTTCATTTTAGAAAATACTAGGTTGCTTAAGTGTAAAAAGAACAATGAGAAATAGAGAACAAAGATTATAATTTTAAGAAGAAATAAGCTTCCAACAAAGGAAGGTTTCAAAACATATTAAATAAAGTAGTCATATCTTGGAGTTGTCATACTCAATTATAATGAAAAAAATAGAAGATGGAAGTATATAAAATCTCTTGAGGAAAATTTAAGAAGATTTCATCCCTTTTCACTTTCACAGAAATCTAAAATCCCTATCTAGCACTGGAATAGCCCTTTTATAGTAGTGAGATCCAACCACATAACTAGACTCAGATTTTGGCTATCTATTATAGTTAAAAATATATCAGATTGCACTAGATAATAAAAAGAACAATTACAATTAAAATTAGGCATGTCTGTTAAAATGTTGAACCTTTTAAAGAATTCATGCTCATCATAATTTAAAAAACAAAAACAAAAACAAATCATAGGTGTGCCGGATAATGCATGCAAACCTAACCTAGATGCCCTTGAAGTGATTTAACTTGTCGACAATAGTTTAGATGTTCCTCATAGATCAATTTCTGCTAATAGGCTTACTTAACCAACCATATCAGATGGAGAGTTGTGCATATGGTTGGAACAAACCCATGGAAAATGACAAAGACTAGGAAAATCCACCTGGAGAGGGGGAGGTGCACTCTATTGGATTTTCTAATTCTTTTCCTCAACAAAGATACTATTTCTCCAAGGTGAAAAAGCAAAAGAGCAAGATTGATAAAAAAAAAGACATAAGCTAAATTTTATAAAAATATCTAAAGTTTAACTAACCCTTGATGGCACTATTAAAATAACATCCAGTGATAGATCTGAAGATGTCATGTGATCATGAAATGTAAAGCTTGCAAGCAACCTAACATAAGAATATGCTCAATCTCTGGGAAAAGGCAAAAAAAAAAAAGGTGTGACTTCAAGGTAGTAAATTAAAAAAATTAAGAAAGTAATATCTGGATCAAAATAAATACAAGAAAATGAATAGACTTAAGTATCACATTTGTCTTGATTGAATGAAGATTCCAGCAAACATGTTTTAACTTATTTATACCGGAATTCTTTGGTGGGCTGGCTTAAAAGAAGCCCTCAATTGCAGGAGTAGCTACTTGTTTCATGGCTTTAATTTGAGCTTCAGATCATGAATCTCTAAGGTAACTAATTTGCATAAAGAATACCTAATCATTTGGCACTTAACTGACATATGTTTTATCTTAAGGTTCTACGAAGCGAGCAGCAAAGCTTAAAAAAAGTTCTCTTTAACAAACCGGCTAGCTAAACTGTGCCAATGACCAACCGGTCCCATTCGATATGCCTTGAACCGACTGGTTCAGCATGGTTCGGCAATCCTTGCTCTAACCAACACCTACTCCTATAAACTGCAGGTGATTTTTCTCCTATTTCTTAAGTCAGCATTGCAAATCGAAACTTATATGATACCTATATGAGAAGCAACATCAAATCTACAACCCAACTACAACCACTCATGTGGCATTAATATGAGAAAATTACAGCCAAAGCTCTATGCGAACCACATGTAGTAAAACTTGGGATTTATTCAAAAAAATTAAGGTAAAAATATAAAGGCTGGAGAGATTCCAATGAACATAGTATCATTATTCTATGTTGCACATATTGTTAACCTCCAAGAAAAGACTCACTTCCCCTCCTCAAGAAGCACCTTCCTCCATCAATTGAACAGGTGAAGAGCAACTGCTCAGATATCCTTAAGGACTGAAGCTTAGTCCAAGAATTACATTATCTACCAAGTTCCTTAACATTCTTACCTAGCATTCTCAATACCCATCTATACAGAACTTCAAATCCATATTCATTCAGCAATGTATTCATAAGTGGAGAAGAACAAGCAAGAACGCAATAGCCCTTTCTAGAAGTAGATTGTTCCAATCAATCATGATGTTAGTATTTTTATTCTCCCTTTTCCTTCATTGTGTTAGAGAAGAATGTTGTAAAGCCAAATTCACATATAAAGACTTCTTTATAAATAAGATAAAACAAGAATAACCATCACATCATGAATGCATTTTGAAAATTCTTCTCAATTGACATGGATGTAAAGATCCCAAATAAAGTAAACAATAAAATCAAAAAAAAAAAAACACCTAAAGATGGACCAAAACTTCAAATAGCCACTGATCACAAGGTTAGCTTTTTATTTTTATTTTAAAAATGAATCGAACAGGTTTCAAACCCAATAGCTATGTTTGCAAGAAGACAAAGAGGGGACAAAAAAAAAAGGAAAAGGAAAAAAACAGAGAGAACCTGGTCATGGGATCACAATTCCATTTGGCAATGCATGCATTGAGTGCATTCTCAAAGTAGAGGGAGTTATAGTGGCTGAACAGGGCATGGAGATTGCTTTTTGGGCCGAACACATCTGCCTCCCCCAATTCCATTTCCATTGGCATTGCTGTTGAGACCCAATAATCCAGAGGAGGTGAGGATCAAGGAGGGGCTTACATAAAGAAAGAGGATGGATCATATGAGATATCGACGTCGGTTCCAAAAGGGGAAAGTTTTAAGTGATAAATTTGTTAGAAAAAGTTTATAGCAATAAGTGAGAATAACACCCCACTTTTAAGGTAATAATTTATGCATTTGACTCGCTAACCTTCTATCAAAACTCATCGTGGCTAAGGCCACAATAATTGATTCCTTTTTAATGCTAAAGACATTTATGAGCATGATTTTGAAATTTTACTTTTTTTCTGGTACCCAAAAAAAAAAAAATTACTTTCAGCATTCCCTAGCTGACCATTAACTAAAAATTTTCACATTGCATTCATCCAATAGCAAAGATGACAACACTTTGTTCTTCCTTCTGTAGTCTTTTGAGTGGAGAAAGGATATTGAAGAAACAAGCTAAAACTGACCAAAACCTAATAATTCATGCTAGATCATTTCACCATTCAAAAAACCAAATGTAACGACATATGCTTTTCCTCAAACACTCAAAACCAAGATGTATAAATGTTAGCTAAAATGGATCACTTTTGACCAAGACCAGATAGAAACGTTACTGGAAGGAATCTTCTATCCGAGGAAATGTACACATTTTGGAGACTCCTCAAGATCTAGAACTACAATTGATTCTAAAGCATTCCTGTAACGTGTTCTAAATTATCCATTTTCTTGAACCTGCTTAGATAACAACTTCTGCAACATTCCCAATTCTGGCAACTAAGATAGACACTAACCACAATTTTGGTCAAACGTGGTCCAGTTTCCATATTTTTTTGTAAAAAAACTGGAATTAGAATTAAATTGGTGTCATTTCTTTATTTATGTAATATATATGATATCAATGTTCCATAGTCTTTTTCTTTGAGTTAAAAGGAGGACAAGTAGTTCACTAGATGGTTCTAAGGACTCCAAAAAGGCCCATATTTACTCCTTCATAAAGACCAATATTTGCAATCAAATGCAAAAAATTCACAAAGTGACACCCTTTATATAGATTAAATAGAAAATTCTACAATCACATGCATTTGATTAAAATCACTTAATATCAAATTTTTTAGAAAGAAATGCCGAAATTCAATACAATTCTTACATCAACCAAATGGAAGAGAAAGTTGAGTGCAAGGACATTAAAAAGCTTCATTGTTGCTAAATAAAAAATTTTCAATAAATTGAATTTTGATAAATAAATAATATATTATGATCACAATAAAAGTGTCAGCATAATCACTTAGGGATTCTACCAGTAAAGAAGAACTAAGTGAAAACTCTATGTTTTAAGCTTAACTCGACCACTAGCGAGGTTAAATAAATAATATATTATGATCACAATAAAAGTGTCAGCATAATCACTTAGGGATTCTACCAGTAAGAAAGAACTAAGTGAAAACTCTACGTTTCAGGCTTAACTCGACCACTCGCGAGGTTACCCCCGAGCCTGAAGTGAGGGCACCGCAGCTGCTTGTCCCAAGCAGCGAAGATACAATACCCTTCAGTAGGAAGTTCAATATAAATAAAACTTATAATTTTTTATATCTTATAAAATAAGCCATTTGGCGTCGAAATTCGGCGTCAGCGGCTTCGTGCCGCACTGGAGTAATCCAATATGTGGTTCCACACGTTCCACCACTTCTCCGTTCATTTCCAATACTAATCGTGAAACACCATGAGAAGCAGGATGTTGAGGTCCGAAATTCGAAGTGAAATTTTTGATTTGCCCCTTTTTGCTTCTTTTTCTTTTTGGCGAGTGTTAAGCACCAAAGAAAAAAAAAGCAAAAGAAAAATGGGCAGGTTCCAATACTAAATGTATAGCAGTATGGAGCCATCATCGCGTCGTTAGCATGCTTGTGCTACAATACTCAATTCCATCCTAAAATATAAAACTACATAAATAAGGAATCTATAAAAGAAAAAGCTCTAAAATTTCTGTAACATCTTTTCCTTCAATTGTTCCATTTTTCAATATTTTCAAGTACTTTGCTTTGGTACCTTTTTCCTTCTATGTATTTGTTTCAGAAGTTAAGCCCAGCCAATCACAAAAGATAAGGGGGAGGAGGTAATCTAGCTAAGCAGACCCACTCATGGCTGGGTCACAAACACACATACACAAATATAGAAATACATAGAAATTAGGCAAGTGTGATCCTTATATAAGAAGAAGAGACAAGGTGGTTGGGTGAGAGATATCCACATTGGTAATCTAATCCACAGTTATGAGTCCCTAATGAGATGCATGGTAGAAGCATACTCAGTGAAATAATCAACATGAAAAGGAGAGGTGTGGAATGGGACAGGGGAAGAAAGTAGGTTCTCTCAAGCGGGGCAAGTTGTGGGAGCATTAGTTTTCCACTACCAGGGAAGGCTCTCCAAAAAGTACATAATGATATCAATTGTTCCTTTAATAATTGTTTCTAGGTTTAGAGATTACCATAGCTAATGGTTTCTTTTAATTGGAACTTCAGGTGCCACAACTAAGGATAGCTGGTTAAGTGGGTTAATTAAGACCATGTATTGAAAATTAAGGATGGGTAAAATTAATCTAGGGTATATAAGCAAATCCCTTTTTTTTTTCCTTTTCTTTTGAGTTTTTCTTGATTTTCTTGACCAAAACTCCAAAACTTGTAATTGAACTTCCAAAAATGAAGAAACATGGAAACAGAGAGCTAGTTTACAAACTTTGCTTTAGACAATCCTACAGTGGAGTTTCTCTGGTTCAGACACTACTTTTATCTCAAATACTTGAAAATACAGCAAACTGCACCCCAAAAGAAATTTCTAAATGAAAATTGGGGACAAGTTTTCAGTAAAAGATATATAAAAGATGTCCACAATATTCCATTATAACAGTCCCTTTGTCAATTGCTTGTTTGTTGGTTTCCACTCTGAGAGTGAATTGTTTTCATTTTTCTTTCCACAGTCCCTTTAAGGCATATTAACATAAACAGCACATAATTTTTTTGTCCCTTTGCTTTATCAGCATTGTGGACACCAGACCTCACATGGCATCTTTATGAAGAGCCAAAATTCATAAGCATAATCCAGACCATAGCAACTAAAATGAGAAAACTATTTGGTCAATGCAATAGCAACAAACATGGCATCCAGGTGAACCATTATGAATATAGGAAACATAGGATCTTAGTAAATCCTCCAGTAGAAGCAGACCATTACCTACCAAAGCTCATCAATTGAAAAATCCTCCAGTGACATTCTTTATTTTCCTAAATAGCACTCAAAGAAGACAAAACTAGGCACAACTTCAAATCCTCACTCTTATGCTTAGTACTCAAAGAAGACAAAATTAGGTACAACTTCGACTCCTCACTCTCATGCTTACCGGCGATGTGTTCATAAGCATCTAAAACACAAACAAAAATATATTACCCTTTCCCAGAAGAGTCCAGTCAAATTCATCTTACTTCCTCCATAACAAGCATTCATGGAGTTAATAACTTTGTTCTACTCTTTTATTCTTCAGTGTCAAAGAAATGATAACAGAACCACACATAGCACAGACTACACGCAAACAATTCTTCCTGGTTAGCATAATGCCACCAAGCGTCACTATCTTACCTGCTTAGGTACTCATTGGCAATATGGGGATTAACATATAGTTTGGTGTAATTCACAACTCCAACACCTCATCTGAAGCAGGTTAAGATTTAACCATCCGATATAAAGTAACAGATAAATAAAAACACAAAATTTTCAGCGAAATTATGCTGTATTACTGGCATTCCTGTTCAAAGAAAGCTTGGCAGTCCATGAAATGAAGAGTGGGTTCTGAAATCCACAAGCAACCCAAATTTGCGGAGTTGCTAACAACTCCAAAACTTCGCAATGGTGGATTAAAATTACAAATACCCACAGTCAGCTTCATTGTGAAGTATAGCAATAGGCCACCGTGAGATTATAAGCAAGGACACAGAGAGAGAGAGGGGGGGTGGGGAGGGGAGACCTGGTCATGCGAGGAGAGCTCCATTTGACGACGCAGGCGCCAAGGGCATCCTCGAAGTAGAGGGGGTTGTAGTGGCAGAAGAGGGCGTGGATGTCAGGGGTGGGGTCGAGAAGGTCCACCTCCTCCAGTTCCATATTCTTCGCCGTCACCGCGGATGCCCCAAGCATGTAGAGCAAGAGGAAGGGGAGAATGAGAAGTGGGATTTTCTATTTTGAGGCCACGGAAACATCAATGGAAATTCGCGTACTCATCCACACGCCCGACAAATAAGGCTCCGCCAAGGAGGGAAATCAACCTGCGATGGAATACCGGGAATGAATGGAATCATTGCCTCGCGAGGTGCCCGTAAAATGAGAAATTGCAACCTTCGCTTGATACACCGAGCCAATTGTTTTTGGCCACATCGTGTGCCGGAGTACCAGCGTAAATTTTATATATTGTTGCCGCTGAGCTCCAACGTCCGAACGTCGGTAGGATGCAAACCATCCGCCATGGTCGGCAGACCCGCGAGTAAAATTTGTTTGTCAGAACATATTCAAATCCTTCATGTTTGAGTCAATTAAAATTTAAAAAATAATTTATTAAATAAAAAAATAAAAATAAAAATATCCAATTATTTCACTCAAAAATCCAAATTTTATTTAAAGATCCTCTACCTATCTCTTTTATGTTTAGAGAATATTGTAGATTGTTACATCAAATACCAGTAGACCGTTACTATTTAGGAGGCAACTACCTGACAGATCATTGAGATTTATGCACTATTCCATAACTTGGATTGTTAATCATGGATGTTGATTATGGGTCATATCTATAATCCGAATATTATTGAACAATCTCAGAGATTATCTGGTCTGGGAACCTAAGATGAAGGTTCATCGAAGATCATTTACATGAGTTGTCAAGTGTTGTTGGATAGCTCCCGATCTTGATATCAATAATTGATCAAGATGGAGGACGGATGGAGACTAATTTTATAACGGTGTCTTATCTCGAAAGAGGATCTAGCTTTATGGATGTTCTACTTCTCTCTCCCTCTTTCTATATATATATATATATATATATATATATATATAAAAGGAGGGGCGCACGTTTGTCTATATATATATACACGCGCACATGCACGTGTTCCAATCACAATCATTTGTTTGGACTTGCTTTTTTGCTTGAGAAAATAAGCTGCCCAAATAGATAGGAAAATGAGGTAATATGTGATGGTCATCATACCACAGATGTTGTGCGAGTGTTGTTTCCAGCACCACTGTACTCCCCGCTGAGAGCACAAGTTTTCCGGATTGGTGCGGTACATGGGAACATGATATGCAAATTTTACATGGTGAATGTTTTTTCCACTTAATATTTTCATCATATCATAAAGGTTTTGTATGACTAAGATATGCAAATTTTGATACTTTAGTTGGTAATCGAAATCTGAAAAATCTATTGTTTACTTAAGTTGCATGATTTCTACCCACTGAGTCGTACGGAAATAAAAAGACCCTTGGAGTGGCAAGGAGTAACAAAAGAGTGAAAATAAGCATGAGCCCTTTTCCTAATTGGAGTGACATGGAATGAAAATTCACCGTGTGAGCATGCCTTGGGCCTTCCCTCTCACTTTCTTCTGACATGAAAATGTACTCATTCTTTGTTAATATGATTCTCCTTTAAAATTAATGACAATGCCCTTCCATTTTTAATATTCTTACAGCGAGTTTGAAATATTTTGAGATCTTTCACATTTCTAGAACCAAAAATACTCAGACCGATATACTTTCACGATTGGCTACTATCACTTTCAACTCATTGGGTTGGACATTTGTTGAATACCTCGAACAGTCGAGTATCGATAAAGTCGAAGAAGTATTGCAGCTCACTATCAAACTAAGCTGGATGGATCCGATCATCCAATACTTGATCGATAGGATTCTTCCTGCAGATCCTTCAGAAGCCAAACGACTTCGATGGATGGCCTTCCAATATGTAATAATGAATGGTCATCTCTACAAAAGGTTTTCTCAATTTTCTTGCTAAAGTGTTTGGGATCTACAGATACTGACTATACACTTAAAGAAGTACATGAAGGAATTTGTGAAAATTACTTGAGGATAAATCTCTAGCTTATAAAGTCCTGCGACAAGGATACTATTGATCCACTATGAAAAAAGATGCAGCTAAACTTGTCCGAATGTGTGAACCATGTCAAAGGTATGCAAATATATAACATCAACTGGCTAGTCAGTTGACATCAATTGTAACACCATGGCCCTTCGTACAATGGAGAATTAACATACTTGGTCATTTTCCCTCGGCATCTGGTCAGAAAAAATTTATAGTGATTACTATTGACTACTTCACCAAATGGGTAGAAGCCGAACCTCTGGCCTAAATCACTGAAAACAAAAGGAAAGACTTCATTAAAAAATTTATCATTTACAGATTCGATTTACCGCACACCATCATCACCGATAATGATCGATAATTCGACAATCAAAATTTCAGAGAGTTCTGTGCGAAGTTTCATATCACATACAAACTCATGTCAGTCGGCCATCCATAGTCAAATGGAGAGGTGGAGGTAACCAACCGAACAATCTTGCACAGATTCAAGATCCGACTGAATGAAGCCAAAGATCTCTAGGTGGAAGAATTATATCCAGTCTTATGGGTGTACCGAACAACTCCCTGCATATTGACTGGAGAATCTCTCTTTAATTTGACTTATGGAACAGAGGTAATGATCCCGCTCGAGATCGGACTACTATCAACAAGGATAGAACAATATAGTGAGCCGAGCAATTTCAAATATCAGAGAGCTAACTTAGATTTCTATCCAGAACTCCGACAGCAAGCTCAAGTTCGGATGGCTACATATCGGCAAAGAATAGCCCGGTATTATAATGCAAGAGTCAAGTCGAAGGTCTTTCGATCAGGAGATTTGGTCTTAACAAAAGTAGAAATCTCAAAACCTTTAGATCAAGAAAAACTATCTCCAAATTGGAAAGGATCTTACAGAATATCCGAAACTCTTTGATCGTGAGCATATCGGCTAAAAATCCTTGAAGGGTCGGCAGTTCTCCGAACATGAAATGCTAACAATCTGAAGATGTATCACCCATAAAGTTGTTGATATATACATTATTTGAAATACAATACAGAAATTCCAGAATCACCAACCTCGGTCAAGTTCTATCAACGATTGACTACATGTCGGATTTCATTGTAAAAGCCGAACTATCGACTATACTTCGACATGGAGTTTATTTCAACTTTCACTGTAAAAGCCAGAGAATCAACTACTTCAGTGTCGACTATATTTTGATTCTCTTGTAAAAACCAACATACTGACTGCAATCTCAAACTAACATCAAATATACAGGCTTTTACTGTAAAAGCCATAGTGCCGATTATATCTCGATTTTCAATATCGGCTTTTCACTGTAAAAGTTGACTACAGTTGAAAGACTAATATGCCGACTTAGTCCTAACTAAATGGAATGAAATGCCAAAATGATCAAGATCGGATTGAAATTGTACCGATATGGCTACGGTCAGTCGAAGGATATTTAGCTTGCCACCGATTATCAAATGATCTGACGTACAAATCCGATCAAGCATTGGGTACAAGATATTCGACTTACCATCGTTATCCTAACTTCTATTAAGTACGTCAAAGACTATGTGACTAGCGGATATTCTACAAATTCTATCGAATGATCGGATCACCGATTAATGTTTGGTGGCTACTTTACATTGCAGACATTGCAGACTTAATATTTCAGACAAACAGTTCAACTTAGAAGAAAATATTTTCTTTCATTGTCAAAAAAAAGTTACAAAATTGGACCGAAGTTTGATTACAGTATCTGATTACACAAAAAGAAAAGCAAAATACACCGACTAAGCTTCATCGCCGTTCCTATTTCTTTGCTCTGGTGTAGCATTGGTGATTTGAACAACTTCAAACATGGTCGGTGCTTCATCTTAAGTCGATGCAGCTTCTTCTTCAGCAACCCCGTCATCGCTCCCGTCAAAGCCGATGGATAGAGTGCTTTTTGCTCTTGACCTACAACTCAAGAGCCAAAATAGCCTCGCAAGCCAACTTAAGTTTGACCCTCGAGGATGTTAAGTCATCAGTTAGTTGGAAAATCTCCTCCTGAAGCTTGGCTTCCTGCTCCGCTGCCGACTTAAGTTGTTCGAGTGTGGCCACTTTCTCAGTATCAGCGGCTGCCACCTTATTCATCCATGACCTACGAAAATTGTCGACCTTTGCATAGTCAATTTTTAGATCGAACATATCGTGGATCAACTGCAAATAGAAGATAAGTCGGGTTAAAAAAAAAACTTACCCCAATTATCATCGGATAAAAGAATGAAAACATCTCGGCCACCATCCGTCTCTTCTGGTGCTCTCGATCAACCGGAAGAAGAGTGGCTTAGCACAGTTGCTTGGTCAATGTCAGATTAGCCAAGGCTAATTCATCACCAGATACTTGAAGGTCAAAGTGAACCGTCTGACCCTCCGATGCTGCATCTTCCGCCAAAGTCATCGAAGCTTTCCCCCAGTCCCTTGTCGGCGGCCCCATGTTCGAAAGCGAGGGGAAGCTTGAACTCGACTGCACCCTAGCTAAAGGAGCAACTGACGTAGCCGCAGATTGTTTGGGTTCTCCTGCCTTGATCCGAACCTTCTCAGTTGATGGAACTACCGATGGTGCTTTGACAGTTCCCCTTGCTACCCTTTCTTCAAACGACGTAGCAGAGAGCATTGTCGGGGCCGATAGTGCTAGGACCGGCTTAGGATCCGATGCAGAGGGAGCATCGGGTTCCTCAGTTGATGTTGAAGCAACGACTGGAGCTCATGCCGCTTGAACTTGCACCAAAGGTTGATGCCTCTTCGATGATCGAGAAGGTCCAGCCTCGGATGCTACCCTCTTTTGATAGTGTGCTGACGAATATCGACATTCGACACTCGCACCCTCGGCTGCATGGCTGTAATTACAACAGAAGTCAATACAACTTAACAAGTAAAAGAAAAGTAAAGTTCGAAATAACCAACCGACTACACTATATCTAGACAGGTGATCGAACTAAGACCGACATCATAGAGGGTTTGTTCGGTCACAAGCTCCTTTTGCGTCGGGTGTTGGGAATAGTATCCCAAAGCCAATCATCAGCCTGTTGATGGTTGTGCTCATTCTTGTATTGGTATATGAATTATAAATAAATAAAAATTATTTTGATATTTTTCATCATAAATTGTTTCATCTTCTAATGAACTCCTGTGTTGTGGTAAAGTCCTTAGGACTATTTAGACTCGACAAAGGAAGATTTGTCGTTTAGTCCTTAAACCTGTTCGCGACCAAATGATACGTTGTTACCAAAGACAACAATGTTTATCAAGCATAGGTCGTTGTGTGCCATATGGGTTGGTTGTCCTCTTAACCAAGGAGTGTGGAGACACTGGTATGGCATACAGGTGAGATTAAGGGTACATCTGCACTGAACGTGACCGACTCTGAAGCCTTTTCTGCTATCAAGATTTGCTCCGATGAGATATGGGTATAACTATCCCTCCGACCTGAGACTGCCACGGTGACTTGCAAGCAACTCACTGCACTTAGGCACTGGACTACCTGAATTTCTAATTCAGTGACGGAAGGCTGCTGGGTGTAGTCAAGTACTTGACTTATCGGTGCGTGTGTCAAGATGGGATTGACCACTTCAGTTTAGGAGCTATGTACAGTCGTGTTTCAATTTAGCAAAATCTTGGCCAGGGTAGTCTTAGTGAGGAGTCACAGGACTGTTTGAGTTGAGCATGATTCGGATGATCTGATCAGGGTTGACAGTTTAACCCTGAGTCATCCTAAACACAGGGGTCAAAAGGATGAATTATACAATAACCATATTCACGTAGGTTCTGAGTATTGCGATTGTGACTATTCGACCTATCTGGACGTCGGGTACCATTGCTAGATGATCACTTCGATTAGTACAGAAATTGGTTTCTGTGCTACCGGCTTAGGATCGAATATGCAGGGTCACACACATTAGAGGTTCCTATCTGATCTGATGGCTGGTGAAGAGTCCTAAGTGTCTGAAATTCTGTGATCGAGAATCAAAATTTTCTGATCATGAGTTTCACACATTTTGGGTATCGGGGTCAAAAGTTTCACTGGTTTGGAACTTTTCGATCAGGGTTTCATATCGATGAATTCTGATGCCCAATTGCCATCGAATTTGGACTCAGTATTTATGAGAGGTTTAATTAATGATTTGATCACTAATTAACTCAATTTGATTGAATAATTATTTTTAGATCAAGTCCAATTGAATTGGATTCAGTTGGGTTTAACCCGATTAGGTTAAGTGTTGACCTAATCGCTAAGGTATTTTGCTCCCTGATCTGATCAGAGGTTGGGCTTAGTCAATTCTTGATTTGATTAAAATTTTATTGAGCCTAAATAAGCCTAATTAAATTAGGTTTAACTTAGTCTAATTGTGCTTAACCTATTTTGATTAGGTTGGTTCAATTATGATCAAACCACCTTTTGAATTCAACTCCCTGCGCCACCTCACTTCTCTGCGCCCATTTGAATTCACGAGAAGCAACTTCTCATGAATTTTCTCCCACACAGAAGGCATCCCATGCCCACCCTTGTGCGCCAATTATCTAGATGAAAATAAGTTAGTTGGCCATTCAAATTCAAAGGATGTTTGAATTTGAATGGGCAACCAACTAATCCATGTGCCACCCACCTTATCTTGTGCGCCCCTTGCTTTATACGAGAAAGAGTTTCTCATGTAAACTCTCTACGCACAAAGAAGCCATGCCTCCTCTCTTCTCATGCCCAGAGTGGATAAGGATGAGTTGGTTTGCATTTGAATTCAAATTCGATTTGAATTCAAGTGTGCAACCACTTATCTTTATCCTTTCATGCGGATAAGACACGTCTTGCACTGTTTTAAAAGAGAAAGGGAGGTGGGGCATGCGTAGAAATTTTTTGAGAGAGAATAGTGGGCGTGGGAAAGCCTTGTGCGCAAGTAGAAAGTTCAAAAACTTCCGAAAGAAAAAGAAAGAAAAGAAACAAGAGTGGGCATAGGGTTTTCAGTGAGTAACCTAGGGTTTTTGCCTGGGGTTCGGGAAGTGAGAAGGTGAGCTACGAGTGTCGTGAGCCCACCAAACTTCAGGGAGAGCTTCATCAACCTCTCTACCATCTTTGTTGATAATTCAAAGTATTCAAAGAATTGACAGACATCGATCGAAGGAGTTCGATCAACATCGATCGTCGAAAGGGCTCTACAACAAACTAGCATTCGTGAGGAGCCGATCAGACCGGAAGCTTTGTGTGGATGATCCGTGGAGGTCAGACACACTGTGTAGCTATGTTACAATGATCAGACCTTCCAGATAGTGATCAGATTGTAGCGATCGACTACCTGCATGAAGGTAATGTGTTCTGAACACATAACAGTAAATTGTTTACTATAGAAGTTTGAATTTCAAATTTAAATGCATGCTATATATCATATTTAGATCCTAATATAGGATAAACACATGTTAATTAATTAGATTAATTAATATTTTTCACTGTAAAATTATAATTTTGAAAAAATTTTAAAATTACCGTTTTACCCCTGCACTGAAATTCACTTCAAATGGTATCAGGGCGGGTTCTAAAATATGATATACATTTGCATGCATAGATTAAGGTGTAATCTAAAAGTTTAAATTTGAAATTCAAAATTTAAAATTCAAAATTTGAAATTCAAAATTTGAAATTTAAAATTTGTTTGAAATTTCAAAATTGAAATTCAAAATTTGAAGTTTGAAATTTGAAATTTGGTTGAAATTTGAAATTTGGTTGAAATTTGAAATTTGAAATTTAAAATTTAAAATTTAAAATTTAAAATTTAAAATTCAAAAATTAGAAATTCAAATTTTGAAATTTGTTTGAAATTTAAAATTTAAAATTTAAAAATTTGAAATTTAAAATTTAAATTTTAAAATTGGTATATTTAGATATATTTGATCCAAGTAGCAAGTAGTCTAATTGGGTTGGTTGCCATGGTCGTCCGATCATAGGAGAAAAGAAGAGTTTAAAGGCCCTCTCCTCCCATTCGATGGGGTCTCCTATGGCGGTAGGGGTGCCGCTGTAATTATATCCCATGCAGATGAAGCAGCAAAAGGACTTAATTGTAAAGGTTCAATTATGAAATTTATCATGAATGTGTTAGATTAGATCTAAAGGAATATTCATGATTTATTTTGATTGAGTTATTTTCTGTTATTAGCAATAGGATTGCTGTTTATGAAATGTGCTAATCTGTTTGTGAAATGAGTCAACACATTTGGTGAACAGAAAATAAAACCTTTCAAATTTAAAAATTATTTTCGAAATACCAAACCCAGACCCATTAGCCCAAATACTTAATTAAAAGAATTAAGTGTTGTCTAGTTGGTCTAGAATTGTGAATTAAGACCTAAGACAATTGCATAAACTTGTGGGTCAATGGGTTAGATGGATTAGGTCCATAATTGGGTTAGACCTAAGGTTAGCTTAAAGAAATGGACTAAATTAGAGTAATTGGTCAAATCTAATCAAAAGTTGAATTAGATTAGATCAAGGACACTCTAAACTCAACTCCAATAATTGTAGTTGAATGGGTCCATGTCTTTAACTAAACCAAGATGGACTTAATTCATGGCTACACGGTGGAACCCTATTTACTAAGTTGATCAAATTAAAACTAATGAACCGGTTGGTATCTAAGGTAAGTCGGCAGTCTGACCAGTGGTTTTTAAGTGGGAGCTACTCGCATTGATTCGATCTCTGACAAGTTAATGGCATATCCCCACCACTGATCTCACTTATCTGGCCAACCTGGTGAGTTAGATTTTGATTAGATCACTTGGTGATTAGGGCTCACCCATGTCATTAGGTAAATCAGTGTGACTGATTTAGGTACTCCTAATACCGGCTTTAATTAAATCCTTTTTAATCTGACTTGGTGAAGTCAGTGGGAGGATTGAAATTGGCTAGTTAATTTCTTCTCTTCTATCTTTTAATAAAAATCCTCAAAAATTATTAGGTCCCTAAAATAATTAAGTTATAGTGATAACTAAGTCATAGCCTCCTATTAAGTGAGTAATAATGAGTCTATTAGTTTAATAATCACTGGAGGCCCAAAGGCCTGGTGCTTATTGACTAATGGAATTATCATTCATAATATGATCATTTGGTTGAGTCTTTCTGATGGTGGTCAGATTGGTCGGCCAAAGTCGGGCCTGATCATTTATTGGTCCGATTCACCAAATCAAGTCATGTTAATGATTGGACCTAATCAGATCTTTTCAGTGGAGGCCAAAGCCTACTGATTAGGTTCTGGGATAAAATTAATTACTAGAAGTTGTTTAGAGAAATAACTGGTTATGAACCTACCCATAGATGCACATGGGTTGACCAACCAAAGTTGGGCTCGTGTGTGGTCTGTGTGGATTCTAATACCCACTAAGGAATTAAAGTAATTCTTCGAATTGGAGGTTGAGGCTACTAGTTCATAAAAATACTGGGAGAAACTTTAGACTAAAGTCCAAGTCTTTAGTATTAATAATTTATATACTAATAAAGGTCTAGTTTTTCTTTATGCAACTATGGCCACTATCCTGTCACTCCGGTCATTATTAGATAATGACAAGCTCATGAGACCTAATTTCGATAGCTGGTATCAAAAATTGAAAATTATCCTTGAGCATGAGCGGATCCTTTATGTAGTAACGGATCTGACACCTGAGGAGCCAGCCCCGAACGCTAGAGGGATGGTTCGAGACACTTACCAGAAGTGACTCAACGACCGCACCACCATTTGGTGCATAATGCTGGCGGCAATGAATGATGAGTTCAGCCACAAGTTTGAGAACGCCCAGCCGCAGGAGATGCTTCAAATGTTGAACGACTCCTTTGGCACGCCTGACGATGTTGAAAGGCACAAAACTAGTTATGCCATTTTCAATGCTCGGATGAGGGATGGGGCCTCAGTCACCGATCATGTATAGTACATGATCGAAATGATTGAGCACCTAAGTAAACTGGGCTTTCCCTTACAAGAGCAGCTCGGTAAGGATGCGATCCTTAATTCTTTGCCCAAGTCCTTCCTCCCCTTCCTTACTCATTTTCGAATGACAAAGCCTGCAGTGAACTACCACAGCTTGTTGCGGTTGCTGCAGAACTTTGAGAAGGACCACCAGCTCCATAAGAAGTCGGTAAATATTGTGGGAGGGTCTTCTTCTGATCGTCGACCCTTTAAGAAAGGGAAGAAGAACAAGAAGAAGAAGAATAAGAAGATGCAGTCGCATGCTGGGACGTCTGCACAGGATCAGATCAAGAAGCGCAAGCCCGACCAGAGCCAGGCGGAGTGCTTCTTTTGCAAGAAGTAGGGGCACTAGAAGAGGAACTGTCCTCTATACATTGCCTCCCTGGACCCGAACAGGCCGAAGAAGAAGCAAGGTAATTATATGATAACACCTTGCAACTTTTCTATTTATGATATTACTGCCTGGGTATTAGATACCGGAAGCCCTTATCATATTTGCAATTCGATGCAGGGTCTGCAGGTCAGTAGGAGATTTGATGAAGGCGAGAGGTTCTTGAACGTTGGAGATGGAAGCAAAGTTTCAATTCTAGCTTTAGGAATCATGAACCTTGTAATCAACTCTCGTAATGTAATTCTGAGTGAATGTCACTATTGTCCAAGTTTTTTATTAAATATTATTTCTGTAGGCCTTTTGGTCATGAACAGTTATCAATTTTTAATAAAAGAAAATGTTTGCAATATCATTTTGAATGGTGTTACAATATTTGTCAGACAACTAAATAATGGAATTTACTTACTATCACAGTCTGTTAATGTGGTTCAAACCTCCGGTAAATGCCCTATAATAGATAATGTGTCAGAAGTCTATCTTTGGCACTGTAGGCTAGGTCATATCAATAAGAACAGGATAAACAGGTTGGCTCAAGAAGAAATTCTTGAAGTACGTGATTGTGAATCACTTTCAACCTGTGAGTCCTATCTTCTTGGAAAGATGACCAAGTCATCTTTTACTGAAAAAGGTGAGAGAGCTAGTGAACTCTTGGGTCTGGTACATTCTGATGTATGTGGACCCATGAGCTTAAGTGCAAGAGGTGGATATTTCTACTTCATAACCTTCACAGACGACCTATTGAGGTATGGATATATCTACTTAATGAAGCATAAGTCGGAGTCGTTTGAGATGTTCAAACTATTCCGAAATGAGGTAGAAAAATAAACTGGGAAGTATATTAAAACTCTTCGATCTGATCGAGGAGGTGATACCTTTCCAATGAGTTTCTGACATATCTTGGGAAGAATGGGATTCTCTCTCAGTGGACTCCTCCTGGAACACCACAACATCATGGTGTATCTGAAAGGAGGAATCAGACCTTGTTGGACATGGTTCGATCTATGATGGAGTTTGCTGGTCTGCCGATCTCCCTCTGGGGATATGCGCTCGAATCAGCTTGTTACCTTCTAAATAGAGTTCTAAGTAAGTTTGTAACCAAAACGCCATATGAGATATGGATAGGACGTAAGCCAGTACTCTCACACCTTAGGATTTGGAGGTGTCCGACTTATGTTAAACATTTAATTACGGTCAAGATTGGACCTAGGTCTGACAAGTATAATTTCATAGGGTACCCAAAAGAAATCAAAGGGTATTATTTCTACCTAGCTGATGAGCAAAAGGTGTTTGTCAGCTTTAAGGCAATCTTTTTGGAAAAGAAGTTCCTTGGTAAAGGGACTGTTGCCTCTAAGGTCGAACTTGAAAAAGTTTGGTAGGTGGAAAAATCGACACAAGTAGCTGAACCTAAATCGAATTTAGTTAGATCAGATCCGAAGCCCATTGTTCCTACACCCTTAAGACGGTCTGGTAGAGTACCACGTCAACCGGACAGATACTATAGTTTCTTGATCCGGGACGATGATCCTATCGAACTTGATAAAAATGATGAGGATCCGATCACCTACATGGATGCAATGCAGAGACCTGACTCTGAGAAATAGCTAGAGGCCATGAAATCTGAAATGGAGTCCATAAAGGTCAACGATGTGTGTGTTGGGAATAGTATCCCAAAGCCAATCGTCAGTCTGTTGACGGTTGTGCTTATTTTTTATATTTGTACATAAATTATGAATTAATAAAAATTATTTTAGTATTTTTTATCACAAAATATTTCATCTTCTAATGAACTCCTATATTGTGGTGAAGTCCTTAGGACTATTTAGACTCGACAAAGGAGGATTTGTCGTTTAGTCCTTAAATCTGTTCGCGACCAAATGATACGTTGTTACCAAGGATGACAACATTTATCAAGCATAGGTCGTTGTGTGCCATATGTTGGGAAATGTGTCCCAAAAAGCCAATCGTCAAGCTGTTGACGGTTGAGCAACCAAGTATTGTAATTGATTTGTTAATAAATAAAATATATTTGACATTTTCATCATAAGCTTTCATCTTCTAATGAACTCCGTTGTTATGATGAAGTCCTTAGGACTATTTAAGTTCGATAAAGAGAGGATTTATCGATTAGTCCTTAAAACTGTTCACGACCAAATGATAGGCTGTTAATAAGGACGACAGCTTCTATCAAGCATAGGTCGCTGTAGGCCATATGGGTTGGTTGTCCTCTTAATCAAGGAGTGTGGAGACACTGGTATGGCATACAGGTGAGATATAAGGGTACATCATCATTGAACGTGACCAACTCCAGAGCATTCTGCTGTCGAGAATGTCTCTGATGGGATATAGGTATAAATGTCCCTTAGACTTGAGATCGCCTCATTGACTTGCAAGCAACTCACTGTGCTTTGGTACTGGACTAACTGAATTTCTAATTCAGGGACGGAAGGCTTCTGGGCACAGTCAAGTACTTGCGAAGTCAGAGTGTGATCGAGATGGGATTGACCACTCCAAGAGTTGGAGAAGAATGAGTCGCTGTATTTCAATTTAGCAAAATCTTGGCCAGGGTAATCCATCAAATGGATTTGATATTTTGAATACAATGTGGACAACCTGATCAGAGTTGACAGTTGAGCTTTGGGGTGTCCTATGATCATTTTGGTCAAGGGGATGAATTATATGAAAACTATATCCGCATGGGTTCTAAGGATGTTGTTCTACACATTCGACCTATCCGGACGTCGGGTACCATTGCTAGATGGTCACTTCGATTGGTATAGAAATTTATTTCTATGCTACCGGCTTAGGTTCGGACCTATGAGATCACACACATTAGAGTTCATGATCCGATCGGATGGTTGATCAACGATTAAGAATCATTATAGGGTTAAATAATCAATACGATTGACATTTAACCCAGTGCAAGTGTTGCAGAAGGATCGATTAGCAATTTGATTGCTAATTGGCTTAATTTGATTAAGCCAATGGGCTGAGATTAAGTCTAATTAAATATGATTTAATTAGATTTAGTTTGGGCTTGATTGGATCAAGTCCAATTGGTTTATTGGATAAGCCAAGTGCAAGGAAAGACTAGTCCTAGTTCAACTAGGACTTGGGTCAATCTAATTTCTAATTTGATTAGAAAATTAAATCAGATTTAAATCTAATTTAAATCTGATTAAATTATATTCTTAATTGGGTTAAGACCTATTTTAATTGGGTTTATCTAATTTTGATTTGATTTGATTTGGAAAACCAAATTAAAACAAGTTATGAGACAGAATCCTAGTAGGACTAGGATTCCACCTTGCGCCACATAAACCTTCTCCACGCCCTCTCTCTTATTCAATGCCAATCTCCACTTATTTTGTGCGACAAAAGCCCTCTCCCAGATCTCTCCCACGTTCACAAAAGGTCTCCTCTCTTCTTTCTTACATGGAAGGTGATTTGGATCAAATCTAAAAGGAATAAGTTTGGATTTCGAATTCTATGAGATAGAGTTTTAGAAATCCAAAACTCTTTCAATTTTGCACCGAATTTATTCAAATTTTTTTTGGAATTTTTATGGCTTTTAGAGTTTACATTATACACCCTTTTCTGGTGATCCATGTATGAAAATATGGAGGAGGTGCTCAAGAGTTGGGCGTCCCTTAACTTGCCATGTTTGGATAAGCCTTGACTAGGTGTTTGACCTAGACAAGGACTCTATCATATCTCTCTATATAAGATGAGTTTCTTTGTGAATTTTAGAGGGAGATAGATATTTGAGAGACCTTTCTGCCATCCAAAAATCAGAGAGAAATACCTTTGGGTCGTGGAGATATAAAAGATGCAAGTTTAGGTGTCTAGAGAGAAAAACGTGAAGAAGAAGAGGGTCTTCTTCTAGGGTTTTTATTTTCATATCTTTCCTCCTTCCATCTTGAGTTTCCTGAGAGTGTCTCAGATCTGAAACTTCTCCTTCTACTTTTCATCTTTGGAAAAGTCCAAATCAAGAAGAAGGAGGCACCTGATCAACCACCAAAGAAGGATCAGCGCAGTACTAGCATACTGTGCTGATTTCCTGAAGTAGGACTTCTGATCGAGATTCGTGGGCTCGTGTGGACGACTCCTAGAGGCCGGACGCATGTGCGGCTTGCAACATCATCCTCAAGCCCAGATCAGCAAGGTTAGAACGTCTAACTTGCAAGGTAATAGATCTGATCTATTGTTTAATACATACATTAGATGTAGTATAGAAATATGTTGATATGATCAACATGTAGTTCATGCTATATTTATATATTTTAATTTTTGATTTAATGCCATGTAATAATCATGTAATAGGATCTTAGATCTAGAGATTTTCTGATCTTAGAAAATAAATTTTGATTTATTTTAGTCTTCCGCTGTATGATCTTGAAAAAGTTTCAAGATCTAACCCTCTTTTTCAAGATCTAACCCTGAAACCCTAGATCTGGTTCCTACAATTGGTATCAGAGCCTAGATTCTTTATTACATGATTATTTATACATGCTTAGATTATTTTTAGATTAGATCTAATTTATAATCTGATTATTAAATCTGAAATTAAAATTTTAGATCAATCACAAACTGCAAGGTTGTCCTGCTGTAAGGTTTACCCCTTACAGTTCAAAGGTTGTCCTAGTTTGTGTAGATCTATCTTTAATCATAAATTTATTAGGTATGATCTAGATTAAATTTATGATTTATTAGATTTAAAAGATATTTAAATCTGAAATAAAATCTCTTGGTTAATAATTTTTGTGCAAAGAAATTATTTAAAGTTGAAATTATTTCAATTACATGAACCTGTTTAGATTAGATCTAAAGTAGTTTCATGTTTATTTCACTTGCATCTTGATTATGAATCAAACATGCAATATGGTTGGTAGAATCATATTGTAAAATTATTTTACAAATATGAAAATTATTTTTTGAAAAGCCGAACCCAACCCTCAACCCAAAACTTAATTAAGAATTAAGAAGTTGTTTGATTAGGTTCTAGGATTGTGAATTGAAGAACCTAAGACACAAATCATAATACATTGGGTTAATGGGTTAGTGGGAATTAGGTCCATTAATTGGGTTAGACCTATGGTTAGATTAAAGATGGACTTAATTAGAGAATTGACTAAATCTAATCAATTGTTGTCTTAGATTAGGTCAAGGATTCTCTAGATCAATTACAATAGTTGTAGTTGGTCAAGTCCATGTCTTTAACGAGAACCAAATGGACTTGATTCTTGGCTAAGCGGTCTAGCACGAACTGTTAGGTTGATCTAATCGAAACTAATTAAACCAGTTGGTGTCTAAAGTAAACCAGACCGTTGGTTTTTAATTGGGAGCCCGCTTACCTGGCCATTTCTGATGGTGTCTAAGGCAAGCTTTGGCAGACCCTCCCACTGATCAAACTTACCTGGCCTCTTGGTGAAATTATGTTTTGATCAGATCACTTGACTATTCGAGCTGACCCATGTCAGCTAGGTAAATTAGTGTGACTGATTTAGGTGCTCCTAGACCAGCCCTGATCTCCCTTAAGCTGACTTGGTGAAGACAGTGGGAGGATCATGATAAGTTGGTTCATCTGACCTCATCCTCTAAATTATTTAAATCCTCTAAAATTATTAGGTCCTTAAAATGATAAAGTTATGGAGATAACTGAGTCATAGCCTCCCATTAAGGTGTTTGATAATGAGTCCATTAACTCAATAATCATTGCAGACCCAAAGGCCTGGTGCTTGTTAACTAATGGAATTATCACTCATCATATGACGACTTGGAAGTATCTCTCTAATGGTGGTTAGGTGAGCCAACCAAAGTTGGGCTTTATCATTCATTGGTTAGATACACCAAGTATGATCATGTTAATGGTTGGACCTAACCGGATCCTTACAGTGGAGGCCAAAGCCTACTGATTAGGTTTCTGGGGCAAAATTAAAATTACTAGAAATTATTTAAAGAAACAATTGGTTATGAACCTACCCTTAGATGTACATGGGTTGACCAACCAAAGTTGGGCTTGTGTGCAGTCTAAGTGGATTCTAGTACCCGCTAAGGAATTAGGGTAATTCCTCGAGTTGGAGGTAGAGGCTACCAATTCGAATAAAATAGTGGGAGAAACCTTTTGATTAAAGTCCAAATCTTTAGGTTTAATGAATCAATTACTAATTAGGTTATGGTTCTCTTTTGTGCAAATATGGCCACTTCCCTATCGCTCCGATCATTGTTGGACAATGATAAGTTGGTGGGACCCAACTTCGGTAGCTGGTACCGAAAGTTGAAGATAGTCCTGGAGCATGAACGGATCTTATATGTGATAATAGATCTTGCACCTGAGGAGCCAGCTGTCAATGCACGTGGAACAATCAGAGACACTTACCAGAAGTGGCTCAGTGATCAGACCACAGTGCGCTGTATCATGCTGGCTATCATGAGCGACGAGTTCAGTCGCAGATTCGAGACGGCTCAGCCAAAGGACAAGCTTCAAGTGTTGGAGGATGCCTTTGGCACACCCGATGACGTGGAGAGGCACAAGACTAGTTGTGCCATCTTCAACGCCAAAATACGGGATGGTGCCTCTGTCACTGATCATGTATTGTACATGATCGAGCTGATGGAATGATTGAGCAAGCTCGACTTTTCCTTGCATGAGCAGCTTGGGAAAGATGCAATACTGAACTCGCTGCCCAAGTCTTATCTCCCATTCCTCACTCATTATAGAATGACAAAGCCTGAAGAGAACTACCACGGATTACTGGGGTTGCTTCAGAACTTTGAGAAGGATCACCAACTTCACAAGGAGTCGGTGAATTTAATGGGAGGTTCGTCTTCTGGTTCTCGACCTTTTAAGAAAGGGAAGAAGAACAAGAAGAAGAAAGTAAAGAAGGTGCAAGTTCAGGCTAGGACATCAGTGCAGAGTCAGACCAAAAAGGTCAAGCCTGATAAGAGTCTATTCTACTGGCAAGCACCCTAGATTAGATAGTGTGTCAGATATCTACTTATGGCACTGTAGGTTAGGTCATATAAACAAGAACAGAATAAACAGGTTGACTCAAGAGGAAATCCTCGAAGTTAGTGATTGTGAATCACTTCCAACCTGTGAGTCCTGTCTTCTTGGTAAAATGACCAAGTCACCTTTTACTGAAAAAGGTGAGAGAGCTACTGAGCTCTTGAGCCTAGTACATACTGATATATGTGGGCCCATGAGCACCAGTGCTAGAGGTGGATATTTCTACTTCATAACTTTCACGGATGACCTATCCCGATATGGATATGTCTATCTGATGAAACATAAGTCGGATTCATTTGAAATGTTCAAACGATTCTGAAGTGAAGTAGAAAAATAAACTGGGAAGAATATTAAAACTCTTCGATTTGATTGAGGAGGAGAATACCTTTCTAGTGAGTTTCTCACATATCTAGGAGAGAATGGGATTCTCTCCCAATGGACTCCTCCAGGAACACCACAGCATAATGGTGTGTTTGAAAGGAGGAATCGGATTTTGTTAGACATGGTCCGATCCATGATGGATTTTTGCTAGCTTGCTGATATTCTTCTGGGGATATGCACTCGAATCAGCCTGTTATCTATTAAATAGGGTTCCAAGTAAGTCTGTAGTTAAGACTCTATATGAGATATGGACGGGACGTAAGCCAGCACTTTCACACCTTAGGGTCTGGGGGTGCCCGGCCTATGTCAAACGATTAGTCACAGACAAACTTGGACCTAGGTCTGACAAATGCTCATTCATAGGGTACCCCAAAGAGACAAAATGATATTTTTTCTACCATGCTGATGAACAAAAGGTGTTCGTCAGCCTTAAGGCAATCTTTTTAGAAAAGGAGTTCCTTGGTGAAGGAACCGTTGCCTCTAAGGTTGAACTTGATGAAGTTCAACAGGTAGAAGGACCGACACCAATAGCTGAACCTGAGTCGGATATGATTAGATCAAATCCGGAGCCCAATATACCTGTACCATTAAGGCGATCCGATAGAGTACCGCGTCAGCCGGACAGATACTATGGTTTCTTGATCCAGGATGGTGATCCCATTGAACTTGATGAGAATAATGAGGATCCGATCACCTATATGGATGCTATGCAGAGACCTGATTCTGAGAAATGGTTTGAAGCCATGAAATCCAAAATGGAGTCCATGAAGGTCAACGATGTATGAACATTGGTTGACCCACCTGAAGGGGTTAAACCCATTGGGTGTAAATGGGTCTTCAAAAGGAAGAGGGGCACAGATGGAAAGGTGGAGACCTATAAAGCCCGTCTGGTTGCCAAGGGGTATCGTCAACGTTATGGTATTGACTATGACGAGATATTTTTCCTTGTGGCAATGCTCAAATCTATTCGGATAATGCTTGCAATAGCTGTCCATCTGGATTATGAGATCTGGCAGATGGATGTAAAGACAGCTTTCCTGAATGGAGAGCTGACTGAAGAGGTGTATATGATACAACCTGAAGGGTTTACATCCACAGATGAGTCTAAGGTGTGCAAGCTTCAGAGATCCATTTATGGATTGAAGCAAGCTTCTCGGAGTTGGAACATGCATTTTGATAAGGTGATCAAAACGTATGGCTTCATTAAGAATGGAGAAGATCCCTGCATCTATAAATGGGCAAATGGTCCAGTTGTGGTATTCCTTGTCTTGTACGTGGATGACATTCTCTTAATCGGGAATGACATCCCCGCACTACAGGGAATAAAAGTTTGGTTGTCATCACAGTTCTCCATGAAGGACTTGGGTGAAGCATCCTACATCTTAGGGATGAAGATCTATAGGGATAGATCTAAAAGGATGCTTGGGTTATCCCAGTCCATGTACATAGACACTGTGCTGAAGAGGTTCAGCATGGAAAATTCCAAGAAGGGCTATCTACCGATAGGCCATGGAATTTCTCTCTCTAAGAAGGATTGTCCGACAACTCCTGAAGAGAGAGAGCGTATGAGTAGAGTCCCATATGCTTCAGCCGTGGGATCTATCATGTACGCCATGACATGTACAAGACCAGATGTGGCATACTCACTAGGAGTAGTGAGTAGATACCAATCTGATCCTGGAGAAAGCCATTGGAAAGTGGTTAAAGCCATCCTTAAGTATTTGAGAAATACTAAGGACCAATGGTTGATTTATGGCGAGTCAGATCTGAAACTTGTGGGGTTCACAGACTCTAGCTTCCAATCTGACCATGATGACAGCAGGAGTGTATCGGGTTATATCTTTACTCTGAATGGTGGAGCCATCTGCTGGAAGAGTTCCAAGCAGCATACTGTGGCAGACTCTGTTTGTGAAGCAGAGTATATCGCAGCATCAGATGCCGCGAAGGAAGCTGTGTGGCTGAGAAAATTCATCAACGAGCTCGGAGTAGCACCCTCCCTCGATGGTCCGGTCCTGCTCTACTGCGACAGCACAGGTACCATAGCTCAGGCGAAGGAACCCAAAGCACATCAGTAGACGAAGCACATCTTGCGCCGCTTCCACCTGGTCCGGGAGATCGTGGATCGAGGTGACGTCGACCTTCAGAAGATCGATGGAAAGGAGAACCTAGCCGACCCCTTCACTAAAGCCCTGGCAATAAAGGAGTTCGACAACCACAAGTCGAAGATGGGTATTAGATACTGTGCCGAGTGGCTTTAGGACAAGTGGGAGTTGTTGGGAAATGTGTCCCAAAAAACCAATCGTCAAGCTGTTGACGGTTGAGCAACCAAGTATTGTAATTGATTTGTTAATAAATAAAATATATTTGGCATTTTCATCATAAGCTTTCATCTTTTAATGAACTCTGTTGTTATGATGAAGTCCTTAGGACTATTTAAGTTCGATAAAGAGAGGATTTATCGATTAGTCCTTAAAACTGTTCACGACCAAATGATAGGCTGTTAATAAGGACGACAGCTTCTATCAAGCATAGGTCGCTGTAGGCCATATGGGTTGGTTGTCCTCTTAACCAAGGAGTGTGGAGACACTGGTATGGCATACAGGTGAGATGTAAGGGTACATCATCATTGAACGTGACCAACTCCAGAGCATTCTGCTGTCGAGAATGTCTCTGATGGGATATAGGTATAAATATCCCTTAGACTTGAGATCGCCTCATTGACTTGCAAGCAACCACTGTGCTTTGGTACTGGACTAACTGAATTTCTAATTCAGGGACGAAAGGCTTCTGGGCACAGTCAAGTACTTGCGAAGTCAGAGTGTGATCGAGATGGGATTGACCACTCCAAGCGTTGGAGAAGAATGAGTCGCTGTATTTTAATTTAGCAAAACCTTGGCCAGGGTAATCCATCAGATGGATTTGATATTTTGAAATACAATGTGGACAACCTGATCAGAGTTGACAGTTGAGCTCTGGGGTGTCCTATGATCATTTTGGTCAAGGGGATGAATTATATGAAAACTATATCCGCATGGGTTCTAAGGATGTTGTTCTACACATTCGACCTATCCGGACGTCGGGTACCATTGCTAGATGGTCACTTTGATTGGTATAGAAATTTATTTCTATGCTACCGGCTTAGGTTCGGACCTATGAGGTCACACACATTAGAGTTCATGATCCGATCGGATGGTTTATCAACGATTAAGAATCATTATAGGGTTAAATAATCAATACGATTGACATTTAACCCAGTGCAAGTGTTGCAGGAGGATCGATTAGCAATTTGATTGCTAATTGGCTTAAGTTGATTAAGCCAATGGGCTGAGATTAAGTCTAATTAAATATGATTTAATTAGATTTGGTTTGGGCTTGATTGGATCAAGTCCAATTAGTTTATTGGATAAGCCAAGTGCAAGGAAAGACTAGTCCTAGTTCAACTAGGACTTGGGTCAATCTAATTTCTAATTTGATTAGAAAATTAAATCAGATTTAAATCTAATTTAAATCTGATTAAATTAGATTCTTAATTGGGTTAAGACCTATTTTAATTAGGTTGATCTAATTTTGATTGATTTGGTTTGGAAACCAAATTAAAACAAGTTATGAGACAGAATCCTAGTAGGACTAGGATTCCACCTTGCGCCACATAAACCTTCTCCACGCCCTCTCTCTTATTCAATGCCAATCTCCACTTATTTTGTGCGACAAAAGCCCTCTCCCAGATCTCTCCCACATTCACAAAAGGTCTCCTCTCTTCTTTCTTACATGGAAGGTGATTTGGATCAAATCTAAAAGGAATAAGTTTGGATTTCGAATTCTATGAGATAGAGTTTTAGAAATCCAAAACTCTTTCAATTTTGCACCGAATTTATCCAAATTTTTTTTGGAATTTTTGTGGCTTTTAGGGTTTATATTGTACACCCTTTTCTGGTGATCCATGCATGAAAATATGGAGGAGGTGCTACGAAAATATGGAGGAGGTGCTCAAGAGTTGGGCGTCCCTTAACTTGCCATGTTTGGATAAGCCTTGACTAGGTGTTTGACCTAGACAAGGACTCTATCATATCTCTCTATATAAGACGAGTTTCTTCGTGAAATTTTAGAGAAGATAGATATTTGAGAGACCTTTCTGCCATCCAAAAATCAGAGAGAAATACCTTTGGGTCGTGGAGATATAAAAGACGCAAGTTTAGGTATCTAGAGAGAAAAACGTGAAGAAGAAGAGGGTCTTCTTCTAGGGTTTTATTTTCATATCTTTCCTCCTTCCATCTTGAGTTTCCTGAGAGTGTCTCAGATCTGAAACTTCTCCTTCTACTTTTCATCTTTGGAAGAGTCCAAATCAAGAAGAAGGAGGCACCTGATCAACCATCAAAGAAGGATCAGCGCAGTACTAGCATACTGTGCTGAATTCCTGAAGTAGGACTTCTGATCGAGATTCGTGGGCTCGTGTGGACGACTCCTAGAGGCCGGACGCGTGTGCGGCTTGCAACATCGTCCTCAAGCCCAGATCAGCAAGGTTAGAACGTCTAACTTGCAAGGTAATAGATCTGATCTATTGTTTAATACATACATTAGATGTAGTATAGAAACATGTTGATATGATCAACATGTAGTTCATGCTATATTTATATATTTTAATTTTTGATTTAATGCCATGTAATAATCATGTAATAGGATCTTAGATCTAGGGATTTTCTGATCTTAAAAAATAAATTTTGATTTATTTTAGTCTTCCGCTGTATGATCTTGAAAAGTTTCAAGATCTAACCCTCTTTTTCAAGATCTAACCCTGAAACCCTAGATCTGGTTCCTACATGAATTATGAATTAATAAAAATTATTTTGGTATTTTTCATCATAAAATATTTCATCTTCTAATGAACTCCTATATTGTGGTGAAGTCCTTAGGACTATTTAGACTCGACAAAGGAGGATTTGTCGTTTAGTCCTTAAATCTGTTCGCGATCAAATGATACGTTGTTACCAAGGATGACAACATTTATCAAGCATAGGTCGTTGTGTGCCATATAGGTTGGTTGTCCTCTTAACCAATGAGTGTGGAGACACTGGTATGGCTTACAGGTGAGATATAAAGGTACATCTACACTGAACGTGACTGACTCCGAAGCTATTTCTGCTGTCAAGATTTACTTCGATGGAATATGGATATAAATATCCCTCTGATCTGAGACCGCCATGGTACTTGCAAGCAACTCACTGCACTTAGGTACTGGACTACCTGAATTTTTAATTCAGTGACGGAAGGCTGCTGGGTGTAGTCAAGTACTTGACTTGTCGGTGTGTGTGTAAAGATGGGATTGACCACTCCAGTTTAGGAGTTGTGTACAGTCGTGTTTTCAATTTAGTAAAATCTTGACCAGGGTAGTCCTTATGAAAAGTCACAGGACTGTTTGAGTTGAGCACGATTCGGATGATCTGATCAGGGTTGACAGTTTAACCCTGAGTCATCCTAAACACAGGGGTCAAAAGGATGAATTATACAGTAACCATATTCATGTAGGTTTTGAGTGTTGCGATTGCGACTCTTGGACCTATCCGGATGTCGGGTACCATTGCTAGATGGTCACTTCGATTAGTACAGGAATTGGTTCCTGTGCTACCGACTTAGGTTCGAACCTGCGGGATCACACACATTAGAGGTTCCTATCTGATCTGATGGCTGATGTAGAATCCTACATGTTTGGACTCAGTGATTGAGAATCAGGATTCTCTGATCACGAGTTCCACACATTATGGGTACCGGGGTCAAGAGTCCCACTGGTTGGGATTTTTTATCAGGGTTACATATCGATGAATTCTGATGTCTGATTGCCCATCAGATTTGGACTCAGTATTTATGAGAGGTTTAATTAGTGATTTGATCACTAATTAACTCAATTTGATTGAGTAATTATTTTGGATCAAGTCCAATTGAATTGGATTTAGTTGGGTTTGACCCGATTAGGTTAAGAGTTGACCTAATCGTCGAGATGGTTTTGGTCCTTGATTTGATCAGGGGTTGGACTTAATCAATTCTTGATTTGATTAGGATTTTATTGAGCCTAATTTAGTTGGATTTAAATTAGTCTAATTAGACCTAACTTATTTGGTTCAATTAGGTTGGTTTAAATAATTAAACCACCTTGACCCAATCTC